>NC_058084.1:148352639-148668600 GCF_014858855.1 Bufo gargarizans
CCCCCACGATCAGATATTGATGACATATCCTGAGGATTAATGTTACTTCTGGAAAACCCTTTTAATAGCTTCCTCTCAATTGTACAAGCAACTTATAGTACTAGTCTCCTCCTATACAGTAGAAGGGCCACTGGGTCCCCTCAAGAACCCGTTTTCAGTGTGCAGCAAGGTTTTTCTTCACCCAGGAAAAATATTCAGTTTGCTGCCCAAGCCCTCTGCCTAAATCAACAACTTCAGATGGCACTCCAATTTATTTATCAGCCGTGACTAGTGCATCAGTAATACAGCAAAGTTTCGGGCCTATAGTTTGAGATGTCCCTTTTCAGGCATATGTGGCACATTCTTTGGATGTAGGCTACCACAAGCTCTCTGGCACCAATCCCCAGAGGTAAATAACCACACCGTTGGTACAACTACACTCTCATACTTACTGCTATGAAAGTATACACTGTGATGTTACTGCATAGATGTATTTTTTTAAGCCATGTCACAGAACACAACAGGGATGTCATAGACTAGTATATTCGTAATGGACACAGTATGCCACAATATAGAACTAATGCATAAAGGGACATTTGCTGAAGTGGGACAACCCCTTTAAACACATCAGTGCTGTCCACATTTTGGCGGCCCTATAGAAATGAATGTGCGATCCACAAAAATTTGGATTGGATTCAGGCCAAATATACGGCCATGTGGATGAGGCCTCATCCTGTCAGTATGTTTTGGAGTGTGGGAATAGACTGAAGTACTTGGTGGAAACTCATACAAACACTGGGAGAACATACTGTATAACTTCCATAAAGATGTTTTAATTGGCCAGACTTGACCCCAGAATCTGGTACAGAATCTGTGGCCAACATTACAATAATAATAATAACACTATAATAACACTATATAAAGGCCAAATAATACAGCTCCATCATGACCATACCCATGTAGGTCTCAGCCATTAGTAATCCCATTTAGGCCCCCAAATTGACTTACAGGTGATGTCTCCTCTGGCTGGGGTCATTCTCTTTCCTTTTTTCCTTAGTCCTGCACAGATCACTCTGATGACGTCTCTTGATCACAACTTCTTTCTGCATAACTGAACACACCTATTTACTATTAATACTGTATCTCCTTTCATGTCCCTGCTTAGTAATCAGCCCTATTTAGGCCCCAGTAGATATAATGCTCCCCCCTTCAGTTGTGCCCTATGTGCATATAATGCCTCCCAGTAATGCCCCCTTCACATAAAAGTGCCCCCAGTTGGGGCCTCTTAAAATATAGTGGCCCCCAATAGTGGCCTCTTTAAATACTGTATAGCACAACCTAGTAATGGCCTCTTTAATTATAGAGCCCCCTCCAAGTAGTGATCTATTTAAATATAGCCGACCAGTAGTGCCTTTTGACATATAGTGCTCCCCAGTATGTAATGCACCACCCCTCCCCTGTAGTACCCCCAGTAGTGTTCACAAATAATAAAAGAAAAAGAGCAAAATACTCACCTCACTCCCGCAGTCTGCGATGCAGGCCTCGGTGCTCCCAACGGATCAGTACCAGGCGATCCGCGGCCCGGTAGTGGTCTGCAGCCGGGGGCTTCTAAGTTAAGATATTTATCTAGGTCATTCATTTTGTTCAAACTAGTATCCTGACTTATTTCTAACCACTTAATAAAAACCATTGGTCAAATTTGCCAAAGCAGTTTCCCAGATGAATTGTTTTTTTTTTTTCCCTTTTCCTGTTTCTTTCTAGTAAAGGAAGGCATCATTTTTTTCTTTCCCTGATGAGAAATGTAAAAATGGAACACCATACAGTATACGATGTTCAAACAGAAGGAAAGACGGAAATATAAACAACCTGTACAGTAATAATAATCATATTCTGTTATTTTTATCCAAAACACATCCCATTCTATCCCCGCTCTGAAACTACAGCACTGCTTTGTGTTAAATGATTTTTTAAAGAGTACAATGCCATTAAATCTCACAACCATACCCTCCTCTTCAAAGCAGACTTTTTTCCTATGTGACGTAGGTTCACCCTTTGAACTTCTGCTCACCACAATGCTGCAATTGTTCAGGCAGTTTATGTTATCTTTAATGGAATAAAACTGTTCAACAGAAGAAGCAGTAGACAGACCTTGGTTATTCTGGTGAACCGTGAAAATGTGAGTTTAATGAGAAAACTTTTCGGAAACAAAGAGTTATCTGTGTCTCTTCTATCATGACTTGGAAGAAGCGTATATCATCAAGAGTTACTGTGCGCCATCATGTTCCAGGAGATATCAGGTGCACAAGAATGTCCTATTACCATATCTGATGTATTCTATCATCTCTTCACTGAGGAGAGACACTTTATCATGACTTTTATCTAGGAAACAGAATATGACTTCCTGATGGAAGACAAGAGGTTAAAGGGCTTTTTTTAAAAAAAATCAAACTATACAAAGTCCTGGTGTTCAGAAGAGACAGGCAGCAATGACGTGGTTCCTGTGCTAGTATTGTTCCCAGTAATTAGTATTTCATCAGATCCTGATTTTTGATGGATGGCACATGGGCCAATATATAGCATATCTTTACTCGGATTCTTCCTTTTTGTTATCCTGTTGAGAGAAGTTTTGGGGTGCTGTCAAACCCGCTTCTTGTGGCAGTTTTTGAGCCAAAGGCAGAACTGGATCCAGCAGATAGGAGAAGTGTAAGTCCTTCCTTTATATTTTTCAGTCCCTTCCAACCAACTTATAGCTCTGGCTTGAAAACCTCATCAAAAACTGCCACAAAAGCTGCGTGTGACACCACCCTAAAAGAGTTGTCCACTTTGGAAAAGTAAGGTCTGACTGTTACTGTAGGTTCGAATCTGTGGGGAAACCTGGAAGCAAGTTCATAATTTCTCTACACTGCCAATAATGGCACATGCTGGAGAGAGAGGGGGCTAGCATGTCAACATCCTGGATCCATTTGTTCTTGATGAGAAATGTTGCAGGTCAGAGGTGTCTGCAGCTTTCTACCCTCGCCCATTCACAACACATGCCTGCTCAGCCGAACCAAGCATTCACTTGTACAGGGGAATCAGAAGAGATACCTTGTAGGCTCTTTCAGGTGGCTGTGATCTCATGTGTATGGCTGGCAAAAGACACACTCTTTGTAGCTCCTCTTTAGTTTGCCTAATAGTTAAAGGGATTGTTCACTCCCAGTGACCTTTTGGGCAGATCCCCACATGTGGCCCGACCTGGGAAGGGAATCATACTTACCTACTCCTACTGCTGGGTTCTGGCTTCTTCACTCCCTGCTACTACTGCAGCTCTCCGATCTCCCCTTGTCAACATACAGTTTAATGTGGATCACGTGGCCACTGCAGTCAGTAACATGTCCTCTGTGCATCATGTTACTGAGCCACATGGTGCATGGGGTACACATCATTGCTCTGGACAGTCATTGGCTGCAGTTTCCACTTGATCCGCATCAGACTGGATGTTGACATGGGGAGACCAAAGACCTGTAGCAGTGGCGGGAGAGAGCCAAGAAGTCAGAACCCAGCGGTGAGGAGCAGGTAAGTATGTTTCCCCTTGCAGTTCTAGCCATGCAGGGGGTCTGCCTGATAGGTCTCCAGGGGTCAACAACCCCTTCAAGGGTTCTGAAAGGGGACTACTTAATATGACTTCTGTATAGGGTATTTGAAAATACCTTTGTTTTGTTCCCCTTCTTAATTGTACGTTTTGAAATGAAGAGCCAATAGTTTTGTACAACACAAACAACATTGACATTGTTTTACCTGTACATAGGCAATGTTTGCAGATGAATGTTACAATAATAATTTACTGATTTAGGGCGAAATCTTTGAGTTTCTGGCTACTTATACTTGAGACCCAGAGACAAGAATTCCCAAGTTGCTTCCAGTTATATTCTGTGTACCCTTCCCAGAAAAAGCCTTACAGATTGATCTTTGGACCATATGAGAAGTCTCTAATATATGCAGCTAGAATTGTCTATTGCATATTCTAGCTGCTCTTTTCTTTGCAGAGGAAGTAATCCCCGTGAAAAGAAAAAAGGTCCTTTGCGGGTCCTGCACATCACAAATCCTTCCAAGTAAATGAAAAGGCATGCTCTAGTTGCCATGGAGCTTTTTTCAGACTTTGGGCAATCTTAGCTGCTCCTAAGAGAAGATTATTCCCCATTTGAAGTGAGTATAAATCTGACAATGAGCCTGTGCGGCCAAGGATTAGCAAGTAAGGAGCGACCTATTCATGGCGTTGTTCTGCTTCTCTAATCTGAGGAGAAGAATTGAATAGCTGCTGATCCTTGTGTTACATACCACCCTAACACCAAGAATCTGCTGTTTTCTATTCATACCTTGATCTGATAGAAGCGGCCTCCATGTTCTAGAGTAATTTACTTTCTGTGTTGTATTTTACTTGTGTTTCACATATCTGGTATTGCTGAAAACACATTTTATAAGCCAGGTCCTTGTGCAAATACATGGCACACAGGAATGTCTGCACCCTGCTAAGCTTGTGACACTTCACCAGAAATCACAAAGCGGCCACTGTGACGGTCACTGACTAATATCGTTCCTGGGTAGTGGTTTCAGTTGACTTCCAGCTGGGAGGCACCATTTATATAGATTTCCCTAATAATAATCTCTTATGTTCCCTTTCTCTCTTTTAACACCCAAATATGAACACTGTGGAAAAGGCTGATAAGGTAGAAATTGCAAACTAGGCATTTCTACATTCTATATATATTCTACATAATCATCATTTACTGAAAAATAATGAAGCAGAGCCAAATTAACCATTTATCTGAAGTTTGTGAAATAATAGCTTATTTTTTATTTTATTTTTCCTCATGCACATGAACGAATGTTTGGTCCACATTTGATCCACATTTTTTGCTGATCCATTCATTTCAATTGGACCACAAAAGATGTGGACAGCACGGATCAGCTGTTCAGGTGTAGCTCCACTGCTGGAATTCAGCGCTGGAACTACATAGTTCCATCAGCCTTGTAGTGGAGTCAGTGGGAGCAGTGGGGTAGTAATAAGCTAGCGCCACTACAAGGCTGGTGAAGCTGTGTAGTTCCGGTGCTGACTTCCAGCAATGGAGCTACACCCAAACAGGTGATTAGTGGAGGTTCAGCTGATTTAGATATATATATAAAATCATTTTTCCCCTATATAAAACCACACAGAGATATGGGACAAGTATATTGCGGACATGCTAGTGGCGATCTAGCCGTGCATGTCTGCATCTCTATAGGGTAAAAAGAGGTGACAGAATCCCTTTAAAGGGGTTGTCTCACTTCAGCAAGTGGCATTTATCATGTAGAGAAAGTTAATACAAGACACCTACTAATGTGTTGTTATTATCCATATGCTTAATCCGAAGTGGATTTGCATAAAACTTTGTTAGAATACTGTATGAGGCGAGCTCTCCGTACAGTATTAGAATGTATTGGTTCCAATAAGCCGAAGTTATTACTTTGCAAAGTCTCGCGAGACTTCAAGTAATAACTTCAGAAATTAATTTCTACTGTACCTTGGTACCTTGGAACCGAACCCGAGTTTGGTACAAAGGTTTTTTACAGTACAAATTAATTTACGAAGTTATTACCCGAAGTCTCACGAGAATTTGCAAGGTAATAACTTCGGCTCTTCGGAGCCAATACATTCTAATACTGTACGGAGAGCTCGGTACATACAGTATTCTAATGAAGTTTTAGCGAATTGACTTCAGCTGAAGCATCCGGAGTCGATTCGCTCATCCCAAGTCATAACCATGGAAACGAGCCGTGCATAATGTGATGGAAAAATGAATCCCGCCAGCAAAGGAAGCCACATTGATAATAACAATACATTAGTAAGTGGCTTTTATAAACGTCCTCTACATAATAAGTGCTATTTGCTGAAATGACACAACCCCTTTAAGTCATGCATCTATCTTAACCATTAGAATGGCTTTTTTATGCTCTCCTGGCGACCATGTTCAGCCAGTGTGTAGACTTTTTATATCCACTGTAATAAAAATTAAACAAATACATGCATAGGCATATATAGACAATATATTACCTATATACACGTAAAGACACATTATATATATATATATATATATATATATACAGTACAGACCAAAAGTTTGGACACACCTTCTCATTCAAAGAGTTTTCTTTATTTTCCTGACTATGAAAATTGTAGATTCACACTGAAGGCATCAAAACTATGAATTAACACATGTGGAATTATATACATAACAAAAAAGTGTCAGGTTTAATAAGTGGGATTTCTTGCCTTATAAATGGGGTTGGGACCATCAGTTGCATTGTGGAGAAGTCAGGTGGATACACAGCTGATAGACCTACTGAATAGACTGTTAGAATTTGTATTATGGCAAGAAAAAAGCAGCTAAGTAAAGAAAAACGAGTGGCCATCATTACTTTAGGAAATGAAGTGTCCCCAAGTGCAGTCACAAAAACCATCAAGCGCTACAAAGAAACTGGCTCACATGCGGACCGCCCCAGGAAAGGAAGACCAAGAGTCACCTCTGCTGCGGAGGAGAAGTTCATCCGAGTCACCAGCCTCAGAAATCGCAGGTTAACAGCAGCTCAGATTAGAGACCAGGTCAATGCCACACAGTGTTCTAGCAGCAAACACATCTCTAGAACAACTGTTAAGAGGAGACTGTGTGAATCAGGCCTTCATGGTAGAATATCTGCTAGAAAACCACTGCTAAGGACAGGCAACAAGCAGAAGAGACTTGTTTGGCTAAAGAACACAAGGAATGGACATTAGACCAGTGGAAATCTGTGCTTTGGTCTGATGAGTCCAAATTTGAGATCTTTGGTTCCAACCACCGTGTCTTTGTGCGACGCAGAAAAGGTGAACGGATGGACTCTACATGCCTGGTTCCCACCGTGAAGCATGGAGGAGGAGGTGTGATGGTGTGGGGGTGCTTTGCTGGTGACACTGTTGGGGATTTATTCAAAATTAAAGGCATCCTGAACCAGCATGGCTACCACAGCATCTTGCAGCGGCATGCTATTCCATCCGGTTTGCGTTTAGTTGGACCATCATTTATTTTTCAACAGGACAATGACCCCAAACACACCTCCAGGCTGTGTAAGGGCTATTTGACCATGAAGGAGAGTGATGGGGTGCTGCGCCAGATGACCTGGCCTCCACAGTTTGGGGTGAGCTGGACCGCAGAGTGAAGGCAAAAGGGCCAACAAGTGCTAAGCATCTCTGGGAACTCCTTCAAGACATTTCAGGTGACTACCTCTTGAAGCTCATCAAGAGAATGCCAAGAGTGTGCAAAGCAGTAATCAAAGCAAAAGGTGGCTACTTTGAAGAACCTAGAATATGACATATTTTCAGTTGTTTCACAGTTTTTTTTTATGTATATAATTCCACATGTGTTAATTCATAGTTGTGATGCCTTCAGTGTGAATCTACAATTTTCATAGTCATGAAAATAAAGAAAACTCTTTGAATGAGAAGGTGTGTCCAAAATTTGGTCTGTACTGAATATATATATACACACACACACCTCAGGTCCTTCTTAGTAATTGTTAAAATATATATATATATATATATATATATATATATATATATTTTTATAATTACTAAGAGGATAAACATTACTATCTACCAACTATTTATAGTGACCTAAATATCCATTTATCAAATATATAGCACATCTATATTTATTATAGTGGTCCGGACCAAGTATATGCCTTCAAATTATAAAAATCACTATCAATTGTCATATATCAGCTAGGGCCTATGGTTATCATTTATAGATATATTAGATAGTTATTTTATGTTATTATTAATTTCCATTATTTTACTTAATATGAATTACCCCGTTTTAATCAGTTTTTATGGAGAATAAATCACGTATGTGTGTGTATATATATATATGTAATGACCGGCGTCACACACAGGGAGGAAAACAGGGAAAGCCCTGCCCAAGGGAGAGGGAAAGGTGGTGACCCCTAACTCACCTTGCGGCTGGCACCTGACTGCCCTGACGTCCCTAGACGGGTTCCTCACCCGTGCGGCGATCACGTGCCTAAACCCTGGCTTTCCCTGAAATGAGCCCTAGATAGTGAACGGGCCGGTGGGATCGCTAGTCCGCACCACTGCACTAAGTGGGAAACACCAGGGAGAGGACAGACAAATACAAACAAACACAAACACCCAGGTGGGCGACCACAGCAGTCCACAAAGGTCCAACAGGGATCCGGAGGGTAGCGTTCTGAAACAACCATCCGAGAACGCAGCAACACAGCTCCAGTCGGTCAGAATAGATGTCCAGGCAGGAAGCTCTATCTCTGGCAACCAGAGAAGTGTGAGAGAGGAATATAAGGAGGTTTGGGAGTGCTGGACAAGGAACAGCTGAGGAGAAGGAGCTACGGATCCCTGAGTGAGCCAAAAGGGTTTGCAAAGCAAACCCAGAAAGCTACCATAAGGAAAACAGCCCTATCTTAAATAGAGCGTGCAGCCAACCACTGCGACTTCCTGACCCCGGGTATAACGGAGTCAGGCGTGGTTCTCGATACCCTTGTGACAATATATATATATATATATATATATGTGCGGAAAAGTAGGACTGCACTACTGAATTATAGTGAAATCAATAAAAACTTTTATTCACCCATAATATGGCAAACTTGCGACGTTTTGGCTCACATAAGCCTTCCTTAGGAAGACTCATGTGAGCCGAAACGTCGCAAGTTTGCCATATTATGGGTAAATAAAAGTTTTATTGATTTCACTATAATTCAGGAGTGCAGTCCTACTTTTCTGCTTATACATATATATACATATATATATATATATATATATATATATATACACACACACATACGTGATTTATTCTCCATAAAAACATTAAAACGGGGAAATTCATATTAAGTAAAATAATAGAAATGAATAATAACATAAAATAACTATCTAATATATCTATAAATGATAACCATAGGCCCTAGCTGATATATGACAAATGATAGTGATTTTTATAATTTGAAGGCATATACTAGGAAGGCTCATGTGAGCCGAAACTTTGCAAGTTTGCCATATTATGGGTGAATAAAAGTTTTTATTGATTTCACTATAATTCAGGAGTGCAGTGCTACGTTTCCGCTTTTTTATATACTATTGGGTATTGCCGTAACCCTTTGCTGGACATTGCTTCAACAGTCCAATTTTGGTGAGCTCGTGCAAATTGTAGCCTCTTTTTCCTATTTGTAGTGGAGATGAGTGGTACCCGGTGGGGTCTTCTGCTGTTGTAGCCCATCCGCCTCAAGGTTGTGCGTGTTGTGGCTTCACAAATGCTTTGCTGCATACCTCGGTTGTAACGAGTGGTTATTTCAGTCAAGGTTGCTCTTCTATCAGCTTGAATCAGTCGGCCCATTCTCCTCTGACCTCTAGCATCAACAAGGCATTTTTCGCCCACAGGACTGCCGCATACTGGATGTTTTTCCCTTTTCACACCGTTCTTTGTAAACCCTAGAAATGGTTGTGCGTGAAAATCCCAGTAACTGAGTAGATTGTGAAATACTCAGACCGGCCCGTCTGGCACCAACAACAATGCCACGCTCAAAATTGCTTAAGTCACCTTTCTTTCCCATTCTGACATTCAGTTTGGAGTTCAGGAGATTGTCTTGACCAGGACCACAACCCTACATGCATTGAAGCAACTGCCATGTGATTAGTTGACTAGATAAACGCATTAATGAGAAATAGAACAGGTGTTCCTAATAATTCTTTAGATGAGTGTGTATATATATATATATATATATACCTGAGTGATATATCTATGCAACCCCAGGCTATATAGTGCCTGTCACCTACATTATTATTGATACTTTTTGAATATATATGGCCATAGGCAGAGCACCCATATTTTTATACATCTGAGAGGGTGAGCCACTATCATAATTTTTCACTGATATATAGACACATATATACATACACACATATTTATATAGACACATATATACATACACACACACATATATATATATATAGACACATATATACATACACACATTCATACATAGATATATATAGACACATGTATACATATATATATATATATATATATATATACATCCATGCATATATATATATATATATATATATATATATATAGACACCTTTATACATACACACATGTGTATATATATATACACACATACACACATGCATACATAGATATATATACACACACATAACAAACACAGTTTGGTCACTTACCAGAGGACTCCCCAGCATAACGGAAATTGGACGGATCCGTTTTGCAGCCCATAGACTTCTATTATGATGCAATAAATAACGGAATGCCTCTAAAGGCATTCCGTTATGCATTCCATCATAGAATTGCGTTATGGTCCGTGGTAACGGAATCCATAACGCAATTCACCTTTTACCACCAAACAAAGTGTGAGCGAATTTCAAAATATGAAATTCACTCATCTCTAATGGCAACCCTACACAAGAAGCAGCATAGCGCTTCCTTGCTGTATACATAGCGCTTGCTCATCGCTGTGTTTACAGTGATCTAGAAAGCAGAGACACCCAGGAATGGTCCCTGCCTTCTCTCTGGGGTGCCCTGCTGTCATTGACAGCGGGCCCCCGACACAGCAGCTGCATGATCAGTGTGCAGCTGCCATCTCTGAAAGAACGTTCAGAAATGTCCGATCAGAGATAAACCTGACCGCCCAGGATGTTTATAGTCAATGGGCGGTCAGGAAGTGGTTTAACCAGTCACGTGGCGCATAGAGTTCATATTCTGCATCCGTTACTAAGGAAGTCAGTGAATAAAGGTTACATTGATTTACACATTTGATGCCTATATGTTTAGGAACATTTCTTGTGTCAATTAGTTTTTGTGGCCTTCTTTAATAGCTCCCTTAAGATTTTTATCTTCTGTTTTTCTTACACTTTGCCTCAGGCTGAATATAGGAATTAGCTTTTTCAGGATACATTTTGAGCCAAGTCAGTGCAGACATTCCAAACACATCCTGAATATGGAATAGTACGAGACTAGATCATTTCCTTTAAGAGTTTTTTCTTTTCACTATGAAAAAGATTGATGTTAGAAATTAGATGCGATATTATATTTTTTTATTGTTATATAATTGATGCAAGGCATGTATAATTGTATGTATTCATTCTTTGTAGTATTTACAGTATATTTTACATTTTATGAGAATATCTGTATGGAGCTCTTATACCTTATGAGTAATGACAAAATTAAAGAGGATGTTCAAGATTTAAAAAACGGTCCCCCAAAGACAGCGCCACCCTCTTCTATAGCCTGTGCCTGGTATTGCAGCTCTAGCCTGTTGAATTGAAGGGAACTGGATACGGAATGCACTGTTTCTAGAAAAAAATCGGACTTTTTTTTCTAATCTCAGACAACGCTGTACTGCTCAGTATAATCACAGGTCACAGGGGGAAAGGGGTCAGGGATTTTGCTGTCTGTCCAGGGCACCAACACATTAAGAAACCTCAAAAGCCCTGCCTTTGCCAATGAATTTGTGTAGCTTAATCATGGTAATATTTGTGCAGCAGTATAAATGTCTCATGAATGTGGGTCACACCTCCAGATCAATATCTATTATGCTGGTCTTTAGACATTTGTCCTATCTAGTGAGGTGGCTTATAGTCAACACATCCAGGTAGAGAGTGAATGGAGAGAGATAGCTGGCATGTTTTGTACCTCCCATAGAAGGGAATGGAGATAGCCACACGCATGTATGGTCACCTCTCTTTTCATCCTTTGCCTAAGGCATCTTGCACACGACCGTATGCCCTCTGAGACATACGGTTCGTGAGTGGGCCATATGTCCCGGAGGGGCATTGATCGTGCGCACAGGAGCACACAGCATCATAGATTACGGGAAGGAGGTTGGGGAACCCCGTTTCTGGAGATAGGTGCCAGTCCCAGAGGAGGCATCTGCATCTGTGAGATATTTATATCCTGTGAATGTGCATAAATGTCTAAGATTGCGATATCCCTTTAATTACTTATAATGCTCTCTTGGGCCACAAGATCAATTATTAGCCCCAATTTATATAGCACCAACATATTTTACAATAATACCCCGTGTTTCCAGTAAAGTTCACATTGTATTCTTCCTCAGAGCCACATACAGATTGTCCAAAAGCAGAACAGTCACTGAACAGTTTTGACATGCGGGTATTTCTAAGGACGTTATCTAAGTGGCCACCATGGTCTTCACCTTTTAACCCCTGTACAGGGATCTGGACTCCACTGCAGGGGAGCCACAAGGCCTCTACCTATTGGGGTAGTCTCAGTGACAGTTCCCCCATCCAGGTCAACAGACACTAGTGCTTGGCACCAAAGGGACAACTAAGGCATAGTCGAAGGAAAGACTATGGCCAGGGCAGGCAGAGTTCATACAATCTGGTAAACATGCAAAAAGTCAGTGCAGACAGCTCAGGGTCAGTATGGGAGTCAGACAGGACATAACAGCCCTCTCAAAGCTCTAAATGCAAAATCTATATATAAACTAATTCCGCATTTGATATGATAAGAAAATATGAGGTTCTTAGAAAATATATTTTAATCAGAAAATATCTGAGCCTATCTACCCCGGCAAGGTAACCTCAATCCAGACAGGAACCTACTCTATTTAATACCTATTTCTATGCTATATGGCCATCTAAATTCAGGAGAACAGAACCTACACATATGCTGTATTGCCACTTGTTACATCTATGTGCAATCAAGCATACAATGAGAGAAAGAGCAGACTCAGCTATGTGTATGGCCAAAGAAAATCAGCCTGTGGAATAGATGGGATAATAGGAGTGCATTCACACTTTGGCGGCAGCCACACCTCCAAGTATGTACTACAAAGACAAAAAATAAAAATAAAATCAAAAGCACATCTGACAGTCCAGAAAGTGCAGAGAGAAGCCAGCAGGCAAGGACCGCTGGAGAATCTGAGTGGGAGGATAGATGAGCAATCCTGCTGCGGCAGCTGTGATGGTGTTTGTTGCTACGCTCTAAAAATATATTTTTTTCAGAAAATTGTTTAGAATCTGGTAATGAAGATAGCAGCAGGAACATGCATTACCTTCTGAAGCTGACAATGTGGCAATGCAAAGCCTTTGGCCATGTAATGGATTAGTGGCTGACCTTGGTGACCTTATTAATTATACTTGCCTTTTGCTGGATTAGCAGCAATAATGCTGGCTTGCTAGGCAAAGGCCCAAGAAGGCCAAGAGTAAGTTATAGTGACTACATCAGTACAATTAGAATACAATAAAAATACGAAAATAAGAAATTAGTGCATAATAGGAGTATAGCAATTGATATTTGCACATACACAGCCCTGCAAGCTATGTTATTATAGTGTCAATTAGGAATAAACATATTAATTTGACTCATGTGAGGCCAAGAAATTGTATGGGTCGTTTCCACTATCCATTAGAAACGAAGAAACTGGCAGAGAAAAACAAGTTTTCAGCTGTGTTTATTATTTTGCAGGAAATTCAAAGACAGGACCATTTTTACTGATGTTTTCCCAAATCTAACTGCATTTTTTATGTATGTCTCTCTGGAATAAAATTATGTCTAAAATAATGCTGTAATATGGCTACAATAATAAGCAAGCAGCAGGCTTGCCATCCATGACCCAACCTTCTACAATAATTAACAGACAAATGGTATCCAAGGCATTGTTCACATGTTGACCGTTCTTTCAGACTTTTTTAATTTTCAATACGTCTACAAATTTCCTTGTCTACAAATGACTTTGGAGAATATATTAAGACTGGAGTTTTTTTTAAATGTGTTAATAGCAAACCCTGCTGCCATACCATGCCTCAGAATTATTCAGAGGTAATAATTCTGGCACATTTGGGGTATTATGATGTACCAGAAAAGAAATTACACCAACAAGAGAGCTGGTGTAGATTTTTAGTCTAATGTGGGGAAGTTTTTTTGTACACTTTGTTAAAAGAGTCTGGACATGGAGGTAATGTCTATGGCTCACCTCCCACCCATGCCCAGCAGGACCAAGATGGATGCAGCCACATGCACAATGCAAAGACAAAGAGCAAAGTTAGCACAGTTAGCACATCCTATGCATTGTGCATGTGGAGATGTGGCTGTCTCCTTTTAGGTCCTGCACCCTAGCCACCCAGTAGACTGTTTTAATTAAAGCAGTATAAAGTTAATCCTACTGTCACGGATGATGTTGCAGATAGCTTGAACTTTTGAATAAACGTCCGACTGGCTTGATCCCAAACTAAGGAGCATATAGGTGAGCCCTATAAAACCCTTAAAGCTCTCCCTGACTGCTATACCCAAGGGTCTCAATGGTAGACGATTGCATGCCCACATACCCAAGACTGTGTGACACCTGAAAACCCTATAATAGTGAGGGGACACGACCACCGGCTCCCTGCACTTAATACAGATGGAGTCAGGGTCACTTAGAATCAAGCCAGCAAGGAAACACAATACATGAAAAGACTTATCTGAGTAAACCACAGCAGCAGCCTCCAGCAGTGAACACTTAATCCAGGAAGTAGTATAAACCGCAAAGTGAGGCAGTATGGGAGGGAATATAAAGGCAGATGATTAGTCTAAATAGGTGAAACCAAAACAAAGAACATCATGCAAGAGGTAGAGAAGGACGTCTGCCAGACCTTCTCACAGAACTGGCGGTGACACCTACTTTCCCTGCATTCATTTGAGATGTATTGGGAAAAGTAGAAGTGCCATTATTAGAAGCGAGTCCAATCTAAAAGAGGTACTCAGGATAGGCCATTAATATCTGGAGTACTGACAACCCCCAAACCCTTGCTAATTAAGGCCTGAACTATGGAGCCCCATTCCTTACAGTATGTACTGGACAGAGCTGGCAATGCAGTGCTGCTCCTGTTGAAGTGAATGAGAGCTGTGCTGTAGTAACCAGCTTCATTCACTACTCAATGGACGGAGTTGCGTAGTTCTAGCGCTGAAGCTACTCCGAAACAGCTGATCAGGGAGGGTATGGGGCAGGGGCTTTGCTAGGGTCTCAAAAGATCTGGGGCCTAAGCCCCAATGAATATGGCCCAGTTCTCTATGTCACCCACCCCTCCCCCCACACACCGCATTTTGCTGTACTTGCTATACAGCAGCACATACCTCTCAAATCCAGTGTGTTACGCCCTGCCCTGTGAGTTATCTGAGATCTGTCAGACTTGCTGCACATGAACCTATCTGACAGATTGCTTTGTTGTGGCTTTGGGCAAGATCCCACCCCATCACAGGTTTTGCTCATTAGTTTGTTAGTGATTCTATTTATTCCTGCCTCTAACTATAGCCCTTGCGGTTTATAGTTTCTCCTGGAGTTCTCTGCTGGTGTTTTGTGGATCTTATGCTCCCAGTTCATCTTCAGTTAAGTCCTCCTTCCTTCCCTTCTGTTGTTTGTTCTGGCTAGGCCTTAGGCAGACGCGGGTTCCTTCATCCTGTGCAAGGAACCGGTTGTCTTTTCGCCTGCAACCTAGTTGAAGGCTTGTATCAGTTGCAGTAGGGATTAGGTTCAAGTGCATGAACACTTCTACCATCGAGATTTGTTCATGTTAGTAGCAGTCAGGGAAAGGGCTCAGGGATAGTCAGGAGGTGACCATCACTGCGCTCATCACATGGTCCATCAATGGTCCACCACCATGGTGATGGACCTTGTGATGAGAGCAGTGACATCACCAAAGGTCCTTTTCTCCCAGGTCCTCAAAGAAGAAGAATGAAGACAAGCCGGGCTGCGCAAACAAGTGGATGAGGTGAGTGAAATTATTTTTATTTTTTAACCCCTCCATCCCTAATTTACTTAGCATTGTATTGAGAATGCTATTATTTTCCCTTATAACCATGTTATAAGGGAAAATATTAAAATCTACAGAATGCCTAACCCAAACCCGAACTTCAGTGAAAAAGTCCGGGTTTGGGTCTGGGTACCACATTCAATTTTTTCTCACTCGCGTGGAAAAAACTGAAGAACGCAATGCAATCGCATAAAAAACTCACCCCACTCGCAGGCAAAATCGCACGATTTTCCTGAGACGCACCCGCATCCTATCCGGCCCTTACACATGACGCCCGTGTGAAAGAGGCCTTACAGTTGTATCTATCTGGCAGGCAGGACATTCGGGGCCTGGGGCAAAACATCAGGGGCCCAGGCCCCGGATGTTTTAACCTAGCAATGCCCATGGTATGGGGTGTCAGACTCCCGCTGATCAGATATTAATAGCCTATCCTGAGGATAGGCCATCAATATTAAAATCCTAAAATAACCATTTAAGTTGTGGGATAACCCTTTTAAAGAGAATCTGTCACCACAGTAACCCATCAACTAATTTAGCAGTGTGATAACTCAAAGACAGATTCAAGATATGTAATTTTTATGTTTCTACTGACTTGCATTCCCCTGCAGTAAGTCCACTAATTATCCATGTGCTCTATGCATACCAAGGGATCCATTGCATTGCAATAAAAAAGGACTGTTAAGTGGCCTTACTTTTTTAATTAGCTGCTAACTACTGAACTAATGCAATAGATAATGATGTATAATATTTATCAGCCCTACACTCTTTTCTGAGAATGTGCAGCATCGGGACATACAGTGGTGTACAGCTGCATTCAGAGCTGAAAAGTAAGGAGATTAAGGGCTCATTCAGACGAATGTATGGCGCTGTGCCCATGTTGCGGACAGCAAACTGCAGTCCGCAATACACAGGCATCGGCCATGTGAACTGTGTCTGCGATCCGCAAGATTTGGCAAAAGATAAGACATGTCCTATCTTTTGCAGTGCGGAGACACGGACACGAAAGATCACAGAAGGTCTTCCTAGTGTTTCTGTGGGCTTCCCATCCGTGCTTCTGCACCGCAAAAGATAGGACATGTCCTATCTTTTGCCATATCTTGCGGATTGCGGACCTATTCAAGTCAGCATGGAGTTCACATGGCCGATGCCCGTTTATTGTGTACCCATTGTTTGTGGTCCACTAAAACTGGCACCGTGGCCATACGGTCGTGTGAATGAGTCAAAAAGAGAGTAAATATGGGGTCTGAGATATTTTAAGGGTTTGGTCTGGTGTCTGAATTAATTTTGCAAACTGGTCTGGAATCAGAATTGGTTTGAGGACTAAATTAATTGTGAGGTGTGGTCTAGGCTTGAATTTATTTAGGGTTCTAGCCTAGGGTCTGAATACATTTTGGAATCTAGTATGGAACTCTAGATTTAAATGAATGTAATTGTAGGGGTCTGAATTAATTTAGTGGTTTGTGGATGTAATATTATAATAGTCTGCAGAATGCCTATGTAGAACTGGTATCTGACCACTGTATGGTGACTGTGTGCTACTATATTGGTTATATTGGTCTTCGTATAGTGGTAGCATACACTTGTGCCTGACTGAAACTGCAATTGTTTTGTGCTGTAAATTTTTCTTGTGTGACTATAGTGGCTGTGGTTATCCTTCCAATAGGCAATAACTCATTGCTTTGATGTCAAACTGACCATTACTTTTAATTTCCTCCTGCGGACGGTGTGATCATATGGATAAATCCAGATACTTGAATTTTAAGTCTCTGTCTCAGTAGTTTATGACATTTTTGACATAGCTCTTTGATATTTGGAATAGGACTTCTAATCACACCATTATCTTTAATTGTTTCCAGTATTTTTTAATTACTGTTCTAAGCTTGGCTGCAAGTTCTAAGCACAGACTGTGAATCTGTCCTTTGTCGATTTTCTACTCCCCTCTATCTAGTGGGGAGTCAAGACTACAAAGATATATATAATGATTAAAATAAAAAAGCAATATGGGCAAATAAAATACTGCTTCTCATCACTTGCCTTTAGACAGTTGCATTGTTGAATCTTCCAGGTAATTAAATAAATACAAACAACTAAAATAACAGAAAATACTAAATAAAGTGTAACATGTACCGTAGTAGATGACCGAAGAGCAGGCAACAAAATAAATATTCAAAAAACATACTAAGATACTTGAAGGGGTTATCCAGGAATAAAGAAAATATAATTATTGAAAATACTTAATATCACTTTATTATAAATATATTCCCAAAAAAACTTTCATTAGTTATTAGTTAGAATGGCTTATTTTGGCTGGAGATCAACCATTAGGAGAAATAAAATGGCTGCCGTCCAATTAGTGCCCACAAAACCTATCCTACTCACACAGCAGGACAAGTTGCTTCAGAACACTGAGCTACAGAGCTGCCAGTCAGGGATTATGATCTTCTACTTCTCGTCTCCTCATGAACTCCATTCCCACAGAGATTCAGCTAAAGTTAGTGTTGTGAAGTTACTTTTCCCACTGCGTGATTAGGACATGTTTTGTGTGTACTAATAGGACGGAGCCATTTTATTTTTCCTAATGATTGCTCCCTAGACAATACAAGCCATTATAACTAATGAAAGGTATTTGGGAATATATTTATAATAAAGTAATATTTAAGTAGTTTCATTTTCTTAATTTCCGTAGAACCCCTTTAAATGGCAATTGTTAACAATATCAAGCCTATGCCTATTTTACAAAAAATACAGTATCGTTTTCTTAAAGGTGTTGCCTGACCATATGATTGAAAAAAAAAATGTTTGGCAGATTTTTTGGTAGTTTTTTTTTGTTTGAAGTAAAGCCAGAAGGTTGAAAGGAAATGAAAAATATATAAAAAGGACTTATACTTCTTCATGCCGGTATTGCTCCTTTTGTTATTTTACACCATTGTAAGCTTATTTTTATTTTTTGGGGTAAATCATGGGGTTCGCAAACCCCTTTAAACATGATTTATTTTTGCTTGTCATTACGCCTGGGCTCTGTAAACTCAACAATCAGCAGCAAAATCTCTTCTGCCTTACTAGTTTAATTCAATGTAGGAGTCTATGTACAATGAATGAGTCAAGTCACAAAGGTCTGTCTACAATGAATGCAATGTATATATTCCAGCCATGGGAAGTATTAGATCTGTGAGGGCCCGTTTACATGCACTTTTTTGATGCAATCTTTGAAGCCATTGCCCTGAGTGGATCATACATGGAGGAGATGTATAGGTGAGGTTCTGCATCCTCTTTTTTTTTTATGCACTCCTTGTTTTGGTTACAAAACTGCACCAAAAGTCAACAGCACATGTGAAAGCACCCTAAGGGTATGTCATACCCGACAGAAATGCAGCAGAAAATGCCAATATGGTTTTTGCTGCTGTTCCGATCAAATGGCTTATGATATCACCCTCTCCGCACCATAGACTGCAGATTTCAAATGTATGTCGCAGGTCACTTTAGGCTGAGTTACTTTTACCTAATGTACGGGTAAGGTTTCTTAAAATCTCATCCACTTTTCTGGAACTGTACAACGCTGTGGATTTGTTGCACGAAAATCTGCAATGACAAATCTGTGGCATATCTGTGCACGTATCCTAAGGATTAGAGCACACATGCATTTTTTGTGGAGGTTTTTGGTGCATGAATTATTTAACCCCTTACTGACCACTAGTGATGGACGAACATCGTCCAGGACGGTTCGCGATCGCGCGAACGTGATGAAATGTTCGCAAACCACAAGTTTGCAGCGAGCCCCATTCACTTTAATGGCAGGCTCATATTTGCAGCCACCAAATACTTAGTAGAAGTGCACAAATAGTCCCACAACATGGACAGTGACATACTAGAGGGGGATTAATGAGAAAAATTCCAACAAAATATATGGGCCAGATTTATCATTAGCTCAAGTCAGAATAATGGAGTGAAAAAGTCGCAAATTTTTGCGCAATCGCTTAAACTGTGCAAAAATTTGCGACTTTTTTTCTGCTCTGCACTATGCTCGCCAGTTTTCTGAAAGTGGGCGTGTTTTCTTATGTAAATTAATCTCTAGACAGATTTACTATTGAGACCATTTAAAAAGTCGCAAAAAAGTCGCAAATTGCGCAATTTCACTCCAGTGAGGACCATGCTTATCTTATGAGACTTTTGAATAGAACATGCGACTTTTTCGTAAAGACATGCGACTTTTTCGTAAAGACATGCGACTTTTTCGTAAAGATGTGCGACTTTTGTAAAGCTGCTTACTGACGGATAAACTGCTACCGTCAAACCACATTTATTACAGTCTTAAAGGGCCGATCATAAATCTGACTTGGCTAAAACTGACTTTAGCCATATGTGAAAGTGGGGTGAGCTGTCAGAGTCATGATAAATCTGGCCCTATGTGTCTTAATCAGGGCAGCCTAGAAAAATTTGGCATTCACCTGACATAATAGAAATTCTGATTATGTGGCTCGAGGTACATTATGCGGTCAATGGATAAAATTTTTACTGTAGGCCACTGGACTACAGGCCCCAAATATTAGGCATTCACCGGACAGAAGAGATCAAGTGATTATGTGGCCGGAGGTATATTACACGGTCAATGGATATCAATTTTACTGCAGGTCAGTACAAATACAGGTCAAATACATATGTTTAAAAGAACTAAAAATATAAAAGTGGATTAAAAACATGGCTAACGAAATCCCCCCTTGACAAACCCCCTAATGATAATAGTTGAAATTCGATAATACGTGGTCGTCACTGGTGTTGAATTCCTTCAAGGCTGCAACAATTATTCATTCACCATACAGAAAAGAACAAGTAAGTATGTGGCTGGAGGTAGATTACACGGTCATTTGATATCAATTTTACAGCAAGCCAGTGTACTGCAGGCCCCAAAAATTATGCATTCAGCGTACAGAAAAGAGCAAGTATGTGGCTGGAGGTAGATTACATGGTCATTTGATATCAATTTTACAGCAGGCCAGTGTACTACAGGCCCCAAAAATTATGCATTCAGCGTACAGAAAAGAACAAGTAAGTATGTGGCTGGAGGTAGATTAGACGGTCAATGGATATCAATTTTACTGAAGGCCAGTACAAATACAGGTAAAATACATACAGTATGTTTAAAAAAAACTAAAAATATAAAATTGGATTAAAAACATGGCTAATAAAATCCCCCCTCTTGAAAAAAAAAACTAATGATAATAGTTGAAACACGTGGTTGTCACAGGTGTTGAATTCCTCTGAGGCCCAAAACATTAGGCATTCAACGGACAGATTCAGGGCCGTCTTTAATATTGATTGGACCCTGGGCAAAAATTTACTTGGGCCCCCTGGATCCCGGCTTCCCACCCCTTAGCAGGCAATCACGCCCTCCACCACAACACACACACACAAAAAGTCCACACATCTGGTAGAGTACAGTGAATGACTGTAAATACTTCCAGTTCTGAAGACTCCAGCGGCTCAGGATTAGTGTTCTGGGCAGCTGGGCTCAGGGCTGGAAGTGGGCACCGCTCTGCAGGAAGGAGACCAGGGCTCGGCTCACCCTAGTGTTACAGTGCACCCCAGCACCCCACAGTATGCAATATAGCACCCTATAGTATACAGCACCCCACAGTATGCAGTATAGCACCCCACACTATACAGTACCCCACAGTATATAGTGGAGCAGTATAGCAGCCCACAGTATACAGCACCCCACAGTATACAACACCTCACAGTATACAACACCTCACTGTATACAGCACCCCAAACTATACACGATACAGCCCCCCCACACCATACAGTACAGCAGTATAGCACTCCACACTATACCGCACCCACAGAATAAAGTATACAGACCCCCACAGTATACAGTACAGCAGTATAGCCCCCCACACTATACAGGCCCCCCCACACTAAACAGGCCCCCCACACTATACAGGCCCCCCCCACTATACAGCCCCACACAGTATACAGGCCCCCACACAGTATACAGCCCCCACAGTATACAGGCCCACCACACAGTATACAGCCCCCACACAGTATACAGCCCCCCACACAGTATACAGCCCCCACACAGTATACAGCCCCCCACAGTTTACAAGCCCCCACACAGTATACAGCACCCCACTATACAGTAGTTTACAGTATATTAACATAACAGCCCCTGTCACCTTTTTCTGATGTAATCTTCACACAAAAAAGCTCCACAGTTAACTTCTGCAACACTCCTGCTAGGACCTGTGATGACCTCATAGCCATGTGACCAGTAATTGCTAAGTTACTGGTCACATGGTGATGATGTCATTAAGGTCCTAGATCACAACTTTAACACAGTATGATGATGATGCCTGGACTCAGTGCCGGCAGGCATGGCATGGCAGCACCCCCTGTGTAGCTGACAGCTTTACACCCGGGACAGTAGCTAGCAGGTCTCAAGAAGCAGCTGCCTTAGGCCCCCCAGGAGGAACTGGGCCCAGGGCAGCTGCCCCTTCTGCCCCTTGGTAAAGATGGCCTGGGACAGATTCAAATTAAATTAAACCTGGTCGACTCGTCACATGTGTTGAATTCCTTCGAGATCCATGCCTCATTCATTTTTAGAAATCTGAGCTAGGCGAGTGCGCTTATCGGTCACGACCCCCCCTGCTGTGCTGAACGTCCTTTCGGACAGGACACTGGACGAGGGGCAAGCCAAGAGTTCCATGGCGAATTGTGCCAGCTCTGGCCACAGGTCAAGCCTGCACACTCAATAGTCCACGGGTTCCTCGCTTCTCAGAGCATCCACATCGGCCGTTAACCCGATGTCGTCAGACACCTGTCGGTTTAGGCGTTCCCTGTGGCTGGATCTGGAGGGCAGCTGTCGATGAATTGGCTGCAAGAATGATCTCATATCTGAAGTGACCAACACATCTTCAAATCGCCCTCTTCTTGCATGCCCTGTTGGATTGGTACCAGCAACTGTTTCTCTGTGAGTGGAAATTCCTCTGCCAGCCCCCGCAAAAGCAGAATGCAGCATTTCTCGAAGCAAGGCCTCGAAGTGCTGCATTCTGACAGCCCTATGTGATGCTGATAACATATCTGCCATTTTGTGTTTGTAGCGGGGATCTAAGTCTATGTACGTTGCCACCGAGTACTAGTCCTTGCCCTTTATGCTTTTCATACGGGGGTCCCTCTTCAAACACTGGAGCATGAAGGCCCCCATTTGCACTAAACTGGAAGTGGTAAAGTGGCCTGGCTCCTGCTCATCGTCCAGGATAATGTCGTCCTCGGTCTCCTCCCCCCAGCCACGGACAACACCAAGAATCCCAGAAAAGTTTAAAGCATGCTCTTCTTGCTCCTCTTCCGCCCAGGCATCATCCTCCTCTGACTCCTCTTCAGACTCCTGTTGTCTCAGATGGAGTAGCCCCCCCTGGGAATTCATCCTGCATTGCGACTTCCTCAACTTCCTGCTCCTCGATGGCTTGATTAATGACACGATGCAATGCATGCTCCAGAAAGAAGGCATAAGGTACGATGTCACTGAGGGCGCCCTGGCTGCAACTGACCAGTTTGGTGATCTCATCAAATGGCCGCAGAAGTCTGCATGCTTCACACATGAGCAGCCACTGCCGCCGTGAAAAAAAAAACAAGCTCCCCAGAACCTGTCATGCTGCAGAGTTCGTACAGGTAGTCATACTGAATGTTTCTGCTGGAGCAGCATCTCAAGCATATACAAGGTGGAGTTCCAGTGCTTCGGGCAGTCACAAATCAGACGTCTGACGGGCAGGTGGTGTCGCCGCTGAAGGACAGCAAGGCGAGCCATGGCCATGTTAGATCTTCTAAAATGGCCAGAGACTTTCCTGGCCTGCCGCAAGATGTCCTGGACCCCGGGGTATTTGGCAACGAATCGCTGCATGACTAAGTTCAGGACGTGTGCCATGCCATATATCATTTTGCCCTGTTTCAGCTCACTCAGCAGATTGGCACCGTTGTCGCACACCACTTTACCAACTGTCAAATTAAGAGGGGTTAGCCACTGATCGGCCTGTAATCGCAAAGCTGAAAGGAGTGCAGGAACGGTGTGGCTCTTGGCTTCCAGGCACAGCATGGCAACGTCTCACCTGGCACATTGAATAGGTTCTGGGGAGCTTGTGGGGAAAGGAGGAGTCAGCCGAGGAGGAGACGGAGGATGGAGTAGGAGGAGGAGAAGAAGAGGCACACCTGCAGGCAATCTGTGGCGATAACACCAAATCCACACGGGTGCCACGGGTTGCATGCTTGACGGCCGTCAGAAGGTTCACCCAGTGGGCAGTAAAAGTTATGTACCTTCCCTGCCTGTGTTTGCTAGACCACGTGTCTGTAGTCAGATGTATCTTGGCACTGACACTGTGAGCCAGAGATAGATTCACTTGCTGCTAAACATGGCCATATACAGTCAGCTCCATAAATATTGGAACATCGACACAATTCTAACATTTTTGGCTCTATACACCACCACAATAGATTTGAAATGAAACAAACAAGATGTGCTTTAACTACAGACTGTCAGCTTTAATTTAAGGGTATTTATATCCAAATCAGGTGAACGATGTAGGAAATACAACAGTTTGCATATGTGCCTCCCACTTGTTAAGGGACCAAAAGTAATGGGACAGAATAATAATCATAAATCAAACTTTCACTTTTTAATACTTGGTTGCAAATTCTTTGCAGTCAATTACAGCCTGAAGTCTGGAATGCAAAGACATCACCAGATGCTGGGTTTCATCCCTGGTGATGCTGTGCCAGGCCTCTACTGCAACTGTCTTCAGTTCCTGCTTGTTCTTGGGGCATTTTCCCTTCAGTTTTGTCTTCAGCAAGTGAAATGCATGCTCAATCAGATTCAGGTCAGGTGATTGACTTGGCCATTGCATAACATTCCACTTCTTTTCCTTAAAAAAACTCTTTGGTTGCTTTTGCACTATGCTTTGGGTCATTGTCCATCTGCACTGTGAAGCGCCGTCCAATGAGTTCTGAAGCATTTGGCTGCATATGAGCAGATAATATTGCCAGAAAAACACTTCAGAATTCATCCTGCTGCTTTTGTCAGCAGTCACATCATCAATAAATACAAGAGAACCAGTTCCACTGGCAGCCATACATGCCCACGCCATGACACTACCACCACCATGCTTCACTGATGAGGTGGTATGCTTAGGATCATGAGCAGTTCCTTTACTTTTCCATACTCTTCTCTTCCCATCACTCTAGTACAAGTTGATCTTGGCCTCATCTGTCTATAGGATGTTGTACCAGAACTGTGGAGGCTTTTTAAGATGTCATTTGGCAAACTCTAATCTGGCCTTCCTGTTTTTGAGGCTCACCAATGGTTTACATCTTGTGGTGAACCCTCTGTATTCACTCTGGTGAAGTCGTCTCTTGATTGTTGACTTTGACACACATACACCTACATCCTGGAGAGTGTTCTTGATGTGGCCAACTGTTGTGAAGGGTATTTTCTTCACCAGGGAAAAAATTATTCAGTCATCCACCACAGTTGTTTTCCGTGGTCTTCCGGGTCTTTTGGTGTTGCTGAGCTCACCGGTGCGTTCCTTCTTTTTAAGAATGTTCCAAACAGTTGTTTTGGCCACGCCTAATGTTTTTACTATCTCTCTGATGGGTTTGTTTTGTTTTTTCAGCCTAATGGTGGCTTTCTTCACTGATAGTGACAGCTCTTTGGATCTCATCTTGAGAGTTGACAGCAACAGATTCCAAATTCAAATAGCACACTTGAAATGAACTCTGGACCTTTTATCTGCTCATTGTAATTGGGATAATGAGGGAATGACACACACCTGGCCATGGAAGAGCTGAGAAGTCAATAGTCCCACTACTTTTAGTCCCTTAACAAGTGGGAGGCGCATACGCAAACTGTTGTAATTTCTACACCGTGCACCTGATTTGGATGTAAATACCCTGAAATTAAAGCTGACAGTCTGCAGTTAAAGCACATCTTGTTTGTTTAATTTCAAATCCATTGTAGTGGTGTGTAGAGCCAACAATGTTAGAATTGTGTCGATGTCCCAATATTTATGGACCTGACTGAGGCCCTAATAGGAGAAATATTTTCTTCCGGGGACCTTCCATTGCGGTGTGCCAATGGCCAAAATGTTTCTGAAGGCCTCTGAGTCCACCAGTTTATATGGCAATAGTTGGCGGCCTGGCAGTTCCGACAAGCCGGCAGTCAGACTTTGGGCAAGAGGGTTATCCGGCGTTTACGCTTGACCATTTGGCAGATGAACGCAACAACGGCATGGCGGAAGGTGGAGTGGAGGACAAATGGGAGGAGAGAGAGGAGAAGAAGAAGAGGCAGGATGTGGAGCGCCGGGAGTGTGGCTTTGTGGGTTCTGACGATGTTGCTCCCACTAGGCTCGGTGATGGGAGGCCAGGTGCCTTCTTAAGGCGGTCATCCCTAGGTTAGTGCTGGGCTTACCGCGACTTATGCATTGACAGCACAGGCTGCAAATGGCAGCACTATTGTGCTGGGAGCGCTAGATGTGACCGTGCATGGTGGATGGCTCGTTCCAGATACATTAGCAGTCTGCTTTGTGCCTCCTGTGCACTGTAAGTTCTGCCTGCTTCTCCTTCTTCTCCTCCCTATCTGCTGCTTCTTCTCGCCCTCTGAACTCCACTCCTCTTCCTCTCTTGTGGGCACCCACGTGATGTCCATCGACATCATCGTCACTTTCACCACCACTGACATTAAAGATCTCGGAGTAGGCAGCAACAGCGGGGACCACCCTCCTTGGGCTGATCTGGGTTCTGTCGTCAGACTGCTGGGTGGTTACCGTTGATACCTCCTCTTCCTGATGCCAAGAAAGGCTGCGTGTCAGTAAGGTCTTGGAATGGATGGGAAAATATTTCTTCTGACTCTAGCGGAGGAGATATGGTTGTAGTGGTGTCTTTGGGGATGCACACAACAGAGAGTGAAGAGGGTGCAGATAGAGAGGATGAGAAGGGTGCAGAAGCGGAGGTCTGGTGCGTCCTTTGACGTAATCGCTTGAAACTTCTGCAACTTCCCACTTAGGCTCCAGCTTGGTGCACGTGCCCAACCTCTACCACCCCTGCAGAATGGCCTGCCTCTTCCTCTGCCTGTCATTTTCAAAATGACCCTTTGACAAAAGTCCCCATAGAAGAGCAGTATTTGTGATAGAACGTATATCACACCCCTGCCTCAATCAGTTTTTGGGGGGCAATTGGTATATGACACCAGTAGAAATTATTTGTTCCAATAGCATTTGTTATTCTGTGTAGCTACAGAATTGCAGCAAAACCGCAAACAAATGCTGCACTACCTAAATGCACTGTATAGAAAGTATATTATTTGTATATAACACCCCTGGTTCAATCATTTTTTTTTGGGGGGGGGGGGGGCAACTGGTATATCACACCAGTAGAAATTATTTGTTCCAATAGCTTTTGTCACTCTGTGTAGCTGCGGTAACGCAGCAAAACCGCAAACATATGCTGCACTACCCAAATGCACTATATAGAAAGTATATTATTGGTATATTACACCTCTGCCTCAATAATTTTTTTGGGGGGGCAACTGGTATAGCACACCAGTAGAAATTATTTGTTCCAATAGCATTTGGCGCTCTGTGTTGCTGCAGTATCGCAGCAGAACCGCACACAACTGCTGCACAATACAAATACACTATAATATACTTTCCATGTTAGAAAGTACATTATAAGCATATTACACCCCTCAGTATGTGACACCTATCGATAGCACACCTATACCAGTCCTTAAAAGGACTTTTGTGGCCCTACTAGCAAGTGTTTGGTGTCCCTAACAGTCTGTGCCTGCTCCACACAGCAACCTCTCCCTACACTGGCAAAAGACTGAATATAAAATGGCGGCCACATCGGGTTTATTTATAAGGTAGGGGGTATGTCCATGTGCTGAAACGTCTCAATTGGCTGTCCTGTACCATCTGATGGATGTGTCATGAAACAAAAGTTCTTCACATTGTAAAAGAATATGGTGCCGGCGGACATCGCCATATGTTCGCCTGTTGGGCGAACCGCGAACGAGCAAAGTTCGCCGCGAAACGACCGCCGGGCGAACCACAAGTCCATCTCTACCGATCACGCGCATTTAAAACAAATTGCATTTCAAGAGCTATAATTTTTTTTTTTTTTTCATCAAAGTACTTGTATACGGTCTTATTTTTTGCAGGACATGTTTTAGTTTTTAATGCACCATTTTAAGTACATGTGTGACAAATACCAGACCTCGTACCCACTTGACGACACCTACGTCGAACTCACAAGACACAGTATGGTCACTTGTTACCAAAGCATGACGTTACGCCCTCCTGGAGGAGCCTGTAAGGTCAGCTTGGTACATTTTACACAGACACCTCCTGTCCACGCGGGGGGATTCGTGATCGAGATACAAGATAGCACAAGATTAAATTATATATTTAATCGCCTTAAGGGCACACTAGATGACACAATATACACACGGAATATATACAGTGGTCTGAGGTTACAGATACAGGTGATATAGGTACAACAGGGTTAAGCAGAGCAAAAGTCAGTTATCGGGTAGATGAAAGTTCCTTGGGGTTACGATGGTAGAAAAGTCCTTGGCTGCAGTCACGTGGGGGCGGTGATGTCGGCGGTTTCCAGGTCTCTCCAAACACATTTGCATGATGTGACCCCCTTTCAGAAAAAGACTGGTCATGAGTTATGATACTTTTTCATAATATACAAATGAGGCCTTTGGTGCAATGAGGGGGTCACCATTCCTCTTGCTGCACCCCAGCTTCACTTATTTCTGTAACCAGACCCTCCATTGCTGCTTTGATTGACAGGGCCAGGCAGCGGCAAAGCAGAGAAGGAAGGGTTGGCCACTGAAATGAGTGAAGCTTGGGTGCAATAAGAGCAATGCCAATGCCCTCATTGCTCTAAAGACCTAATTTGCATATTATGAAAAAGTATAACTCAGAAACGGAGCCTCAGATCAACAAAAGAAAAACAGCATTTTAATCAGGTCAAATGCAATGGGGGTCATTTATCAATAATGGTGTAATTTGCGCCCAAAAAATTCTAATGTTACAAATAAAACGTGGTTATTTGTTTCACCTCATTTGTCAAAAGGCGCACTCCGCTTATAAAATGTGACTTTTTTTAAATATCAACTCGATTATCCACATATTTCTCTTGATTTGCGACATTTTAACACTAATAACACTAAAATGGGACTTTTTTAAACTGATATGCGCCCTTCAGCCATCCCTGTCCAGACCACACTTGAGACTTTTGAAACATATTTGCGACATTTCCATTGGCAAATTGCGACTTTTGTCTCAGACTCTGGACATTTTTGTCATTGTTTTGTTTTTGTTGAATGACAATTTATTGACAAAACTCTGCTGTTTGACTCATTTATATAGTCCTGTTTTAATACTTACCCATCACTTGTTCCCACGACAGGTTGGTTTTTCTTTTCATAAATGCGACTTTTTACACAACACTACCACATAAGCTGGCTGCAACAAATTGAGTCATTTCTGCCCATAAGAGGATGATAAATGAGGCATAAATAATATACGCCAATTTGAAAGTCCAGTTCGCTTTGGCATTCATAACTTATTTCTGGCATGATGTATTATTTTCGGTGAAAGATGTGGAGAAAACTGTTGATATATTTGGTGCAAATGAAAATGCGATTCTTTTTGGTGCATTTTAGGCAAAAATTCTGGTGCAACCCCACTGTGTCTATGAAAACAATTGGATATGGAGATTGCTGGCTGCACCTGCTAATTTCTTACAGCCGTATATCTAAAGCTATCTGTTAGGTGCTGCACTATTTTATCTGGTAAAAGGCAATGTTTTCTAATGGAAATCTGATGAAGCCCATTACAGTCAATAGGGTCAGTCGGGTGCCAGTTGTTTCCATCATTTAACAGCTCCAGTGCTTCCATTATTTCTGTTGTTCTGCTCCTATAGCAGAAAAAACACTGGTGCATGGGAATGTCTTGCCTCTCCCCCGACAGCAGATGTTAGCTGAACAAGCAATTGGCCGACTGCTATCTACTGTAAACTGGTAGCCAGCTTTATATGTTTCCCTCCTTCTGGATCCACTTCTGGCTTTGGCTAAAAAGTGCTGAAAGACTGTACCTGAAATAGCATGTTTCCAGTTCAAAGGCTTATTTACAATTGTGTATTACAGATCTGAATTAGTCCATTTTTTCGTTGAAAGAATGTTTCCTAGACATCCAAATTATTTTATTTACATTTTTATTGTATTTACAATTTCTGTTTTGTTTTGTATTCAGCAGTCATATCATTATCATTACAATGATAAACAGTTAACACATCTGTTGAGATAATACAAGATCCACCATTCACAATAGATTATGGACACAGCTCACCTCCTTCCTCTTCATCTTGAACACTCTCCCATAGGAATCAATGAGTCATCTCCAGATTACAGGTTTCTATGCTCCATGTGGCTGCTGTGAAGAAATTCTCTAAATGATGTTAACAGCAGCTCAATCAAAGTGGCTGCCCATATAAGCATGCATAGGAAAACCTACCATCAGAAAATAAAAAAACTGATTACAAAACTATGTAAATCAGATATTAGCCACGGAAGGGGTACTTTCCCTAATTCACTGTAGCTACCCCTGACCACAGGAAATCACCCTGATGGTGGGTGAACCCTGCACAAGAACCTAACCCTGAAATCCTCTAACACACCCTACACTGCTCCAAAGCATTTCTCCCTGTTGAGTTCATCAGGGGACCTATAGAGGGTACCAACAACAAAAATAACACTTGAATATGCTGCACCAATAATCTCCACCGGACTAAACAGATAAAGTCCTAATACAGAAACCAAGGTCGTAAATGATATAGTCCGTCACCAAAGAATTGCATCCCGGTACCTCAGAGCATAAAACGCCCCAAAAATGCATACAAATAGCTGTCTACTAACAGATAGGTAACATAAATTAGAGCCAGTTGTTAATCTAAATAGATCAAAGAGAGGAGCGACCTTACTCTCTTAAATAACAGCTACTAAGATGCATCAATACTCATGCAATCCCGTAGTTGAGTGGAGTCAGCATATGAGCAGCCTGTATGGTGAAGTACTGGAGATTTTGATTGTCTATTAATTGACAGCTATTTGTATGCATGTTTTGGGTACTTTACACTCTGAAGTACAAGGACACAATTTATTTGGCAACGTACTATATAATTTAGGTCCTCAAGTATCTCTTCCCTGTCTAATATCTACTTTACCTTCCAGAAAATACCCCTGGTATAGCCCTTCATCTTTTACATATATGTTGTTTTTGTAGGGATATTTTTATGTTTTTATTTAATGTGCCATATTAGTAGTCTTTTTTAACGGGTTTGATTAAAAGTTATGTTTAAATCCCATGTTTTCTGTGATTAAGATTTGTTAGCATGGTTTGGTGCAGAGGGATGTGTAGCAGAGGACACGCTCCTCTGAAGGTAGGGTGTTCAGACACCAGTGTTGGGATAATGAGGAGTCCTGTGAGATAAAGGGCAGCCCAATACCTTTCTCTACCCATGGGTCAAGGGTATTGGTGCTGGGAATTTTTACATTTAATTTCCCCGGGAGCGCCTGGTATTTTCTTCTGCCATAGGTGTGTTTTATGTGGAGCGGAAGAAAAACCCAGGAGATGCCACAGAAGAGGCCAGCTATTCCCCCTGACACTCTTGTGAGGCTCCAGAGGATCCCACTGGATTTTGGCAACCAAGCAACCTCTGTCTAGAGGTGTTCTAGTGATGGAAGACGGGAGCATTATCTCAGGCTCTGGAGGAAGACTTGGAGACGTTCGGGTGGAAGAGCTTATTTTCACTTGTTTCACCCAGTGAAACTTCTTCTGGTTCTGGTCATCGTCATCTACATTAGTCTGTGTATCGGAGGGTCAAGGGACTTATTGACCAAAATACACCAGAACCAAACAGAACTTTACCGAACTAACCGACGGAGGAGGCTAAGGACATAACGCAAACATTGTTCCTGTAGCCAAATATTGTATGGACACACTTTGTTTCCTATGAGGGTTCGGGATATAGAACTTGCACTACCCTGAAACCCCATAGCACATTGTATTTATTGATTTTGTTTGTCGGTTGATTGTGTACCCATAGACACTCTAGGTGCAAATGTGTGACAGCCTATATTTGACGGTACACATTTGCATCCTATAGATGTTTCCCATTGACACGGGGGTCTACGACCTACCTGTGTCTTTGGAGGTAGAGAGATATGCCAGGTTGCATGAGTCTCTATGGGTACACACATTTTATGGAATTTGGTGGTGTTGGGAGGGATGTGACATGTATTTTGTGTGAATGGGGATAAGGTAAGGTCACGATAGGGACAGGCATCATTTATTTTGCCACCTTGAACCCTGGAACGGTGAAGTTCTTAAGGGAAGGGCTGGATGTGTAGTGTGGCGGAGGTGTTCTCCGCAGTAGAATTTAGGTACTGTGACATCGCCGCTTAAGAGTCTGACCTATTAAAGACCTATTAATCTGTCCACGGGAGAACTGCACCCATCAAGATGGAAACAGATGTTGGACGAAAGTTGTGATTAAAGAAAGTTGGGACTAAGGTTGTGAGGGTGAACCCGCTCCAGATTCCTTGGAGACGGGCCATACCTGAAGATCGGCAGAACTACCGAGAGACTGTGGGGGTGTGGTCACTCCAAAGTGGGGGTGGCCGACACTAAAAGACTGTTAAAGAAAGGCCAGTTAAAGACTGCGAGAGTGAACCCGCTCCAGATTTGGGGGGGAAGACAACACCTGAAGATCAGCAACTCCCGAGAGACTGGGTGTGTGGTATCCTAAAGATGTCAAGAAAGTTCCAGCGAGAAGAAGACGATGTATCCTGTGGACGGAGGAGTAGGTTACGGTGAAGCTGGATGAGGGATGTTTAAGTACCTAAAGATCAGTGTGCACTACAGTTCTTCCTGAACTTCCACCAAGAATGGGGTTGAGGGGGGGGGGGGGCAAATATATCTCAACCCGTTCCCCCAATATATTGTCGTATTATATAGTCCGACAACAGGGGGATTGTTGAGGAAGGGTTGAGACGCATGCATATATATCCATGCATGCCTGCAAACACGTGTGGGCATGTATGGTATATATATGCATACATTAACCACTGCATCATGGGGTGATGTGCGCAGATGTGCGCCAGCATCTGCGCACGTCTGCCCATGGTGATCCCCAGAGGCTCATGGTGGCCCCTGTGGGAAATATGTGCCCCCTTATAATGTAGGTGCCGTGCCCCCTTATAATGTAGGGGCCGTGCCCCCTTATAATATATATGGCTGTGGCCCCTTAGAATATATTATATCATGTGCCCCTTATATGTCCTCCTGATATATATACACATATACAGGGAGTGCAGAATTATTAGGCAAGTTGTATTTTTGAGGATTAATTTTATTATTGAACAACAACCATGTTCTCAATGAACCCAAAAAACTCATTAATATCAAAGCTGAATATTTTTGGAAGTAGTTTTTAGTTTGTTTTTAGTTTTAGCTATTTTAGGGGGATATCTGTGTGTGCAGGTGACTATTACTGTACATAATTATTAGGCAACTTAACAAAAAACTAATATATACCCATTTCAATTATTTATTTTTACCAGTGAAACCAATATAACATCTCAACATTCACAAATATACATTTCTGACATTCAAAAACAAAACAAAAACAAATCAGTGACCAATATAGCCACCTTCCTTTGCAAGAACACTCAAAAGCCTGCCATCAATGGATTCTATCAGTGTTTTGATCTGTTCACCATCAACATTGCGTGCAGCAGCAACCACAGCCTCCCAGACACTGTTCAGAGAGGTGTACTGTTTTCCCTCCTTGTAAATCTCACATTTGATGATGGACCACAGGTTCTCAATGGGGTTCAGATCAGGTGAACAAGGAGGCCATGTCATTAGATTTTCTTCTTTTATACCCTTTCTTGCCAGCCACGTTGTGGAGTACTTGGACGCGTGTGATGGAGCATTGTCCTGCATGAAAATCATGTTTTTCTTACCTTGCAGACTTCTTCCTGTACCACTGCTTGAAGAAGGTGTCTTCCAGAAACTGGCAGTAGGACTGGGAGTTGAGCTTGACTCCATCCTCAACCCAAAAAGGCCCCACAAGCTCATCTTTCATGATACCAGCCCAAACCAGTACTCCACCTCCACCTTGCTGGCGTCTGAGTCGGACTGGAGCTCTCTGCCCTTTACCAATCCAGCCATCTGGCCCATCAAGACTCACTCTCATTTCATCAGTCCATAAAACCTTAGAAAAATCAGTCTTGAGATATTTCTTGGCCCAGTCTTGACGTTTCAGCTTGTGTGTCTTGTTCAGTGGTGGTCGTCTTTCAGCCTTTCTTACCTTGGCCATGTCTCTGAGTATTGCACACCTTGTGCTTTTGGGCACTCCAGTGATGTTGCAGCTCTGAAATATGGCCAAACTGGTGGCAAGTGGCATCTTGGCAGCTGCACGCTTGACTTTTCTCAGTTCATGGGCAGTTATTTTGCGCCTTGGTTTTTCCACATGCTTCTTGCGACCCTGTTGACTACTTTGAATGAAACGCTTGATTGTTCGATGATCACGCTTCAGAAGCTTTGCAATTTTAAGAGTGCTGCATCCCTCTGCAAGATATCTCACTATTTTTGACTTTTCTGAGCCTGTCAAGTCCTTCTTTTGACCCATTTTGCCAAAGGAAAGGAAGTTGCCTAATAATTATGCACACCTGATATAGGGTGTTGATGTCATTAGACCACACCCCTTCTCATTACAGAAATGCACATCACCTAATATGCTTAATTGGTAGTAGGCTTTCGAGCCTATACAGCTTGGAGTAAGACAACATGCATAAAGAGGATGATGTGGTCAAAATACTCATTTGCCTAATAATTCTGCACGTAGTGTATATGTGTATTTCCCCCCCCCCCCTCCCTATACCTGAAACCAGGTGCATCGGTGTGAATGTGCCCCAAGCATTCACACAGATGCAATCTGGTTGATTGCATCAGAATGACCGGACTAAGGTCCGGTCATCCTGATTGATACAAAGAGCTCAGATTCAACAGAATCTGAGCCCTTTATTCTAATTATCTCCCTTTATTCTAATTACGCATGATAGAAGAAGGGGAGAACCCCTATATATTTTTATTTTAATATTTCTGAATAAATATAGACTATTAAAAGTTTTATCAAGTGTAAATTATTGTATTAAAATCTAAAAAGGATGTATCCACAAATGAGGTACTTGATGAATGGATCCTCTTCTTTTAACATCTGTAAGAAAGGGAAATATATTTCGAAATTATCGAAAGTCTCCTTCAAAATAATCGACATAAAAAATTTGCAATTTGAAAAATCGGAAGTCTTCGATAAATACAAAATCGGAAGCCCTCGATAAAAGTAGATTTAAAAAAATCGGAAGTCCCAGGTATCGAATTTTACAGAATCGGAAGTACTGAATCCTGAGGTTCGGTCCAGGTTTTGACGATAGCTTTGTGGAGTATATAAGGCGTATACAGACAGGTGTGGCGTAACCACTGAAGAAGGGAGAGTCACAATTCCCGAAACGCGTCTGGGTTAAACGCCATACACCTGTCGATATTTCTCTAGTTGCATGGCCATGCAGACAGGACTTTTATACTCGAAAAATTGAATATTCGAAAAATCGAAGTTTCAAACCATCGGATCGAATATAAGAAAGACGTCATTACCGGACCACACAGGAAGTTACGTAAGTATAATCCCGCGAGCACTGAACGCGGCCATTAAACAGAGCAACGTGAGACGCCGGTATCATACATCACCCGGTGTGCCCCACCCGCTCCGTTTGAGCAAACCGCAGGACTCAAGTGGACTATCCCTACAAAGGGGAGGTAAGCGGCAGAATAGCCGAAAACTTCTTTCTCTTCTGTCCGAAATATCATCAAGTATTACAGGACTGCTGCCCGACATATAAAGTACCAGTCGATTGTTAGAATCCTCCTAGCATTGTATAGGTATTTTCTACATCTATCACCTATCATTGGGGGCATATTGGACTTCCATGGAGACATAGGCCATACTAGAAGGCCCCATAAAGAACCCCAGATACAATCTACGCCAGAGGATTTATAATAATTTTTGGACATTGATCCTATTTATCTACCCCATTGTGGCTATATTGATGTATTTTTATTGTGTTCTTTTACATGTTTTATATTGCTAGCTATTTGTTTTACATCACATTATTTTATCTACAATAAATGTGTGCTATATGGTAGAGTGCTCGCCCATACACATCTTTTTATTTCTCAAATATGCTTATTGCCTGTTTTATACAAATTGTGGTTGGCAGTACTGGGTCAAATAAACGCTCTCGGTGGACATGATTATTTTTCATAATTTTTAAATCTAATTGTATAACTGGTCTTTCTTCATCCATGATCTATATCACCTTTAACCTGACTCTCCTTAAATTTCTCAAATAATTAAAAAAATTATCATTGCCCTGTTTTATGGACTCACGCTGGTCAGCAGGAAAGCCGCTAATCATTTCCATGTGCGTAAAACATTATGTGAGTCCAACAATTTAAGTTATCAAAACACAGGTTAGCAAGGTAAATGTTATTAAATGTGTATAAGTGAATACATGCTCAGCCTTACTTGGCTTAACACAACATTGAGGGCACAGGAGATACCAATTTACATTTCTTTCTCTGTGGGATGCAGCCAAAGATGACCACATATGTTTCTCTCTTCTATTTATCCAGAACCATCATGAGCACACTGGGTTCCACATCCGCTTCATTACTATATAAACTATCCATATGTTTATTTTGTATCATAATTTATATGTTTGTATTGGTTTCTTGACATAATGTAATTAGTTATATGCAATAGGGAAACTCCAGAAAAAAACACATCCTCCCATTGCAGTCATTCATTATGGTATCCCTCAGACTCCCTAATGAACTGTCATTAGGTCCTGTTGTTTACCAGGCAGCCTAAAAAAACGTTAGCACATCAAATAGAAATTGGAGCGAGTGTGGTGTGGATGCGTTGGTTGGGAATTTTCTTTTTTGATTGTTTGATTATCTAATTTTGCAGCTTCCTTAAAAGTGTTGTTCACCCCAGGGACCTTTCAGGCAGACCCTCCAATGTGTCCCAACCTGTGGAGGGAATCATACCTTCTGGCTCCTTCACTCCTCTGCAGCTGCTGCATCTCCCCACGTCAACACCTGCTTTGATGTGGGCCAGGTGGCAAGTATGGCCAGACATTAGCTAGTACGATAGCCTCGTGGACTGTGTCATATTGCAGCGGCCATGGGGAAGAGGAGTTGGAACACAGTGGCGGGGACCAGGTAAGTATGATTTCTGATAAAGGTCTGGCCACATTGGGGGTTCTTCCCAAAAAGGCCACCGGTGGTGAACAACCCCTTTAAATGCTGAATAAGGATAATGAACTAGATAGTAGTGTCTAATACTTCATAGTTGCTCAAATACAAATTGAGGCTCTGTTCACACGCATCATGACTGTCCATGACAAATTGGGCAAATACGTATTTCTGATGGCCATTATTGACTTTCTCAGAGTTCTGATATTTTTGTCAGCAAGATTAGCCCTTTTTACCGTCATCATTTTGCTTCCAAAAATACCAGAACTGATGATGAGTATGTAAAACACCAGTGAATAGGGTCTAAATAGGGTAAAAATAGAGAAAAATAAAAATAAAAAAATTTATAAAAGAAACTGTTGTGATTTTTATTGGGGGCAAGAAGCGATCTGGCAATGGACTCATATGATACATTTCTATTAGATATAGTGCATTTGGAAAGTCTTCAGACCCTTTCACTTTTTCTCACATTTTGTTATGTTGTGGCCTTCCGCTAATTTATTGAAAAGAAAAAAAGAAAATCTTGCATTCACATAAGTATTCAGATTCTTTACTCAGTACTAAGTTGAAGCACCTTTGGCAATGATTATAGCCTCCAGTCTATTTGCGTATGATGCCACAAGGTTTGGGGATTTTCTGCCGTTCTTTTCTGCAGACTCTCACAAGCTCTGTCAGGTTGGATGGGAACCGTCAGTTGAAAGCCATTTTCAGGTCTCTCCACATATGTTCGATTGGGTTTAAATCAGGGCTCTGGTTGGGCCACTCAAAGACATTCACAGAGTTGTCTCTAATCCACTCCTGTGTTGTCTTGGCTCCATGCTTAGGCTCATTGTCTTGTTGGAAGGTACATTTTTGGCTCAGTCTGAGGTCCAGAGCACTCTGGATCACATTTTCATTAAGAATATCTCTGTACTTTGCTCCATTCAGCTTTTCCTCTGCCCTGATCAGTCTAATGGCCCAGCCACTAAAAAACACCCCCACAGGATGATGCTGCTGCCACCACCATACTTCACTATAGGAATGGTACTGGGCAAGTGATAAGCAGTGCATGGTTTCCTCCAAACATGACACTTAGCATTGAGGCGAAAAAATTCAATCTTGGTTTCATCAAACCAGAGAATCTTGTTTCTCACAGTCTGAGAGTCCTTTAGGTGCTTTTTTTTTGCAAGCTCTTATTTATATTTTGCTGAGGGGATACTTCCTTTTGGCAACTCTGCCATAAAGTCCAGAGTGGTGGAATGCTGCAGTGATGGTTTACCTTCTGGAAGTTTCTCTAATCTGCATGCATGATCTTTGGAGCTCAACCAGAGTGACCAAGGCTCTTCTCCCTCCATTGCTTAGTTTGGTGGGGTGGCAGCTCTAGGAAGATTCCTGGTTGTTCCAAACTACTATTTAAGAATTATGGAGGCCTCTACATAATATGTGAAAAAAGTGAAAGGTTCTGAAGACTTTCTGAATGCACTATATATCTTTTATACTACATGCACATGACGGCTACATGCACATGACTGTATATATTTTGTGGTCCGCAATCTGCGGATCCGCAAAGTACATATACAGACCCTGTGCATGCCACATTTTCCACTGTCCCCATTGTCTAAAGGCCTATTCTTGTCCATAAAATGGACAAGACATGTTCTATAATTTACGCACGACCACACAAATGCAGACAACAAATGGATGACTGTCCACATTTTTTGCAGAGCCATAAAAATTTAAGGGCATGCATGTGATCTGTAAAATATGTGGATCTGACACGGAGCAAAATACTTGCTGGGTGACCTATACTCTGGGACCCCGCCGATCAGCTGTTTGAGCATCGCTCCCGTGAGCGCTGTTTCCTTCTCTCTGCTTTTCCTAGACTAATGACAACACATTTATTGATCACTTGGCCTAGGAGCCGCACAGCCCCATTGAAATTATTGGGGCTGAGCTTCAATACCAAGCACAGTTGTTATACAATGTACGGAGTTGTGCTTGGTAGTCTGCGAGGAGGCAGTGGCGCTCACGGGTCCCGGATGTCAGATGCCCACCAATCTGATGGCTTCAAAGATAGATCACTTGATCAATCGATCAAACAGTCTATCAACAGATAAATGACAGATTATATTTTGTTATCTTTTGGTTTTTAGAATGAGAAACATAAACTTGACAAGAGATCCGTGTATTCGAACCTGTGGGATCTTTCTGTATGAGCGAGGAGTTATTTAGCAGACATGGTAATAGTGTCTTTTGAATAGTAATACATTCATCTGATTTGGATGAGTTTGTTTGAAAAGTATTTTGTGTCTGGGAAGATTTCCCAGCTGTTGGCATGCATCATTTAAAATAAGTCCACACAGATGGTTTACCGTATGTCGGTCATGTGATTCCGCATGTATTTCCCAGACTACAGGGAACTGCTTACAATAAACCAATAATTAGACCTTCTTAAAAGTTTGGTTTATATAAGCAAGTTGTGCTTATCAGAATAATAGGACATTAACGGGGTTTTATGTTTTGTATAAAAATACTTTGAAATATTCGTTAATGGAGGTAGCTGTAATTTTGTAATGTACTTCTTTGTCCTTTATTACTCCTATCTTCCATTCTGGGCTTTGGTCACATGACCATGTCCATGTAGCGCTTTCTTATTTCCTGTTATATGTCAAAGCAGCAAGAGGGTCAGTGATAGGGAAGCGTCTATGTAACTAGCTGAGTGGGAGGAGCTATAAACTACCTGGGCGTTGTAAGGGGTGGTACTGGTGATGTACCAGAGAAAGGAGAAGTGCATCATGGGTTTGGTTGAATACAGGCACAAGAAGTGCTACAGACTGGAAGGAAACCACAGTAATTTGTTTACATGTTCAAAAGAGGTCAGAAGAGTCCACATAAAAATAAAAAATAAAGCATGTAGGTAAGCAACTACATAATCATATCTGTTAATTACCATAGTAATCTTAGAGAACTCATTTCACTCCTTCCTGACATCCACTATACATGTAAGTTGGATCTTTAAAGATGGCACCTGGTCAGGAGCCATAGCAGCCAGGTGCCTGCTGTTTTACACAGCAGACACCTGATGGCAGAGCCCGTAATCGGCCTAAGAAACTACAGATCACCCAACAAAAATAAGCCTCACACAGCTCTGTAGACTTAAAGGGTATGTACACCTTCGGAGGTAATTTTTTTAAATGATTTTATTCATTTTGGTCTTTATTAAAAATATTCAGTCACAAAAGGGTTAACTGTTTGACTGTGTGAATTATAGTTTATATTTTTACTATTTTCCAGTCATCTAATATACCTTATCTCTTATAAATTACCAAAAGATTATAAACACTTATTTAAGCCACAATGCAATAATAAAAAAAAAAATGCTGCCTAAGGTGTACATAGCCTTCAAATATAGTTATGCGAGTTAGAATATGGTGATGAAAATATATAATATTTTCAATTTTTTTAAGTATTAATATGCAACAAAAACTATAAAAATATGGTACCACTAATCACAAAAAACAAGCCCTCATATAGCTATGTGAACAGAAAAATAACCTGCCCCCCCCAAAAAAAAAAAAAAAAATGAAAAAAAAAAAAAAAACCACAGAAAATCACTGCATGAGAAAGGGGTTAAAATGGTGTCCAACAATAACTACTTTTTACCATTGGTCTTAAGTGGCCATATTGCTACAAAGAAATTAATTTTTAATAAAAAAAACTTTCTTATTGTTTAAGTCTTCAGCTCCCTTTATGCACTGGCACCTCCCCTTGCCTGTGCAACATTGCACCCTCGGCTCTTCCAGTTCAGTCATTCCCCCTTGCATTATACAAGCACCCACATGACTTGATGAATAAAACATATTTTTATATATCAGAAATATAGGTTATCTAAAAATGTGTCATTTCAGGTATTTTTTCAGAAGAAGCTGCCATGTGGGTGTACATGTGAAATATATGGCTTGTATCTGACATTTTTAGGAGGTTATCCCTCTGCAATCTATCTAGCTGGGGATCAGAGATGTGGATTAACATGGGGTTCCGCTTCCTACCTCTATAGCACACCTTCAAAAGCAGCAGAAGTAATGGAAGACATTATACAGTAGTACTGAGCAGCTTAGATGTAAATCCAGCAGTGAAGTTAAACAGTAAACTACTTACAAACCAGTGGAAGTCTCTATCTGTCTCTCTGCCTCTGATGGTCTGCAGCACTCCCTTCCTTCTCCACCTCCCTCCATAGACTTTTATGTAATCTGTTTATTGGCCACGGTCGGTTTGGGAGATGCGTCCAACACACAGACCATGTTTCCTGGATCATGTGAATCAGGCCTAACACAAAAATGACACTCCGAAAATGTTATTTGTGGTATAAAAAACTCACAATCTGTTTTTATGGTGTTTTTAACACCAAAAACAAGACGGAGCAAATCTCAATAAATTCCCAGACAGCAGATTTGTTGCAGAAATGTATGTTGTTGAATATCAGCTGGATGGGTTGTGTTGGTGGCAAGTACATGGAATTCTGCAAGCCTCATTAAGGTGAATGGAACAAATCTGCTGCATGTGAACAGACCCTAAGGCTGGTTTCACACTTGTGGCAGGGAACTCCACAAGGCTGTTCTGGTAGAGAATAGCCTGTCGGAGTTCTCTGGATCCGGCATTGCCGGATACTACCGTATTCCCGACAGACCCCATTGACTATAATGCAGTCCGGCAGAGATCCAACTGCTGCCCAGCAAATATGCAGAGAGTTATCTGCCAGGCCAGCCACAGGTGTGATAGAAGTCTAAGGAGGATTTTGTTTTTAAAACCAAAGGTTTCCTCCATTCAAAAGTGTCACCTATCCTGATATGGTTTAAGGGATTTCAATCTTTCGATTATAAGGAATGCTTGTAATAATAAAACACTGTACAATCCAGTAATTTTCATTGGGTTACCTGCTTATGACACTACCTCCATCTCAGGTGTGGTGCAACAGAGGATTCAAAAATGACCTTTAAAGCTCCATGTTTATCATTGCTATTCTGCATCATCAGAAGATATGTGGTTATTGGCTCTTCATAGCTGTATCTATACACATTCTGCACCAGAATATACCGCATTAATATTGTGACATTTAAACATGTGTAGTACTCTGTAGAGATGCATAGGAAATTGTGAACATCTGGACTCCAGCACAGCATGCTCTTGATGTCAAATCTGCAGCAGGGCACAACGTCCTGAAATACACAGAAATCTCTCTCGTTCTCAGGCTTGGAGTCCTTGTGTGTTGTAGTAATTTAACATAAATCATCCCAAAAAGAATAACCAGTTAGACGTTAGTCATTTGTTTAACTAGATTATGGAAATGAGTTAACTTAGTTATACATCAGTGACATGCTTCAGGGTTATATTCAGTTACTTACAACCAGGGTCAGACTGGCCCACCAGAGTACCAGAGGATCCTCCGGTGGGCCCAATGTCTGACAATAATGTACCCTAATAAAACAAGGCCCTTACGGTCTTATATACACAGAGGATGCACCCTCAGAATCATTTTCTATGATAGGCCAAAGGGACTTCAGTCCGACGCTGCTTACAATATAAGTACAATGAGCTCTTTTTTATGAAAATGCTTGATTTTATTCTATTGATATTGTTGTGTAGGCTATCAGCCGTGGTTTAAAAGGGGTTGTCCCAGTACAACAACTTATCCCCTATTCACACGATATATGGGATGTGTCTGATTGACAGGGGCCCGACCACTGTGGCCCCCACTGATTGTGAGAAGGAAGGCCCATGTTCCCCATTTGAATGAAGCCCAAAACATACAAATGCGTGTCCACCAATCCATCCAACTATATGGGACTGTACAAGTGCTCGGCTATTTCTGGCAGCCACATAGAGCAGAAGGGAGGCAATCATTTTCTCTTGATGGCTAAGGATAAGTTGTCGTAATGGGACAAACCTTTTCATAGTTTGTTGGGCTTCTCATTAAAAGTGAGCGAAGTTTTGAAAAATTAGATTTGTCCGATTCACCGAACTTCAACCAAAAATTCTATTTGTTACAAATTAATTAGTCATGAATTGCGATAAATCAGGGATAGCCATACGTCACAGTGGCTGAGGGAATGTATGGAGCGGTGTGTTGCAGTGAGACCGCTCCATACGCGACAGGTGCCGGCTGTATCATACCTATGTGCGTCTTATGGGCCCTCATACGGTTTTGTAGATGATAATATAAAAAAGTTATGGTTTAGATTTTTTTTTTAAGTAGTAAAAAAATATATATATACAAGTTTAGTATCGCTGTATTCATTTTGAGCTGCAGAAAAAGAATGGTATAGTATTTTTTTTTTTTTTCACTTTAGCCCCACAAATAATTTTTTCCCATTTTCCAATAGCAGACATGGTAAATTGAATGGTGCTCTTAAATAGTACAACTTATCCCCCCAAAAAACAAGCCCTCATATGGCTATATAAATGGAAGATTTAAAAAGTTATGGCTATTGGAACGTTGGGAGGAAAAAACGAAAATGCAAACTCAAAAATGGGCCCTATACTATATGCCAGGGGTGGCCAACCCATGACTCTTGAGCTGCATGTGGCTCTTTGCTTCTTTAAGTGCGGCTCTAGCTGTGGAGTCGGGAAGCAGTCAGGCCGGCTCACTCTCCATCCCATGCTCAGATCTCTTTCCTGATTGGGCACTGTTGCTACTTTGCAGCTCCAGCTCACTCTCCATTACGTCCTGATGCATACAGTGTGAGAACGTTTTAGGTGGAGACATGCACCACGACCTGACGTTGTGCTCATTAGGTCACAGTGGAGAGCGTGTCAGACCTGCAGAGTAGCAGGAGCCCGAGCAGGAGCCTAGTGCCTGATCAGGAGAGGGAAGAGATTTTTTTAAATGATAGAACTGAGCATGGGGGTTTAATCTAAGCATGGGAGGTTCTGATCTGAGCATGGGAGGGCCTGATCTGGGCAATGGGGGTTTGATCTGAGCATGGGGGGTCCTGATTTGAGAAATGGGGGTCTGATCTATGCAGGGCCGGCACCACCTGTAAGGCGAGTTATGCAGCCGCCTAGGGTGCAATTTAGCAGGGGGCGCTGGCCCTGTGCAGTTTAAAAAAAAAAGCGTTGGTTAAGTGGCGGCCGTGCAGGTCCTGACGCAAGTTTTTTACAGCTGGAGTGGCGTGTCTATGATTGTGCATGCACCGCCCCGGGCGCAGCCTGAAGAGAGGGACTGACAGGAGGGAAGCGCCTCTAATGTAGCGTGGCCGAGCTCTGTTCGGTCTGCGGTACAGGAGCTTTTGTTTCCTGTACCCGGCTGGACTGACAGGAAGTGCACACTTAGTGAGCACTTCCTTTCAGTCCGGCCGGGTACAGGAAACAAATGCTCCTGTACCGCGGACCGAACAGAGCTCGGCCACGCTACATTAGAGGTGGGGGGGGGAATGAGAGTGACAAGGGAGGGGGGAGGAAATGAGAGTGACAATGGAGGGGGGGAGAAGAGAGTGACAAGGGGGGAGAAGAGAGTGACAAGGGGGGAGAAGAGAGTGACAAGGGGTGGGGGGGGAGAAGAGAGTGACAAGGGAGGGAGGGGGGGGGGGGGGGGAGAAGAGAGTGACAAGGGAGTCCCCAGAGCCAGACCAAGAGCCAAACTGCAGCCAGAGACCAGATCATCTTATTGTCCTGGTGATAAGTAGACAATGCAATATGTGTATTATTTAATTGTTTAGTTATTAATACTACATTGGAAACTAATTTACCTCACATTTAGGGTCCATTCACACATCCGTGTGTGTTTTGCGGATCCGCGGATCCACAAAACACAGACAGCAGCAATGTGCGTTCCGCATTTTGCGGACCGCACATTGCCGGCACTAAGATAATATGCTTATTCTTGTCCGCTATTGCGGACAAGAATAGGACATGTTCTATTTTTTTCAGGATCGGAATTGCAGACCCAGAAGAAATGTATGGGTCCGCAATTCCGTTTTGCAAAAAGAGACAGCTACAATAAGCTTGATTAACCCTAAGGGAAACATAGCAGTTCTTTTAATTTAAATGCTGAGAAAGGGGTGGAACATATGTGATGTCATGATATGGGCAGATCATCTGATAAGGGGGAGTGGGGTGCGGCAATCTTTATCTTGCCTAGGGCGGCAAAAATCCTTGCACCGGCCCTGGATCTATGCATGGGGATCAGATCTGAGCAGGGGGGAGATCTGAGTATGGGGGTTCAGATTTGAGCATGGGGGCAGATCTGGGCATGGGAGGTCTTGTTTGAGCATGGGTTGGTCAGGTCTGAGCATGGGGGGTCAGATCTAAAAAGGGGGAGATCTATGCATGGGGGTTCAGATTTGAGCGAGGGGGGGCAGATCTGGGCATGGGGGGGTCTTGTTTGAGCATGGGTTGGTCAGGTTTGAGCATGGGGGGTCAGATCTGAGAAGGGGGGAGATCTGAGCATGGGGGGGCAGATCTGAGCATAATTGAGCAATCAATCGGCGGATGATTTGTCGGCTGATGGGCATCGTTCATCGAGATGAAAGATGCCTTATTACCAACAGCACAAGTCTGTGTGTAATCAAGGGTGTGCTGTCCATAATGAATAGAAGTGAATGAACGCATTCAGTTTGCATCGGTTCATGTAATCAGGCCAGTGATAAAAGCGCCAGATTTTTTATTTTTTCTGTTTATGATTATATTATCACTAGTCTTAGAAGATATGTCTAACATAAAACTTGATTGAAACAATAGGTCATTTTCTGATGGCATATTCCTTTTAAGGGTAGCTTTGCACTTAGCCAAAGCATGTTCCTGCTAAAATTACAGTAAAAATGTTAAATTGTTGATTCTACGTATTTTACTGTCCCTTACTTTATCTCTTTATAAATAACAACCTATTTAACCACCATTACATTACTCATATGTTTTATGTTTTTCTTCTGTAATGTGGAAAATCCCCTTGTAAGAACTTGATGATATGTCCTGTACTTAGATGCAGATGTTAAACACGGCAGATATGTCATTGGCCCTCACTATTTCATGACTACTATCATGGCAGCCAAATTGGCTGTCATCCTAATTTCCTTTAAGAAATAGCTGGATAATAGAATATTTCCAGCTCAAGGAAATCAAGGACATTGGTACTGTATTTGTTAGGTGGAATAAGCTGATTGCTAAATGGGACATGTTATCCGATTACCCCAATTCCTCATATTAGGGCATGTACATATCATAGAGTGGGATCCTCTGTTCTGTGAGGCAGGCTTCCTTTTTAAAAATAGGCAGATATCTGCCATTTTCTTTTTCACTAAGCTCCTCTATTTGCTGTTTGTCCAGATGAGGCAACACTATATAGTTGAGCCTCACACAGTTATCTGTGAAATGGTTGGAATCACTGTTAGGGCTCATGCACACGACCATTGTTGTTTTGCAGTTTCCATTGTTCCGTATCTGAGTTATTTTTTTCTGTCCTCTTCCGTTCCATTTTTCCACAAAACATATCCGTATGGTTTCCGTATGTGATACGTTTTTTGCGGATCGTAAACGGAAACAATAACTTATTTATCACCAAACACATGAGCAATAAGGGCTGGACCTAGCATTTCTACAGTATGCATCCACAAAATACGGATGAAATACGCATGACATACGGATGTGTTCTATGTGTGTTCCTTATTTTTTTGCAGACCCATTGACTTGAATGTGGCCTCGGACTGTGATTTGCGGACAATAATAGGACATGCACTACTTTTTTTCGGAACAGAAATACGGAAATGGAATGCACATGGAGTACCTTCTGTTGTTTTTGCTGACCCATTGAAGTGAATGGTTCCACATACAGTCCGCAAATAAAAAAAAAAACGTAACGGAAGCGGAAAAAATATATGTTTGTGTGCATGAGCCCTTAGGAGGCTATGAAGAGGACAGGAAAAGCTGGTTGCTGTGTTGTTCTGAATGAAATTTATAATTGGCAGAATTGCATTCGGAAATAGATATGTATTTATTAATTGCACTCACTTAGGCTACTTTCACACTTGCGCTAGCAGGGTCCGGCAGACGATTATAGTTAATGGGGCTGGAGTGGACTTCCGGCGGCACACATGGGCTAGCGTTAGTACGATCCGGCAGGCTGTTTTCCTGACGGAAGAGCCTGCCGGACCCTGCTAGCGCAAATGTAAAAGTAGCCTTATAAAGCGTTTAAATATTCTGCAGTGCTTTGCAGACATTCAAAATATACAAATAGGAGGTCACTCACACTGAGTATGGACTCCTAGATATACCAGGCTCTTGTACTGCAGAGCCCATAAAAGGAGTAAATAATTGCTAAAACAGCACTCAAAGTACAGTTGCAAGAAAAAGTATGTGAACCCTTTCGAATGATATGAATTTTTGAACAAATTGGTCATAAAATGTGATCTGATCTTTATCTAAGACACAACAATAGACAATCACAGTCTGCTTAAACTAATAACACACAAATAATTAAATGTTACCATGTTTCTATTGAACACACCATGTAAACATTCACAGTGCAGGTGGAAAAAGTATGTGAACCCCTAGACTAATGACATCTCCAAGAGCTAATTGGAGTGAGGTGTCAGCCAACTGGAGTCCAATCAATGAGAGGAGATTGGAGGTGTTGGCTTCAACTGCCCTGCCATATAAAAAACACACACCAGTTCTGGGTTTGCTTTTCACAAGAAACATTTCCTGATGTGAATGATGCCTCACACAAAGGAGCTCTCAGAAGACCTACAATTAAGAATTGTTGACTTACATAAAACTGCAAAGGGTTATAAAAGTATCTCCAAAAGCCTTGCTGTTCATTAGTCCACGGTAAGACAAATTGTCTATGAATGGAGAAAGTTCAGCACTGCTGCTACTCTCCCTAGGAGTGGCCGTCCTGTAAAGATGACTGCAAGAGCACAGCGCAGACTGCTCAATGAGGTGAAGAAGAATCCTAGAGTGTCAGCTAAAGACTTACAAAAGTCTCTGGCATATGCTAACATCACTGTTAGCGAATCTACGATACGTAAACCACTAAACAAGAATGGATTTCATGGGAGGATACCACAGAGGAAGCCACTACTGTCCAAAAAAATCATTGCTGCACGTTTACAATTTGCACAAGAGCACCTGGATGTTCCACAGCAGTACTGGTAAAATATTCTGTAGACAGATGAAACCAAAGTTGAGTTATTTGGAAGAAACACACAACACTATGTGTGGAGAAAAAGAGGCACAGCACACCAACATCAAAACCTCCTCCCAACTGTAAAGTATGGTGGTGGGGGCATCATGGTTTGGGGCTGCTTTGCTGCGTCAGGGCCTGGACAGATTGCTATCATCGAAGAAAAAATGAATCCCCAAGTTTATCAAGACATTTTGGAGGAGAACGTAAAGCCATCTGTCCACCAGCTGAAGCTCAACAGAAGATGGGTGTTGCAACAAGACAACGACCTAAAGCATAGAAGTAAAACAACAACAGGATGGCTTAAGCAGAAGAAAATACACCTTTTGGAGTGGCCCAGTCAGAGTCCTGACCTCAACCCAATTAAGATGCTGTGGCATGACCTCAAGAAAGCGATTCACACCAGACATCCCAAGAATATTACAGAACTGAAACAGTTCTGTAAAGAAGAATGGTCAAGAATTACTCCTGACCGTTGTGCACGTCTGATCTGCAACTACAGGAAACGTTTGGTTGAAGTTATTGCTGCCAAAGGAGGTTCAACCAGTTATAAAATCCAAGGGTTCACATACTTTTTCCACCTGCACTGTGAATGTTTACATGGTGTGTTCAATAAAAACATGGTAACATTTAATTCTTTGTGTGTTATTAGTTTAAGCAGACTGTGATTGTCTATTGTTGTGACTTAGATGAAGATCAGATCACATTTTATGACCAATTTGTGCAGAAATCCATATCATTCCAAAGGGTTCAAGTACTTTTTCTTGCAACTGTATATTAAATCTGGTAATATGTATTATTAAAAATATAAAAAAAATCCAAATAAAATACTGTTGACCAATGGGAGATCCAAACACGTGTTATGTGTTGTTTATTTTTTAAGAATAAATATTGCCAGATTTAATATGCCTGTAAGTGCCAACTGTTTTTCTAATTGCTTTACAGACATTATTGCCACTTGCGGTCTCCTATGGAGCTCACAATCTTAGCTCCCTATGTCTTTGGAGTCTGGGAGGAAACCCACACGAACACAGGGATAACATACATTCTCCATGCAGATGTTGTCCTGCAAGACACCAGTACTGACCACTGAGCGCCATGCTCAAAGGAGCTCCCATAACAGTAATGGCGCATTCATAATATAAATGTGGTTTAATCTGCCATGTATCTTGGAACATGTTTTATGAAAAGTGTGGAAACTTTTTATTAGTCCGGTAAACTGTCATATAAAGGTTATGTAGCACCGACACATTCTGCTATGCTACACAAAGACTATATGAATGCAGCACAGTAAAAGTTGTGTGGATTTCCTCAAGTTTTTTTCTAAATTCCAAAAACCTACCGATAGGACAATTGGCTTCTCATGACATTGTGTGTGGCTGAGATGTGAGAAATTCGATTTTGACCCCCGCTGATGGTGACAAGCTTTGCATGTGACGATCTATGAAATATGTTTGTGCTTTATAAGCTAAGGGAAAAAAATACAATTTTCTTTATAGAATATGCTGGGTGTGGCAGTATAGCTGTGGTCCTTGGAACAAGCCAACAAAAATGACATTTGATCTGTGGAGCCAAAACCAGTTGTTAGGAATTTCTGTTTTGGGAGTCAATGCCAGATGTATTCAACCATATAGACATACAGCACAATTACACGGGACAGTCCTTCCAATTGCAATCCTCTAATGCCTACATTTTAAACCAGTTAAAATATTTAAAGGAGTTGTCCAGGACTAGAAAAAAATTGGTTTGTTCTTTTTCCAAAAACAGACCCACATCTATCTATGTGCTGAGTCTCCTATTGTAGTTTAACTCCATTCACTTCAATGAGCTGCAATATCAGACATAACCCGTACACGGACATGGCATTATTTTTGGAAAAAGGGCGACTTGTATATTTAGTTGTGTACAGCCCCTTTAAATAAGTTGTGAAGATCAAATGTTAACCTACATTAGAATTAGAATATATATTACTTCAGCACAAGCGTTAAAAGTGCTATATCTGTCCACTGTTTATCAGTTTGGCTTGAATGTGCATCTCCATACTTTGCACTAAACTGAAAGGGGTTTTGCAGTTTGTTTAAACTGATGATCTATCCTCTGGATAGATCATCAGCATCTGATCGGCGGGGTCTGACACCCAGGACCCCAGCCGATCAGCTGTTTGAGAAGGCAGCGGTGCTCCAGCAGCGGCGCGGCCTTCTTACTGTTTACCGCTGGCCCAGTGACGTCACGACTAGTATCAACTTGCCTGGGCGCGGCTAAGCTCCGTTCAACTAGAGTGAGGCCTCTTGCACATGACTGTATGGCTTTTTCTGAATTGTGCGGTCCATTTTTCACGGATCCGTTGTTCCGTTTTTTGTTTCTGTTGTGTTTTCTGCTCCATCTCCGTAGTTCCGCCAAAAATCTCCGTATAGTTTCTGTATGCGATCCGTTGTTTGCAGATCGCAAACAGAAACATTACATTTTTGATCATTAACGTAATGTACAGTAATGTGTTTTAACAGCATACACATGGGCATAGATCCGCAAAAAACGGATGACATACGGATGTGTTCCGTATGCATTCCGTATTTTTTGCGGACCCATTGACTTGAATAGAGCCACGGATCGTTATTTGCGGGCAATAATAGTTCTATCTTTCAGCAGAACGGATATACCAAAATACAGAAACGGAATGCATACAGAGTACATTCCTTTTTTATTTTGCGGAACCATTGAAATGAATGGCTCTACATACAGACCGCACAAACGGAACGGAAACGGAAAAAAAATAATGTTCGTGTTGCAAGAGGCCTAAGGCTACTTTCACACTCGCGTTTTTGCCTAATCCGTCAGGGATCAGCAAAAACGCTTCCATTACTGATAATAAAACCATCTGCATCCGTTATGAAGGGATCCGGTTGTATTATCTTTAAAATAGCAAGGACGGATCCGTCGTAAACTCCACTGAAAGTCAATGGGGGACTGATCGGTTTGCTCCGCATCCTAAAACAGCATGCTACGGTTTGCTTTCCGGTATGGGAACACAGCCAAACGAAACTGAATGCATTTTGGAGCATTCCGTTCTGTTCAGTTCTGTTTTGTCTCCATTGACAATGAATGAGGACAGAATGGAGGCGTTTTTCTCCAGTATTGAGATCCTATAATGGATCTCAATACCGGAAAATGTAAACGCAAGTGTGAAAGTAGCCTAAGATTAGGACTTCTTTTGCAACAGTTTCAAAAAGTCCCAGTGATAAAGGCGACGTGTCACACAACATTGCACATAATGATTTTCAATTGTGTTGCAGTGCGGTGTGTAACCTGCTGTGACATGACAGGTGCAAAAAATCCGGACAAATCCATCACTTTTATTCCACTGACTTAGACCTCTTTCACACTACCGTATGGGTATTTCAGTGTTTTGTGGTCCGTTTTTCATGGATCCGTTGTTCCGTTTTTTTTTGTTTCTGTTGTGTTTCCATTTCGTTTCCGTTTTTCCATTCCATTTTTCTGTATGGCATATACAGTATACAGTAATTACACAGAACAAATTGGGCTGGGCATAACATTGTCAATAGATGGTTCCGCAAAAAACGGAACGGATACGGAAGACATACGGATGCATTTCCGTATGCATTCCATTTTTTTTGCGGACCCATTGACATTTAGACCACTTTCACACTACTGTATGTCTAATTCAGTGTTTTGTGGTCCATTTTTCATGGATCCGTTGTTCAGTTTTTTTTGTTTCCGTTGTGTTTCCGCGGACCCATTGACTTGAATGAAGCCATGGAATGTGATTTGCGGCCAAATATAGGACATGTTCTATCTTTGCACGGAACGGAGATACGGAAACACGGAAACGGAATACATACGGAGTACATTCCGTAATTTTTTTGCGGAACCATTGAAATTAATGGTTCCGTTCACAGACCGTATACGGAACACAAAAAACGGCCTGCAAAACAGAAAGAAAAACGGTAGTGTGAAAGAGGCCTTAGTGGAGCCACGGAACGTGATTTGTGGCCAAATATAGGACATGTTCTATCTTTGCACGGGACGGAGATACGGAAACACGGAAACGGAATACATACGGAGTACATTCTGTTTATTTTTTTTGCGGAACCATTGAAATGAATGGTTCTGTATACGGACCGTATACGGAACGCGAAAAATGGCCAGCAAAACTGAAAGAAAAACGGTAGTGTGAAAGAGGCCTCAGAGTAGTCTATATGGCGATTTTGGCAGTGACAGCTGTTGTGCAACCAAAGATTGCAGTGTAGTGGGGCTGCCATAGGAATTAATGGGATTGCAGCACAACTCGCATATTGTCGCAACCATGAGTTGCAAAAAATTCAACACTGCAACGGCAAGCTGCAGACAAGTCACACATATTTTTGTTTTGCGCCACTTTTCGGCGTCTTGATGTCAAGCAACACATATCACCCTTTGGCTGTTCTCTAAATCGGGAGTGCAACTCATTAACATATCGAATCATGCCGGCTTTCCCATTCATTTCACAAAACTGGAGTGACTGAAGTAAAAATGCAAAAAGTTGCAATTTTCTTGTGCAGATGAAACAATAAAATTGCAAAGACCTATTTTGTGACTTTATGAAGCCAGAATTCTGGAGTGCAAGGGCTTGATAAATTCTCCCTTAATGTATGAGCTTAAGGCCTCATGCACACGACCGTTGTTGTGTCCCGTGTCCGTTGTTCCGTTTTCCGTGATTTTCTGCGGACCCATTGACTTTCAATGGGTCCGTGGAAAACTCGGTTAATGCACAGTTTGTCATCCGCGTCCGTGATCCGTGTTTGCAGTCCGTGAAAAAAATATGACCTGTCCTGTTTTTTTCACGGACAACGGTTCGCGGACCCATTCAAGTCAATGGGTCAGTGAAAAAAACGGAGGTGCACAACATTGTCATCCGCGTCCGTTTTCTTCCTATCATTTGCATGGCAAACTTGACTTAGATTTTTTTTTTCACTTTCCTTAATGTCTGGAGATCCTCCAAAAATAATGGAAGACACACGAAAAAAAAAAACGGTCACGGATCACGGAACCCCTTTTTGCGGACCTCAAAAAAATACTGTCGTGTGCATGAGGCCTTACCCTAACCACCCCAATGTCTAGCAACCTTTCTAACATGATTAGCAGTGTGGAGACATGTAAGCCATGTGCTATTTAGCAGGTGCTAGTCAGAGTAGAATATAACGAAAATCATAGTAAACAGTAGTGACCTAGCCGCAAGCTACGAAGATGAAAGGAGCCCTCTTGCATTAAACTAGATTTGGGGAATAAAGGGATTACATGGACACAAAAGCTAGATTTAGAGGGTTTATTTGACCAGTTCACTGTGGCATGATAGGATGCTGGAAATCAGAATAAGAGATGAAAGGTAAAGAAAAAAGACCAGCGTAGGAGGTATTAAAGCCGGCAGCAAATCAGCACATCTCCTAAATCTCTAATTAATTGAAAATGCTAAGAAAATAGGGCACACAAGAGAGGAGAAAACAATTAACTATTCAGTTTCTTTTAATCAAATCAAGAAATGTTTCAGTGTTTTCCGCTCCGGAACAGTTGCCTGGAATCCTCTCCTGCAGAGAAGGCATTTATCCGAAATCTTGTATGATGCTAGCAGATAAAACACCAGTAAAATCTGCCTGATCCCTCCTTTATTAGCCTTAGTTATAAATCTGATGGCCTCTGATGTTCTCTGAAGAACACATCTTCTTACAATGAACTGTTCTCATGATTTTGAAAGTGCCAAACTGGGACTGAAAAGCAGACCTGGCATTTAAAGAGGACCTGCCACTATTCCTGGCATGTCTGTTTCAATGGTAATGTTCCCCATAATATTACAGTTCTGGGACATCTTTTTTTTTTTTACTCTGTGTTGTGGCATTCCTCTATTTTTAATCCTAAAAACATATGTATCAATTGCTATATAGGTGTTACCATTTCCCATGGTCAGACGTCCCAGTCGGTTTCAGACATGCATGCTGCAGTCTAGTAATCAGCATAGGTGGATAGCAACAGATTACTGCTGTATGGTCCCAATTAGTTTAAGGCTAGTTTTACAGTTGCGGTACAGCTTTCTGGGCGGCTGTTCCAGCAGATAACAGCCTGCCGGAGTTCTCCACATCCGGTTTTTCTAGATCTTACCGGAATGCCCACTGGCGGGGATTTGGCCAGAGAAAAAACGCTGCACGCATTGGTTTTTGTTTAGCCAATTTCTAGCATTCTATGCTGTTACAGTCTGCTGGAAGGCTGTACAGCAAATGTGAAAGAATCATAAGGCAAGTTTCACAATAGCGACATAGAATGCCGGGAATTGGCCGGACAAAAACAGCCGTGTGCAGCGATATTTGTCCGGCCGATTCTTGGCATATTTGCAGGTTGCAGCCAGATCTCCACTGGTCCCCATTATAGTTAATAAGGTCGGCGGGCATACAGGCAGTGTCCAGCAATGGTGGATCCAGATAGCTCCAGCAGGCTGTTCCTGGCTACAACAGCCTGCCATATCTCTGAAAGCTAGTGTGAAACTATCCTTAGTGGGGTAAGCTTAAAGATGGACATGCCATGAGTGTCATCAAATCTTTAGTTTGAAATCACAGAGCCCATATATTGTTCTTACACAAGGACCCGCTATTGTTGTTGTCTACCACTAGATGGATACAGATGAGAGATAGATATTGAATGCTCTTGCCATAATAAAATCAGGAATTTGGACTCTACACTTGTGTATCATTTTAGTTTTATGTGGGAAGACTGAATTTGATCATCCATAAAGAAATGTATCCATAATACATCAATCTGGATTGAAGTTGTTTAGGAGCAGCACCTATACAAGAAGACAAAAAACGCGAGTTTGTGAGCATTCGCGTAATTTCAAGTGTGTGTTTGTATTAGGCTACTTTCACACTAGCGTTTTTACTGGATCTGGCAGGGTTCAGCAAAAATGCTTCCGTTACTGATAATACAACCATCTGCATCCGTTATGAATGAATCCGATTGTATTATCTTTAACATTGCCAGGACGGATCTATCATGAACTCCATTGAAAGTCAATAGAGGACGGATCTGTTTTCCATTGTGGCAGAGAAAACGGATCAGTCCCCATTGACTTGCATTGGGGGTCATGCCGCATCCCACATGTTGTGGTTTTCTCTCCGGTATGGGAACGCAACTAAACGGAACGGAATGCATTTTGGAGCACTCCGTTCGGTTCAGTTCAGTTTTGTCCCTATTGACAATGAATGGGGACAAAACATAAGCGTTTTTTTCCGGTATTGAGCCCCTATGACGGATCTCAATACGGGAAAACTAAAATGCTAGTGTGAAAGTAGCCTTAAAGTGTGTGACTTTAGATTAAGTGAGGGATTATATGAGAGAGCTAAATTATTTGTGTGCATTGCTGAGTGTCTGTGCCTGACTTTATTGCACTTTATACTAAGTCAGAGCAGTGTAGTTTATACACTGTGAATTGTTTTTGCTGCCATGTTTATTGCATAGCAGCTAAGAATATACTGTGATTAATTTTTATTTTCTTCTTTCTCCAGTGTGTTGCACAGGTAAGTAATTAGGCTGTAATTGTGGCTGTCTAATTAGGAAAAGGTAAATAGTCAGTTTCTAGGCCAGCTCAGAAAAAAAAAAAAAAAGCAGTCTGGTTTGAAGTTGTTTGGGAGAAGCACATTTACCAGAAGACAAAAAACGAGAGTTTGTGAGCGTTCGCGTGTTTGATTGCAAAGGTGTGTTTGTATTAAGTGTGTGACATGATTAAGTGACTTTATATTCAGGCACTTTAGGAAGAGAATGGTCAGTTGTTTGTCATTGCACTATATTGTATTTATCCTTTCTCTTTTCTTGTGTAATCCCCATTAGTATGTGTTCCATTATTGACCATGCAGTCCAGTGCACATCTTGTCAAATGAATGCAGTCCTGGAACAACCATTTGAGGGTGCATATATTTGTTCAAAATGTGAGCAAATTGCCCTTTTGGAATCGCTGTATCTAAACAAGCGAATTTCGACACTGAGAAGCGTTGGCAATTTGGAAAAGAGTTAGCTGCTCACATAGAGAGCAGGCACTCTATGGGGTAGATTCGGAGGAGGGTAAAAGTATAGAGGCTCAAGAAAGTGAGTTAGGTGGCTGTATAACAGTTAGAAAGCGGGGTAGAGGGAAGAGAGCAAGGGAGGCTAGCCCTGATCTAACACATCCCAAAAAGTTTGCAAGGTTGTCAGATGAGGGGGATGTCAGTTCAGGGAGAGCACTGCTGAAGCCAAACACTTCCTCTGGCAATCAGGGGAATGTCAGCTCCAGTAAGCAGGGGACCAGGAGAGCAGGGCAGGCCAAATAGATGCTGGTAGTGGGAGACTTGATCATTAGGGGTACAGACAGGGCGATCTTTCACAAAGACCGGGATCGTCAAACGGTGTGTTGCCTTTCTGGCGCTCGAATTCAATATATCGATGATCGTTGACAGATTACTGGGAGGGGCTGGAGAACATCCAGCGGTAATGGCCCACATTGGTACCAATGACAATTGACAAATTAGAGGTAGGTGGAGCATCTTTAAAAATGCTCAAGGCAAGGACCTCAAAGGTAGTATTTTCCAAAATACTACTTGCAACATAAGCCACACCAGAAAGGCAGCAGGAGATTAGGGAGGTTAACAAGTGGCTCAAGAACTGGTGTAAGAAACAGGGGTTTGGGTTCCTGAAGAACAGGGCTGACTTCTCTGTCGGCTACAGGCTCTATCGTAGGGATGGGCTGCACCTCAATGGGATAGGTGCAGCTGTTTTGGGGGAGAAGATGGCTAGAAGGTTGGAGGAGTGTTCAAACTAGGGACTGGGGATAAGGGTAATTACATTATAGGAGGGGAAAATAGTTCAGATAGAGACCTGGGGCGAGGTAATGAAACTGGTGGAGTAATTGAAGGAGGGACTAGAAAATAAGGAAAGGTGTAGGGTAAAAAAATATACAAAAATAAAACTGGTGAACTGGAATTAGTGATGTGTGAGGAGAACTATGACATAGTGGGAATAACTTAGACATGGCTGGATGATAGCTATGACTGGGCAGTTAATGTACAGGGTTAAAGTCTGTTTAGAAAGGATCATCAAAACTGGAGAGGGGAGGGGTTTGCCTGTATGGAAAGTCCTGTTTAAAGCCCACAATACGGGAAGATATAAGTGAGGGTAATGAACATGTAGAGTCACTGTGGGTAGAAGTACATGGAGGCAAGTACAATAACTAAATATTGATAGGTGTTTGTTATAAGCCACCTAATATTAGAGTCCACAGAAAATCTACTAACTAAACTAGATAGATGATGTGGCAAATCATGAGGTCGTTTTTATGGGGGACTTCAACTACCCATATATAGATTGAGAACTGAAACCTGTAGATCTCATAAATTAAAAAAGGTTCTTGGCAACATCCAAAGACAATTACCTTTCCCAAGTGGTTCAGGACCCAACTAGAGGGACGGCCACACTAGCCTTCGTACTAACCAATAGACCTGACAGAACAACAAATGTGCAGGTTGGGGGATACCTGGGAAATTGTGAATTGTAAAATAATAAACATCCAATTGTCATTCAAAAGAGTGTTTCTTCAGGGAGGCATAAAAAAGAAAAAAAAATAGGACAAGCTAAGAGAGGCCATTGGCCTCGCTAACTGGGACAATGTCCTCAAAAATAAAAATGCAGCCACACAATTGGATATTTTTAAAACCATCCTAAACTCTAATTGTGGGAGGTACATACCTTATGGGAATAAAAGGGTAATGAACAAGAAAAAAAAAACTATGTGGATAAATAGAAATGTAAAGAAAGCAAGGAAGCAATAAATGACAAAAAGAAAGCATTTAAGTCACTAAAAACAGGAGGGTAGAAAGGTAGCATTGAAAAACAATAAGGAAAGAATAGAATATTTAAAAGAAAAATAAAAGCAGCCAAACTGGAGGCAGAGAGATTCATTGCCATAGAGAGTAAAACTAACCTTAAAAGGTTCTTCAATTACATAAATGGTAAAAAATATCAATTTGGAGGTGTCAGCCCTTTAAAGAGTTATGAGGGGGGAGATTCAGATAGCAATGAGGAGAAAGTAAAGCTATTAAAAAATTTGTTTTCACCACTGTATTCACTGAAGAAAGTAAAACGCCAGATGAAATGCAGAATGTAAAAATAAATAAAAAGTGGCCTGTTGGACCCTGGGAGAAGTGTAGCGGCATATTACAAGGATTAATTTAGATGAATCGCCGGGACCAGATGACACCCCCCCTCCCGTACCCTAAGAGAATTAAGTAATGTCATATATTTCTGATATTTAAGGGCTATATTGACAGGGAGTGTTCCACAGGATTGGCGCTTAGCCAATGTGGTGCCAATATTCAAAAAGGGGTCAAAAACAGAGCCTGGAAACTATAGGCCGATAAGTTTAACATCTGTCATGGGTAAACTGTTTGAAGGTTTACTAAGAGATGCTAACATGGAGTACCTCAATAAAAATAAGCAAATAATGCCGTATCAGCATGGCTTCATGAGGGATCGGTCATGTCAAACTAATTTAATCAGCTTCTATGAGGAGTTAATTTTTATGACCTGACCGCTTGACTTCTCCAAAGCATTTGATTCTGTGCCACATAAGGTTAGTATATAAAATGCTTGGACTAGGAGAAAATGTCTGTATGTGGGTAAGTAACTGGCTCAGTGATAAAAAACAGGGTGATTGGGTCACTGTCACTATTGGTGTACCTCAGGGGTCAGTATTGGGCCCTATTCTCTTCAATATACTTATTAATTATCTTGTAGAAGGCTTACACAGTAAAATATTGATTTTTGCAGATGACACTAAACTGTGTAAAGTAATTACCTTGGAAATAGACAGTACACTGCTACAGATGGATCTGGATAGATTGGAGGCTTGGGTAGAGAAGTGACAGATGAGATTTAATACTGACAAATGTAAGGTTATGCACATGGGAAGAAATAATGCAAGTCACCCGTACATACTAAGTGGTAAAACACTGGGTCACACTGACATAGAAAAGGACTTAGGAATTTTAGTGGGCAGCAAACTAAGGCTACTTTCCCACTAGCGTTTTGGCTTTCCGTTTCTGAGATCCGTGATAGGGCTCTCAAAAGCGGTCCAAAACGGATCAGTTTTGCCCTAATGCATTCTGAATAAAAAAGGATCCGCTCAGAATGCATCAGTTTGCCTCTGTTCAGTCACCATTCCTCTCTGGAGGAGGACATCAAAACGCCTGCAGCGTTTTTTTTCCGCTTGACGAAGTGGAGCCAAAAGGATCCGTCCTGGCACACAATGTAAGTCAATAGGGGTCCGTTTTATCTGACACAATCTGGCACAATAGAAAACGGATCCATCCACCATTGGCTTTCAATGGTGTTCAAGACGGATCCATCATGGCTATAGAAGACATAATACAACTGGATCCGTTCATTGCAGATGCATGCGGTTGCATTATTGTAACGGAAGCGTTTTTGCAGATCCATGACGGATCCACAAAAAAACGCTAGTGTAAAAGTAGCCTAAAATGTAGAAACCAGTGTCAGGCAGCTTCTGCCAAGGCCAATAAGATAATGGGTTGCATCAAAAGGCGCATAGATGCCCGTGATGAGAACATAGTCCTGCCACTTTACCCAGAAAGATTATCAAAATTAGGATTATTCTGTTTTGAAAAAGACAACTGTGGGGAGATCTAATAACTATGTATATATATATATCAGAGGGCAGTACAGAGATCTCTCCCATCATCTATTTACACCCAGGACTGTGACAAGGGGACATCCTTTGTGTCTAGAGGAAGGAAGGTTTCTACACAAACATAGAAGAGGATTCTTTACGGTAAGAGCAGTGAGACTATGGAAGTGTCTGCCTGAGGAGGTGATGATCGGGAATCACTAAAAGTGTTCAAGAGGGGCCTGGATGACAGATGTCTTTTTTCAGCCTTACAAAAACTATGTTACTATTTCAGGTGATCACTTATAACTGCTAGAAGCTCTTTCTGTTACCGTAGCAGAATCAAAATATGTATGATCTCTTTAAAAATAACACAGCTCCCTCCTTCCCTTCATACTGCATTATGTTGCTGAGCTTGGCAAGTGTAGTGATTATTTACAAGGTGCAATATTTAGTACAACATAAAATCAGTTCTCTTGGTACTTATTAATGTCCAAATGGAAAAATTCCGGGAAAAGGACATTAGAACATTAGACCTTGTTATAATTAAAACTGGGCTAGGAACGCCAAAAAAACAACTTTTTGAGCATAATGAATTATCTACAGCATAAAATATGTGTTCAACTACATTTGCAACGGGCGGCCGTGCCCCAGGGCCCTCTATGTCACGTCCTAGGTGTAGGAAATGCAGAGTGGTATGTTGCGACCTAAAATGTCTCTTGACTTTATGTGTGTCATGGTGCTCCTACCTGGATACGGCTGAACCCCAAGCTTTGGCTCCGAAGCAATAAATAGGGGGGATAATTGAGGGATTAGACCTTGAGATAAAGTTTAATGTTAGCTTTACTTGAATAAACATTTCTCTAAACAGTTTCAGGCTTTGTCTTGGTTCCAGCAGGCTTTAGCATTAAACTGGCAGGCAAACTCAACTATGCTATGTCTCTGTTTCTCTCTCCTGTACTGACAAGCTAATTTGGTGTCTTTGTTTCTTCTTTATGCTGCACTTCACTCTTGTAGTTGGACATTTGTTCAGCCAAAAAGTAGGTTATAATCCCGGCAGCTCCAACATGGAGTCTCAACCAGAACAAACTAGAACTGCCACACCTCCTTCTGGTAGCAACCAGGACTGGACCACTTCTGCCCAAAGCGGGAGAATGGAATGGTAAGTTAGCTTTGCTATTTATGCTGCCACCTGCTGGTGAACTAGGCACATTACATGTAATAAACAGTTACATAACAAGATTATGAATGCACATTGTGGAGGAACTGGAACAGAATTGCACAGTTGACATTTATGTTAGACCATTAAAGACAGTAGCATGGTGCAGGAATGGTAACACCACTCTGGGGTGTTACATACTCCCTTACTTAAAACCAAGCCGACCTTGGCTTGTGCTTAGGGTGTGCTCTAAGGGTACCCAAGGAAGGTTAGTGTGCTGCATGAGACTATTTACTATTAATGTATACGTAGACTGATATAGAAACTGCTACCACTAGGTTCCTGCCCATATTAGTAGGGTGTCTATTCACAGTTGTCCCTCTCGGTAATAACCAGAGAACCAAAAGACTGCACTAAGCGCTCAAATAGTGCACAGTACCTTAAGGCCCCTAGAACTAGAAGGAGGAACCAGCCCACCTTCCATAGCTCCAATGAGGGATGACCCCTCTTAACTCACAATTTTAGCAGCAGGGTTACCCTTTATAGATGTTGAGACTGCTTGCGACTCTGCCACTTGGTCCTCCCTGTGTAGCAGCAGCACATGAACCCAAAGACACAGGACATACTGGCTCCTTTCCCTCCCAAGTTTGTCGAGAGAAAAAGGTTAAGGGCATATGAAAATCAGACAATATAATACCTAGGCTTTTTAAACTAACACAAGACAAAGTGGGACCATTAATACTTTTGAGTCCTCAGAGGCAGTCCAAATAAGCAATTGAGTAAGGACACTAACTATCTGACTAACCAGCATAAAGTCCAAAGTCCATTTAAGGTGCAAAAGAGGTCACATTGTAGTACCCATAAAAGAGTCCATATAATGGGCAAAATACTTGAACGTTGCAAAAACTTTAAAACTTTGGTGTAAAAATGCCACAGTAGAGGTAAAAATTTGAGTCCATTCTTTGGGTGCTTAAAGTATAACTGGCATATATATATTTTTTGGAGTATTGGATTGTGGTGATTAATATCTCCTTGGTGGCCCTATTTCAACTTTTCACTGTGTATTCAATTACCCCTTAATTCCACAGTTTTGTTCCCTGTACTGCCTACTTTTACCTTTGCTTAAAATCAGGTTGCTAGGCAGGGTCCGTCTATCTGTTGAAGGACGGAGGACGCAGAAGCACTCAGCGTGCAAGGTCAGATTACTGACAGCCAGGGACTGTAAGTAAATGATTAAAGCCAGGTCCTCCCCAGCAGCTGATAACAGTGCCTGGGCTGTGTGCACTTCTCCCTGTCCCTGCGCTTGGCAGACGCTCCCTCACTCAGCAGACTGGGACAATGCAGAGGCGAAGCAGCGCACAACAGGGAAGGGAGATCTGCCATCTGCTCAGTGTATAAATGAAAGCAACATGTGGTAAGAGGACCCCTTTCTGCTGCAGGAGATTAACCCTTTTAGGGGGAGGGCTCTGGTTATTGACACCTTTGGGGGGCTATTGTTACTGGCTAGTGAGGGCAGGCAGGATTAGCCTCAGGGTGAGGGCAGTGGCGGCCATCTTATCTGAATAGTGAAATTGCAGTTTTATGCAGACTGGTTGCTAAGGGCTGAATCTTATAATATATGGGGTAAGTCAGTCTAATAGTAACTGATTCTGGAATATCATGTTATTAGTAACTACATATATGAAAATTGAAATTAGGGTCTAAGTGTGACAGTTATCCTTTAACTTGTTAAGTGCACCAAACTGGAACAAACAGTGCAAGAGTCATTTGTAATCCACATGAGGTATGATATCAAATAGCAGCAATTTTAATGAGAAGCCTTTAAGCAAAAGGGGGTTCCCACTCAACCTGAGTAGGGGGAAAAATGAATTGCTGCTGTTAGGCGAAACTTGGAACATGAAGTTACTGAAGATGGGCAGAGTCCTAACAAGTATGACCATCTGGGTGATAATCAAACAGGGCAACAGAACAAAACAGATGGGCCGATAAGGTCTCACCCTTCAAGTTCAGTCCAAGTTGTGGCTCTGATTAGTCCATGATTTTTCTTTCTCTTGATCTCACAGAAGGGGGGGGGGGGGCTCCTTGGAGGAGGAATCTGAAGTTCTCTTCACTGCTGGAGCTGCTGGAGATCATCAGGGGTCGCTCCTGCTCTGGTGCAGCTACTTGTGGCCTGGCAGCAGAGCCCCACTGCCCACTGGTTGCCACACTCAGTCTTATCAGGACTGAAGTGCTGGAACTGGCAAAGGGGGCTCCTCTCCATTCGGAACCTCCTGCTGGGGCTAGGGAGCTCAACACCTCAGGTTGCAGAAGCATTGGCAGCAAGTCTCCGGTGGTGGCCTAATGAGACAGGCTCCCCCAGGATCTTGGCAGGTTGGCGTCTCCCATGGCAGCTGGTACTGGATGATCGTGGGGCAGTACGAGACGGCCGTGTTCACCTGGGAGCCGAGGAGGAATGTGGGTGGTGGAGGTAGGCCTGGGATCTCGGGGTTACAGAGTTGCTGGGCGGCGAATTGGAAGCTCCGTCTGCCCCCGCTGCTACGGAAGACACTCCTGGTTCAGTAGGTGCCCGCCTCTCGGGCACCACTTGTTGAACATCGGGCTCATCGCCCCACATCATGTAGCTCCAGTCAGGCTGCTGCTGGTGCTCCATCTTCCTCAGCGTGGTCTGGCCAGTTCATGGATTTTTTACATCCATTCAAATGTCTGAATTGCTCATTTCTTATGTTGGCATGCCACCTGCTGGCCAAAATAAGAATTGCAACTTAAATGCCCTATGTCTCTTCAGTGAGACCTAACACATTTAAATCATTTACCAGCATCCTCATTAGCAGCAGAGGATGCCAGTAAGAAGCCCAGAAGTGCAAGCTTTTCACCCTTTAGATGCCGTGATCTCACTTGATCACAGCATCTAAAGGCTTTAATTACCGGCATTATATCTGCTCATGGTAATTAGCCGCATGTCTCTGCTATTTGAAACAGCAGAGACCTGCTGGCCATGACGCCTGCTGCACGTGCGAGCGGGCGCCATGTTTGCCCATCGTTCCAGCGCGGTAGCGAAAGGGAATACATATAATAAGATGCCAGTTTGGCTACTAAAGCACAATGACCACCTGGACTCCTACGCAGAGTGCCAACAGGAAAATAATGTACAGTAAAACAGCTACTGGTTGGTGAAGAAGGATCAACTAAACAGCTCAATGACTGTTTTACAACTTAAGTGTTGGTGAGCTCTGTCAGGGGGACAAAAGTGAGTCAGTGGGATAAGAAAAAGAGATGCACAGATGTCCTTGTAAGAGACATCAAAACCTTATCATTAAAGGGGTATTCCCGTAGGTACAAGTTATCCCCTACCCATAGGTATTATAATGGGACTGGCAACCGTTGGAGATGGTTCTCAAAATCTTATTTTCTCTAAAGCAGCTCTGTCACCCAGATCAACCCTACCATACCAGACATATAGCCTGGTAGGGGGTTGATGACGCTGATTAAAACAATACCTGTCTTATGTCTGTGGTATTGCTGCGGCGAAAAATGAACTTTTAAAATTATTGAGTTGAATGGGTCTGCTATCCTTAAGATACGGCAAAAGATAGGACATGTCTTATCTTTTGAGGAGTGGAGGCATGAATCGGAAGCCCACGGAAACACTCAGAAGCGCTTCCGTGAGCTTTCGTATCCATGTCTCTGCACTGCAAAACATAGGACATGTCCTATCTTTTGCCGTATCTTGCGGATTGCCGACCAATTCAAGTCAATGGGTCTCCATCTGCAGCACTGAGTGCACACAGCCAATGCCCATATATTGCGGACCGCTATGTGTTGTCCTCAGCATGGGCATGGAGCCCTTACATTCGTGTGAATGAGCCCTTACTCTGTAAGAACTATTTCTCTTTATGTTTGCTATTATGCCATGTGGTACCACACCCAATAGTGTAAGGACCCCCTTGAGAGAGGTCACAGTGAAGTTGTCAAGCAGGCAGGGGCATTGCTAGGGTCTCAAAAGATCTGGGGCCCAAGCCCCAATGCATATGGTCCAATTCTCTAAGTCGACCAACCGCCCCCCCCCCCCCTCCCTCGCAAACACTAGCACTGAAGACATTTCACTGTACTTGCTATACAGCTATACAGCAGCACGTACCTCTCACATCCAGTGCCTCCCAGGTAACGTCTCCTCTGATGTAGATCTTCTCTGTCATCATCTTCTCCATTCAGTCCGGACAACTTCTCTCAGCTGCCCCGTCTCTGCAGAGTGTAACACACAGACATCTTAGCTTCCTCACTTTTCTGTACCCCTAAATACAATCCGGAAAAAAAATTTGTGCCATACAGATAATCTTCCCCATAGTAATAGTAATCCTCATAGTCCCACCAATAGTAATTCCCTTCTAGAATAACCCTTATTAGTAATACTGTCCCCTACAGTGCCCCCAACAATGATAGTGCTCCCCAAGAGTGCGCCCATTAGTAGAAGAGCCCTCAAGTATTAATAATAGCCTTACAGAGCCTCCAGTAGAAATAAGACCCCCTATTGTTCCCCCAGTGGTAATAAAGCTCTCTGCAGACCCCTCAGTAGTAATAAGGCCCCATAGTGCTCTTAGTAGAAATAATGCAGATCTATAAGGTTCGTCAGGGGGTACTCAAGACGGGTGCTCACACAAAACAATGGGCTAGTAGATAAAGGTGGGGCTGGTAGATACATAAATACCTGTAGTGGGTAATAGCTCACTGTTAGGATGATACATTCAAATGTCCCACTAACAGGCGTCAAGCTCCAACGGAGGTCCAGGATAACTGCCAGCCCATTGTTTTGTGTGATCACTCGTCTTGAGTACCCCCTGATGAACCTAATGACTGGGGGAAATGCGTCGGGGTGACAGGGTACTTATTTATTTCTTAGGGCTTACCAGGGTTATCCAGGAGAGGTACGAGGGGGGGCTGAGGATCAATCAGGATCATAATAGGGATAGTTCTGTCCCCGAATGATTGCTCTCCTCTTGTCACTCACTCCTGGGCCCTTTTCTCATCCTGTTTAGGGTTACATGTGTATTGTTCGATCAGTTAGGTCATTTTAAGTATATCAATAAAATCTATAATTTTGGGGTTCCTTAGTTTATTTTCGAGGCGTTTAAACAAAAAAGGTGCACACCTGGGAGGACTAAACTATTGCCCAGTATACAAAGTAGCAAAAAGGCAGCACTCCAAAATCAGTAAAAATTTAAAAAATACTTTTATTTATCCATGTGGATACGCAACATTTTGGCTCAACCCTAGAGACTTGAGAAAGGCTCTAGGGTTGAGCTGAAATGTCGCATATCCACATGGGTGACTAAAAATATTTTTTTCATTTTTACTGATTTTGGAGTACTGCCTTTTTGCTACTTTAGTTAGATAGATATATAGTCCTCTGCATTACACTACTCGTTGTCTCCCTTGCAGCAGCAGAGTAGTGTACGGTAATTACAAGTACTTGCTCCAGTGAATGGAGCGAGTACCGTATTTTTCGCCCTATAAGACGCACCGGCCCATAAGGCGCACCTAGGTTTTGGGGTAGGAAAATAAGAAAAAAAATTTTTTTAACCAAAAAGGTGTGCTTTTGGTGGGTTTGGAACTAATGGTGGTCTGTGGATGACGGACACTGTTATGGGGGGATCTGTGGATGACGGACACTGTTATGGGGGGATCTGTGGATGACAGACACTGTTATGGGGGGATCTGTGGATGACGGACACTTATGGGGGGATCTGTGGATGACGGACACTTATGGGGGGATCTGTGGATGACGGACACTTATGGGGGATCTGTGGATGACGGACACTTATGGGGGGATCTGTGGATGACGGACACTTATGGTGGGATCTGTGGATGACGGACACTTATGGTGGGATCTGTGGATGACGGACACTTATGGTGGGATCTGTGGATGACGGACACTTATGGGGGGATCTGTGGATGACAGACACTTATGGTGGGATCTGTGGATGACAGACACTTATGGTGGGATCTGTGGATGACAGACACTTATGGGGGGTCTGTGGATGACGGACACTGTTATGGGGGGGATCTGTGGCTTGCACTGTTACAGGGGGATCTGTGGCTGGCACTGTTACAGGGGGGCCATCTGTGGATGGCACTGTTATATATGTGCCATCCACAGACCCCCCACCCCATAACAGTGCCATCCACAGTGCCCCCCCAGCCCATAACAGTGCCATCCACAGACCCCCACCCCTTAACTGTGCCATCCACAGATTCCGTGTGCCCCCCCCCCCGCCGCCGCATACAAATATAAAATGTATTATTGAATTAAAAGTTATTAAACATGTCCCCCTCACTCCTAATAGTACTGTATATCCTAATTTCTTCTGTATAATGCCGGCAGGCGGGCCGGGCGGCCGGCGCGTCCCTCAGTGACGTCACTTGTCTGCGCCGCCTGCTTCATTCATAAAGCAGGCGGCGAAGGCACGTGTCATCACTAAGGGACGCGCCGGCCCGGCATTATACAGAAGAAATTAGGATATACGGTACTATTAGGAGTGAGGGGGGGCATGTTTAATAACTTTTAATTCAATAATACATTTTATATTAGTATACCAGAGTGGTAGGGCGGGGCTATAGTACAGTGACCGCACCGCCCCACCGCTATTGCCGGCCCCCAGCTCCTCCTCCCAGTCCCTCCCCTGGCCCCCGCTCCGTACATCGCTCAAGCGTCAGCATTCGCCCCATAAGACGCAGGGGCATTTTCCTCCCATTTTTGGGGAGGAAAAAGTGCGTCTTATGGGGCGAAAAATACGGTACCTGTAATTACACTTGCTTCTGAGATGACAGGCAGTGTTATGAAGAGGAAGCAGCTCTCGCATGGAGCGCCGCCTCCTCTTCAAACCATTGATCGACTGGGATGCCAGGTGTCGGACCTCTGCCAATCATGTATTGATGACCTATCCTCAGGATACGACATGAATATAAAACCCCTGCACAACCCCTTTTGGCAAAATATAGAAAAAATTAAATATAGATCGAAGAATTGAGCACAGTTTGCACAGCAACTGTGCTTTGAGAAATAACATTGAATGCACATTTTCATGCTAAATTCCCTTTTATTTATTTTTAAAGTACAGTACCCTTAGCTATTCTGTGGATTCAACTAGACATACATGACATACAGCTGCATGATTACATATGACATCATTTGGGATAACACTGGGTCATTTCAAGCATAAGCAGGTAAATAGGTAAAAGAATGCAGCGCATGTATGTTAGAATTTTACATGAAAGAAAATATTTAAACAGCTAGCTTGAATGAAGCAAATCTAATTATGCATTCTAGTTAAAACATGTCTAATAGTGAAAACAGACATCAGAAGAAGATACTACCTCTGACACATCGTGAGCTTTCCAATAAAATAAAGATCAGCTACAAACAAAGGGATATGACCTTGTTCAAGCTAAATGGCGTACTTAAAGTGTGGGCAACATCACAGGTAATCTTGCTGGAACATCTGGAATACTTCAACACGCCTTCATTTCTTCCTTTCGCCTTCATCAATCCTTGGCAGCATTTATTGAGGAAATCCAAATGTTGGCAGTAATTTCAAATGGACAAAACAAAAAGCCAAGCCTCTATTACAGACTTACATAATAGATATTCTTCAGTTTCTGTGCCAAAAAGATGTATTTAAAATAGTATTTCAAAGGTTTCTTGGCTCGGAAACCACATATAGGCAATGTAAATCACTCACATCTTCAATATGCCTTCATATACGATATTCAAACAATAGGTTTCTACACGTAAATGAAAGGACACCACAGTTTAGTTTCTGCCAAATCAACTGAGTCTACAGATGACCCTAGATTGCGGATATGTATTAGTTGCAAAGACTAAGGCCCCTTTCACACGGGCGAGTATTCCGCGCCGGTGCAATGTGTGAGTTGAACGCATTGCACCCGCACTGAATCCTGACCCATTCATTTCTATGGGGCTGTGCACACGAGCTGTGATTTTCACACATCACCTGTGCGTTGCGTGAAAATCGCAGCATGCTCCTCTTTGTGCGTTTTTCACGTAACGCAGGCCTCATAGAAATTAATGGGGTTGTGTGAAAATCGCAAGCATCCGCAAACAAGTGCGGATGCGGTGCGATTTTCATGCACGGTTGCTAGGTGACGATCGGGATGGGGACCCGATCATTATTATTTTCCCTTATAACATGGTTATAAGGGAAAATAATAGCATTCTGAATACAAAATGCATAGTAAAATAGGACTGGAGGGGGTTCAATTTAAAAAAAATAATAATTTAACTCACCTTAATCCACTTGATCGCGCAGCCGGCATCTCCTTCTGTCTTGATCATAGCTGTGTGGAGGAACCGGACCTGTGGTCATTCCAGTCATCACATGATCCATCACCATGGTAAAAGATCATGTGATGGACCATGTGATGACCGGAGTGACGTCACCACAGGTCCTTTTCCTGCACACAGCAAAGATGATGACAAAAGAGATGCCGGCTGCGCGAGCAAGTGGATTAAGGTGAGTTAAAAAAAATGTAACCCCTCCAGCGCTATTGTACTTTGCATTCTGTATTCAGAATGCTATTATTTTCCCTTATAACCATGTTATAAGGGAAAATAATACAATCTACAGAACACCGATTTTTCTCACGCGCGTGCAAAACGCATTACAATGTTATGCACTCGTGCGGAAAAATCGTGCATGTTCCCGCAACGCATCCGCACCTTATCCCGCAACGCCCGTGTGAAAGAGGCCTAAAGGGCGTATTAGACAGGTAGATTTGGCAACGATGAGAATTGACAACGAATAGTTGGCGAGCCGTTATCATTCGTAACTGGTCATTACAACATGTTATTAGCAGCTGAGGGAGAGTATCAGGGAATTCTGGGAGGTGACCTCTTTATTCCCTAGGTTTGGGGCCTAGTCTGTTGTTGTTTAGTTGTGGTTCCCTTTCGTTGTTTCTCCTTCCCCGTACTTCCCGTGACAGTTCAGCGGTGCATTTATATGTTCTAAAGCCTTTTTTGGGGTGTATTAGTGGGGAAAAAGGGCTTATTAGCCGTTGTGTGTTAAAGTGAGAAAATTACAGCCTTTTATGGGGTGTATTAGTGGGGAAAAAAGTATTATTTAACGTTCAGCGGTGCAGTTATATGTGCTAAAACCTTTTTTGGGGTGTATTAGTGGAAAAAAGGGCTTATTAGCCGTTGTGTGGTGAAGTAAGAAAATGATAGCCTTTTTTGGCCTGTATTTGCCATTCAGCGGTGCAGTTATATGTTCTGAAGCCTTTTTTGGCGTGTATAAGTGGAAAAAAAATAAGGACTTATTTGCAGTTCAGCGGTGCAGTTATATGTTCTAAAGCCTTTTTTGAGGTGTATTCGTGCAAAAAAAAAGGTTTATTAGCTGTTCAGTGGTGCAGTTATACATTCTAAAGCCTTTTTTGGGGTGTATTAGTGCAAAAAAAGGCTTATTAGCTGTTGTGTGGTAAAGTGAGAAAATGACAGCCTTTTTTGGTGTATATTAGTGGAAAACAAAAAGTATTATTTGCCGTTCAGCGTTGTAGTTATGTTTTAAAGCCTTTTTTGGGGTGTATTAGTGAAAAAAAAGGGACTTATTAGCCGTTGTGTGGTGCACAGGGGAGGGGCAGAGGCCTAAATGTTTCTGGAGCAGGCACAGGTCACAGCAAAGTAAGGGGGCGTGACAGCAGGGGTCACTTAGAGAGGCCTCAGCTCCCGGTGTCATTTAGTAGTGATGAGCGACAGGGGCAATATTCGAATTTGCGATGTTTCGATAATATTTGGTAGATTATTCGCAAATTTGAGATTTTCTTGATCGTGAAAAATTGGCAATGTAATATTCGCATAATGTGCGCGAAATACAGGTGTGGGTCACTATAACTAAATTTTTCAAGCTGCTAGAAGTTTCCTGAGACTTGAGTAAATGGTTGGCACGGCAGAACATTACAATAGCTTTATATGCAGATAGAGTGCTCCAATATATTCGCGATTGCGAAATCGCCACTAATGATACGAATGTTTTGGCGCAATACGTGCAACTTAACATTTTAACAGGTCTGACTACTTAGTGATTGGTGCACTAAGTATTGTTGTGAACTTGTGACATCACAACACTATGTATGTATGTATGCATGCATGTAGCATACATACATACATACACCACAGTACTATGTATGTAGCATGTATGTATGGACAGCAGAACCTATCAGCTACACTATCTAATCTAGACTGACCGTCTCCCACTAACTATCTATATATATATATATATATGAGCTAACTAACTAACTATCTAATGTAATGACACAGGAAAGCAGAGAGCACAGCAATGACACTGCCGTCTCTCTCAAATCTGCAAAATACTGCATACAAGGGCTGCTGGGGAGGTTCTTATATAGTAAGCGGTAGGCAACTTTCCTATTGGTTGCTATGATTGTTTCTAAGCTCAGACAAAGACATTGCAGCCTTCTCATTGGCCCACAAGCAAGAAGGGAGGTTACTGATGGTAAAAAAAATCTAGAATATAAAAAATTCTGAATATATATCACTCTATTCTAAATATTCGCATATTCTCAAAGTGCCGATATTCTCGATTAATATTCGCTATTCGAATATTCGCGCCAAACACTATCATTTAGTGGTCGTGCATTGACCAGCAACTCAGCGGTTCTTGAATGGTTGACTCGGTCATCCACTTTGTCCCAAGTGACATCAGACACCCCCAGCCAAGAGTCGTGGGTTCTTCAGACACAAAACTTAGTTGGCATGGCCCGGGAGCGGGCCCTGCCCTCACCTGACCTCAACCTGCCTTTGTCCTTTTCTGTTCCGTCAGAGAAGTATTATATGCTGTGGGCTCAGCTCCACTATACAGCAAGGACGAGCTACTAGTGGACAGTCAGCAGCTACTTCCCAGCCAAGATCTAGAGGAGACATCTGCCGCTTCCTCCAGTAGGCGGGCAAATAGCGATGAGGAGAGTAGCGTGGGAGCTGGTGTTGTGAGCGTTCAGGCTCCTGGCTCAGAGACCGTCAAGGAGGACATCAGTGATGTGCAGACAGTACTCAATGATGATGATGTAGCCGATCGCAATTGGGAGCCGGGTGACGAATGGGCTTCATCATCATTGGGAAAAGAGGGTGGCAGCTTGCGCATGAGGCAGTTGTGAAGCAAGCAAGTCGGTAGCGTGGCCGGAAGTCAGCAGGGTGGCAGCAGTGGGAGGTGGGAGCCAAAGGTACCCGGGGTATACCACCCACTTCGCAGGAGCCTACCTGCCCGGAAAGTAGTGGTGCAGGGGTTCATGGAAGCAGCGGCGGTAGCAATCAGTCAGTGCGGAGTGTTGGTGGTAAAATCACCTACTCGGCGGTGTGGCAGTTTTGTGACCCAGTGGCACTCACCCTATTTCAGGCAGTCAAGGATTCACAACCTCAGACGAATGGTGCTGTCTGCCCTTCCCACCTGTCCTGATGCTCCTGCTCCTCGCCCTCCTACTCCTCGTCAGTCATTCCGTCAGCAATCGATCACTGAAGCGATTGCCAATTGGTGGACTCTGCACCTTTCAAAGAACTGATGGCTCGTGCCGAGCCAAGGTGGAGAGTCCCAAGCCGTCATTTCTTTGCCAAAAAGGCAGTACCAGCCATGCACAAATATGTAGAACAGAAGGTGGGCCAGTCCTTGAGCCTGTCGGTGTATGCCAAAGTGCTCGGCAGCACCGATGTGTGGAGCCATAACTACAGTCAAGGACAATATATGTCCTTTACGGCCCACTGGGTAAATGTGGTTCCTGCCCAGCCAAACCAGCAACTTGGCCAGGTGATGCTGCTTCCGCCTCCACGTTCTCACGCCATTGGTCCTGCAACAATGTCGGCCTCTGCCCCCTCGTCCACCACCGTGTTCTCAGCCCCCACTGCAGGAACAATTCACAGTGCTCCTCCAGCATACCACAAATGCAGGGCACGGCGGTGGCACACTGTTCTACACCTCGTTTGCCTGGGCGAACTGAGTCACACAGGGGAGGAACTTCTGTGTCCTTCAGCAAGAAATCGAATCCTAACTTTCTCCGCGACAACTCAAAATCGGAACCATGGTGACCGACAACGGGAAGAACATGGTGTCGGCGCTGCATCAAGGAGGGCTGAACCATGCGCCCTGCATGGTGCACGTGTTCAATCTGGTTGTCAAGCGGTTTCTGAAGTCTTCCACCCATCTGCAAGACATCCTAAAAATGGCCAGGAAACTTTGCATACACTTCAGCCACTCGTACACCGCCAAGCACACCCTCCTTGAGCTGCAGCGACAGAACGACGTCCCCCAACATAGGCTGATATGTGACGTTTCCACCTGTTGGAATTCCACCCTACATATGTTGGACCAACTATATGAACAGAGAAAGGCCATAAAATGATTTCTTGATGATCCAAGTGGACAGAAGTACTCCCCTGTGTAACTTCAATGTCTGCCAGTGGCAGCTTATTTGTGACACCTGCCGTTTGCTCAGGCCCTTTGAGGATGCCACGTTATTTGTCAGTCGTCAGGACTACAGGATGAACAACATCATTCCACTGGTTCATATCCTGGAACAGATGCTGGTAAATCTGGCTGGTCAGGGGACTGGAGACGTGGTGCATATATCTCACGGCCACATGAGCCCTGTGGGGGCTGAACTCAGGGGCGGGCTGGGATGGGGGGCAGGGAGGCAATTGCCCCCAGGCCACCCTAAAAAAACGTCCCTGGATGTAATTGCGGCGGTGGTGGCGGCGGGCAGTAGGAGATAAGCACTTCCATTGTGGGAGCACTCATCTCCATATTCATCTGTATCGCCTTCCTCAGGACAGCGATACAGATGCCTGTGCTGCGGCAGGGGAGGCAGAGGCGTCTCCCTTTCCTGTTCTTCTGATAGGCCGCAGGCACTAATGCCTGCAGACTATCAGAGGCCGGGTCAGGCGGCACGATGATGTCATTATCTTCGCGCCGCCTGAGCCGGGCAGCACACAGCGGGGGACACAGGCCGGAAGAGGCCTGCATCGCATCGCTGCTGATGAAGGTAAGTGTTAGTGTTTTTTTTGTTTGCAAGGGGAGCTGGCATTTCTTACAGCCCCATTTTTATTGGGGTGGCATTCTGGGGGCATTTATTTCTTGCCCATTTTTGGGCAGGTACTATGGGGGTATTTCTTACTGGCACATTATGGGGGGGCACCATGGGGGAGAGGAGCACTATGGGGGCATCTGGGGGCTCTAAAGGGTCTTTTTTTATTGGCACATTATGGGGGGCACTATAGGGGAGAGCAGCACTATGGGGCATCTGTTGGCACTATAGGGGCATTATTTGGGGGCACTATGGGGAAGTGGGGGCTCTAAAGGGGCCTTTTTTATTGGCATAGTATGGGGGGCACTATGGCATCTGGTGGCACTAAGGGGGCATCTGTTACTGGCATATTATGGGAGGCATTATAAAGGAGAGCGGCACTATGGGGCATTATTTGGGGGCACCATGGGGGAGGGGAGCACTATGGGGGCATTTGGGGGCTCTAAAGGGGCTTTTTTTATTGGCACATTATGGGGGGCACTATAGGGGAGAGCGGCACTATGGGGCATCTGTTGGCACTATAGGGGCATTATTTGGTGGCACTATGGGGAAGCGGGGGCTCTGAAGGGGCCTTTCGTATTGTGACATTATGGGGGGTGCTATGGCATCTGGTGGCACTAAGGGGTCAATTTTTACTGGCACATTATGGGAGGCATTATAGGGGTGAGCGGCACCACTGCATGCTCATTTGCTTGGCTCTCCACCTTGTTGGACCTTCGCTACCTGTCCAAAATGGGGGCCTTATTTACACCCGCTGAGAGGAAGGAAAAACTGAACTACTATAGAGACATCCTATGTAGTCAGTTGACTGCTGCCTATCTGCACCATCGTCTATCCTCTCGCAGGTGTGACCGAGGGGCCCTCTGCTATGGCTGCTGTGGCGGCTGCAGCAGCTTGAGTCTAGAGTCGATGATGAGCAGCTTTCTTAACCCGCCTAGTGAAGAAACTACTCACCAGCAGTAGCAGCTAGAACTGGAGCAGAACCTGAACCAGCAGGTGGTGGCATACTTGGACAGCACCGTGCCACTCCACATTGAAGATCCGCTGGATTACTGGGCAGCCAAACTGGATTAATGGCTGCAACTGGCTGAGTTTGCCCTGGAAAAGCTGTCCTGCCCGGCCAGTAATGTGGCATCAGAGCAGGTGTTTAGTGCGGCGGAGGCCATAGTTACCCCAAAGACAACTCGCCTGGCTACCCAAAATGTGGAGAGACTGACCTTTGTCAAGATGAATCAGGCATGGATCAGCCAGGATTTCCACCCACCAATGCCTGATGCATCAGATTAGATCATCCATGCTGCCTCACCCAAACCTTGACAAGAGACTGGTTTCTTCCGGCTACCTGCCTCAGCTACTATTCTGATGCTGCCACCCGCTTGATGCCACACATCTGATGCCAAGCACCCCTCCAACACCCACCATCGTCAGCGGGTACTGTTATTGCCACCCACCTCCCCACTCTGTCACCGGGTCACTCTGTGGTCTCCTAATGCTGCTGCCACCTCACTACTCAGGTCTACTCATTCTGCTGCTGCCACCTCCATACTCTGTCATTGTGGCACTATGTGGCCGCCTCATGCTGCTGCTGCTGCCACCTCCACACTATGTCACCTTGCCACTCTGTGGCCTTCTCATGCTGCTGCAAACTCAACAATAGGTCACCTTGCCACTCTGTGGCCTCCTCATGCTGCTGCTGCTGCCGCCTCCACACTATGTCACCTTGCCAGCCTGTGGCCTCCTCATGCTGCTGCTGCCACCTCCACACTATGTCACCTTGCCAGCCTGTGGCCTCCTCATGCTGCTACTGCCACCTCCACACTATGTCACTGGGCCAATTTGTGGCCTCCTCATGCTGCTGCTGCCACCTCTACACTATGTCACTTAGCCAATTTGTGGCCTCCTCATGTTGCTTCTGCCACCTCCACACTATGTCACTTTGCCACTCTGTGGTCTCCTCATTCCTCTGCTAACTCACACTATGTCACCTTGCCAGCCTGTGGCCTCCTCATGCTGCTACAGCCACCTACACACTATGTCACTGGGCCAATTTGTGGCCTCCTAATGCTGCTGCTGCCACCTCCACACTATGTCACTTTGCCAATTTGTGGCCTCCTCATGCTGCTGATAACTCAACACTATGTCACTGGGTCACTGTGTGGCCTCCTAATGCTGCTGCTAACTCAACACTATGTCACTGGGCCACTCTGTGGCCTCCTCATGCTGCAACCTCCATGCTATGTCACCTTGCCAGTTTGTGGCCTCCTTACACTGCTTCTAACTGAACACTATGTCACTGGGACACTCTGTGGTCTCCTCATGCTGCAACCTCCACGCTATGTCACCTTGCCAGTTTGTGGCCTCCTTATACTGCTTCTAACTCAACACTATGTTACTGGGACACTCTGTGGTCTCCTCATGCTGCTGCTACCTCAACACTATGTCATTGGGCCACTCTATGGACTTCTCAAGCTGTTGTCCCTCCCTCCCCACACCATGACTGGGCCACTATTTTGCCTTTTTGGCCTGGTTGACATCATCATTTATTTGACCCTTCTTCTGATCTGTCAGAAAGAAGGAAAAATGAGACACACAACGGATCCTGTCTGTGTAGCAGCTGTATGGCCTGTATGGTCCCATCAGAATGGGCTTATGATTTGTCATCTCTGTTTTGGATCCACTCCTGTTTTTATTTTTTGGCTTTAGAAATACTGATGGATTACTGACCAAATGATGACCGAGTGAAGGTGGATGCTCAACAGACAGGATCCGTTTTTTCGGGGGTTATTGTTCTGATGGATCAGAGGAAGGGCAAAATAATCAGTTGCGTCAACACAAACTTACTACTGACACGCTCTCCTCAGTGGGGGCTCTACTTGTATAAGCGTTCAATAGAACAGATTCTGTAGACATCTATGTGGAATCAGCTGACGACGGTGTAAAAGGAGTGCGCTCTTTTATACTACAGTAGGATCTTGGGCCTCTGCACTGTTCTTTAAACATGGCGCTAACATCGACTTCTAAGGTTGAGTTCACACTTGAGTTATTTGGTCAGTTTTGGCCCCATGTCTACCCGAATAAGTGAATTGTGCAGTGATTCTAAGAGCGATGCCTGTCATCTGCATGTTATACTGGCTCACAGTATTGTTTCAATACCACAGCAGACTCCCTATGCTTGTTACTGCAAGACACAGTGTTCTACACCACTATACATGCTCTCTGCAGCTAGTAAATAGCAGTTTTTTAACGCGATTCACTGCAATAAATTTGAATCAAATCTTTTAGGAAAATTCGGCGAACCAGCGGAATCGAATTTTTTAGAAATTCGCTCATCGATAATAGTGACAAAAAAATTAATAACAGAAAGATGGAAAAAGTGTGGTTTGTAAGAATTGCCACAAATGTGATATGTATATACAGTATACTGTAGAAATGAAAGCGACACAATATGGAAAATACATATTTTTAAATATCTATTTATGTTACCCATGTGTTTCTTTCTTCTTATAGTATCTGTTCTATGGATATGCCTCCCTAAAACACTTCTACAGGTTGATAGTAAACCATACAGAAAAAAATCCTGGTAAATCCAAGTGAAAAACCTACTAAATGTTTCATTAGAATTTGGAATTTAAAGGCCCACTGTTATATCTGCTATCCACCACCATTCTGCTACCCCAGGCGTGCAGCGCTGATCCACTTACTTTGCTGCTGCTGCTACGGTTCCAGTGGTCCAGACCCACTGGCCATCATGTGCGCTCCAGCAGGGACTGCCGGACTACCATGTGCCTCTCACTGTCAGGCTTCAGCCTTTCACTTTTTCGCAAAATCTTCTCCTTCCTGTCTATAGGGCACGCCCACGCCTTCTGGTTCTTTGGCTCTTCTGGCTCTTAAAGGGTCAGTGTCAGCACCCTAATTCTTCCACAGCCTATGACTGGCCACTTCTGGGTATTTAAGGCACCTTCCACTGTGGAAAAGGTCTGAGCTATAGGTTTATCTAGCTTGCTAGTTCCTACAAAGGTGTGCTGTCTCCATTTCACTACCCGTGTACTGACTTCTGCCTGATTCCTGATTCTCCACTGCCTGACCTGAGCAGTGCCTGATTACCATATTGACCCTTTGCTGCCTGCCCTGAATTTTGGACTGTTTCATGGATTCCCATCTACTTTTCCTGCCCTGATCTTGCCCTGTTATTGACCATAACACCATTTGCTGTATGGTATAAATTGTTATATTTTAATAGCATGGGCGCTTTCGAATGCGGAAATGCTCATGATGTGTGATTCAAACTTTTATATATTTTTTATACTTTTGAAAACTTTTTTTTTACCTTTGTTAAGTCACCCTGTGTGACTATACGTGGTAAACATTAGATTGCTCATTGTGTTTTGTGATGGCTATTTATAGCCATTATAGAACACTTCATTTACAATATACCCATACAGTGCTGCAACCTATATTGAACAAATCAAGGAAAAATATATATAAAACATCCTGTACGATATGATAATGAATGTTGCGGATTTACATGGCTACATTTATACAGTCACAGAAAATAATGCACTATAATAATAGATGCAAGCATAACATATAGACTAAGCCCTCACTCTATTCATAAAATCTGAGACACTTGGTCACACACACAACAATTTGTACCACCTTAATCAAGTCATAGGACCAGCCTGAACTGAGACCACCTTGTCACTTGGTAGGTGGGGTTAGATGTGTTTGGATCAAAATATATTGACCAAGTGTCTCAGATTTTATCAATATAGTGAGGGCTTAGTCCATATGTTATGCTTGCATCTATTATTATAGTGCATCATTTTCTGTGGCTGCCACCTACAGTTGCAAGAAAAAGTATGTGAACCCTTTGGAATGATATGGATTTCTGCACAAATTGGTCATAAAATGTGATCTAATCTTCATCTAAGTCACAACAATAGACACTCACAGTCTGCTTAAACTAATAACACACAAAGAATTAAACGTTACTATGTTTTTATTGAACACACCATGTAAACATTCACAGTGTAGGTGGAAAAAGTATGTGAACCCTTGGATTTAATAACTGGTTGAACCTCCTTTGGCAGCAATAACTTCAACCAAACATTTACTGTAGTTGCAGATCAGACGTGCACAACGGTCAGGAGTAATTCTTGACGATTCCTCTTTACAGAACTGCTTCAGTTCAGCAATATTCTTGGGATGTCTGGTGTGAATCGCTTTCTTGAGGTCATGCCACAGCATCTCCATCAGGTTGAGGTCAGGACTCTGACTGGGCCACTCCAGAAGGCGTATTTTCTTCTGTTTAAGCCATTCTGTTGTTGATTTACTTCTATGCTTTGGGTCGTTGTCCTGTTGCAACACCCATCTTCTATTAAGCTTCAGCTGGTGGACAGATGGCCTTATGTTCTCCTGCAAAATGTCTTGATAAACTTGGGAATTCATTTTTCCTTCGATGATAGCAATCTGTCCAGGCCCTGATGCGGCAAAGCAAGATGCCCCCACCACCATACTTCACAGTTGGGATGAGGTTTTGAGGTTGGTGTGCTGTGCCTCTTTTTCTCCATACATAGTGTTGTGTGTCTCTTTCAAACAACTCAACTTTGGTTTCATCTGCCCACAGAATATTCTGCCAGTACTGCTGTGAAATATCCAGGTGCTCTTGTGCAAACTGTGAATGTGCAGCAATGTTTTTTTGAACAGCAGTGGCTTCCTCTGTGGTATCCTTCCATGAAATCCATTCTTGTTCAGTGTTTTATGTATCGTAGATTCGCTAACAGGGATGTTAGCATATGCCAGAGACTTTTGTAAGTCTTTAGCTGACACTCTAGGATTCTTCTTCACCTCATTGAGTAGTCTGCGCTGTGCTCTTGCAGTCATCTTTACAGGACGGCCACTACTAGGGAGAGTAGCAGCAGTGCTGAACTTTCTCCATTTATAGACAATTTGTCTTACCGTGGACTGATGAACAGCAAGGCTTCTGGAGATACTTTTATAACCCTTTCCAGCTTTATGCAAGTCAACAATTTTTAATCGTAGGTCTTCTGAGAGCTCTTTTGTGCGAGGCATCATTCACATCAGGCAATGCTTCTTGTAAAAAGCAAACCCAGAACTGGTGTGCGTTTTATAGGGTAGGGCAGCTGTAGCCAACACCTCCAATCTCCTCACATTGATTGGGCTCCAGTTGGCTGACACCTCATTCCAAAGGGTTCACATACTTTTTCTTGCAACTGTATATTGGTATATTCTAGTAATAGCTACCAAAATCCGCTTGAGGCTTCAGGCTATTACTATAACGTAACAGGTTCCCCGATCCCAGGTGAGGAATGCTGTTATGGGCACAGAAGCACACATCTCCTGCTTCCGGACAGCTTAGATGCTGTGGTCATCACATTTGGCCACAGCATCTGAGGCATTAAATGTACATGATCAGCTGTAGGGATGATTGCATACATCAGCCACAGGTCTCTGATGTTTGAAACAGCAGAAACCTGGCTACTATGGCGCCCGTGCACGCGCTATCTTTAAAGTGGCGACTTCCGCTGTACATGAACAGCGGAGGCCGCCAAGGGGTTAAAATGCAGTCATATAAACTGATATTGTATATGTGGTATCAATAGATATCGATACTGAGTTATCGATATTAAATTAGAAATGCAGTTCTCCTCAGTATTGTATAGGAGGTATACCAAGTATATAACAGTATGCCACAGATTTATATAACGGAGGTCTCCAGGGCAGCCACTGATTAGGCCTAAGATTATCTCCTGTTACAGTTTTCTGACACTAACACTCTCGCATTCATGTTAAGTAATAAACTGCTTCAGAAGACTGCTAATTAAAATTGAGAACTATAGCCCTTTGAGCATGTTTAGCCTATCAAAGAAGTCCTAAGGGGTCTCAGATTAGGGATTAGTGGTCCTCAGGGATCAATAGTGAATATAGTCTCGTCAGAGATAATTGAGAACTCTTAGCTGGACTTTTGCTCACTGAAGGAACCTCTGTTCTATGAGAACTTGCAAATGTAATTAGAATTTTATTGGTTAGCCTAAAGAGGTATCACTCCTGTAATAATTTTGACTTTTTTGACACAAAAGTATCAGGCAAGATATTACTAGAGAACATTTTATTTGCTATTTATACCTGGATTTGAAAATAGCTTTAACTCACGATCCCCATTCAACTGTCACGGTCCTGCCTGTGACAGAGACTAGAAGAACTAGGAGACTGGCTGCACGTGATTGACAGTCTCTTTGGTTTCACCTTTCTGTGGTGTTGCTGGGGATGACCACACCTCTTGTCTCAGGTGTAGCTTAAGTGGTCATTCCTTCTCCTCTATTTAGTCTGGTCTCACCCATCATGCTATGCGGTTGATAGGTCCTTGTTTGTGTAAGTCCTGGTGTTGGTTCTCTCTAAGTTCCTGCTCGTCCGCATACTTCTGGAAGTTAAGTTTTTCTTCTTTGTTTGTTGTTTTCCCATACCTGCTGATATTAGGCCTTAGGGGGTCTCCTATTTCTACATCTGGGAAGGAATAGGTCATCTGTGTCCTGACACTATCTACAGAGCCCTGTTAGGGTGAGATTGGGCTTAGTTTACTGCTTATGAAAATTCCTACCATCAAGGTATGTTCATACTGATAGCAGTCAGGGCTCGGCGCAGGGACTCACTAGGTGTGACCATTTACCCTTCCCTAGCTTCCAGGCCTAATACCTTTGGTGGAGTGTATTTACCACACAGCGCTGTGACATTATCAACCGCTGCAAACAGTCAGTGAGGCTATGGATCCCATTGCTGCACTGGCTGGACAATTGCAAGGTCTGTCTTTCGAGGTAGCCGACCTCCACACGCAGATCCAGGGATCACAGGCTGCTGGTGTCAGTAGTAGTCTTGAGCGCGAATATTCGAATAGCAAATGTTTTTATCGAATATCGGCACTTCACTAATTCGTGAATATTTCGAATATAGCACTATAAATTCGCTATTTCGAATATTCGTATTTTTTGTTTGTTTTTTTGTTATATATTTTTATTTCCCACTTCCCAAAAGTAGTTCTTACCTGTCCTGAGGATTCCTGGCTTCCTGGCTGCTCCAGTCAGGCTCCAGTCAGTGCCTGTTGCCGCTTCTGCCGACTTCCGTGCTCATGGAGCGTCCCCATCACCATGGGAACGCCTCCATACTAGAATGTACTGTTGGATGTGAGAATTAAGTTGAAATCGCAATTCGATTAATATAACTTCAATTAATCAAATTGCAATTTCAACTTAGCACTGCTATATTCCATATTCGTTAACTTTGTTAATTCTAGCAAGCTGACCCATTAGAAAACACAGCTCTAAGTTGAAATTGCAATTCGATTAATTCAAGTTATATTAATCGAATTGCGATTTCAACTTAGAGCTGGTTTACTATGATTGGCTTGGTAGAATTAGCGAAGATGACGCTTGACGAATATAAAGAATGTATTCGTCATATTCCTCAAAACGAAGATAACAAAGTATTCTCCATCTTAGTTTTAGAGAAGCAAAGTAATATAATCGCATAGCGAATTAAACACAGCTGTCTCTATAGTCAACTTTCCTATTTGGTTGTTAGAATTATCGAAGTTGACGAATATCTAGCTAAAACGAAGATGGAGAATACTTCGTTATCTTCGTTTTGAGCAATATGACGAATACATTCGTCATATTCGGCATCTTTGCTAATTCTAGATATCAAACCAATAGGAAAGTTGACTTAAGTTAAAATCGCAATACGCGATTATTTAAATCGCATATTAATCGCGATAACTAGAATAATGACGAATATTCAATTTCGACGAATATGAGATGAATATTCAAGCGAATATTCGCGGATTTCGTCGAAATCGAATATGGCACCTCCCGCTCATCACTAGTCAGTAGTACTAACCAGGCCTGTCCTTAACCTAAGGTTGGACTTCCGGACAGGTTTTCAGGAGAAGAAACAACTTCATTTGGTTCAGAGAGTCATGTAAGTTGTACTTTAAGTTACGTCCACTCTCATCTGGGAATAAGAGGCAAAGGGTTGGTATTATTATTACGTTGCTTAAAGGGAACCTGTCATGTGGATATTTGATTATAATCGAACTACAAACCGGATTCCAAGAAAGTTGGGACACTATACAAATCGTGAATAAAAACTGAATGCAATGATGTGGAGGTGCCAACTTCTAATATTTTATTCAGAATAGAACATAAATCACGGAACAAAAGTTTAAACTGAGAAAATGTACCATTTTAAGGGAAAAATATGTTGAATCAGAATTTCATGGTGTCAACAAATCCCCAAAAAGTTGGGACAAGGCCAATTTCACCACTGTGTGGCATCTCCCCTTCTTCTTACAACACTCAACAGATGTCTGGGGACTGAGGAGACCAGTTTCTCAAGTTTAGAAATAGGAATGCTCTCCCATTCTTGTCTAATACAGGCCTCTAACTGTTCAATCGTCTTGGGCCTTCTTTGTTGCACCTTCCTCTTTATGATGCGCCAAATGTTCTCTATAGGTGAAAGATCTGCACTGCAGACTGGCCATTTCAGTACCCGGATCCTTCTCCTACGCAGCCATGATGTTGTGATTGATGCAGAATGTGGTCTGGCATTATCTTGTTGAAAAATGCAGGGTCTTCCCTGAAAGAGATGACGTCTGGATGGGAGCATATGTTGTTCTAGAACCTGAATATATTTTTTCTGCATTGATGGTGCCTTTCCAGACATGCAAGCTGCCCATGCCACACGCACTCATGCAACCCCATACCATCAGAGATGCAGGCTTCTGAACTGAGCGTTAATAACAACTTGGGTTGTCCTTGTCCTCTTTCGTCCGGATGACATGGCGTCCCAGATTTCCAAAAAGAACTTCGAATCGTGACTCGTCTGACCACAGAACAGTCTACCATTTTGCTACACTCCATTTTAAATGATCCCTGGCCCAGTGAAAACGCCTGAGCTTGTGGATCTTGCTTAGAAATGGCTTCCTCTTTGCACTGTAGAGTTCCAGCTGGCAACGGCGGATGGCACGGTGGATTGTGTTCACTGACAATGGTTTCTGAAAGTATTCCTGAGCCCAGTTTGTGATTTCCTTTACAGTAGCATTCCTGCTTGTGGTGCAGTGTCGTTTAAGAGCCCGGAGATCACGGGCATCCAGTATGGTTTTACGGCCTTGACCCTTACGCACAGAGATTGTTCCAGATTCTCTGAATCTTCGGATGATGTTATGCACAGTTGATGATGATAGATGCAAAGTCTTTTTCACTGGGTAACACCTTTCTGATATTGCTCCACTATCTTTCTGCGCAACATTGTGGGAATTGGTGATCCTCTACCATCTTGGCTTCTGAGAGACACTGCCTCTCTGAGAAGCTCCTTTTATACCCAATCATGTTGCCAATTGACCTAATTAGTGTTAATTGGTCTACCAGCTCTTCGTTATGCTCAAATTTACTTTTTCCAGTCTCTTATTGCTACTTGTCCCAACTTTTTTGTGATTTGTTGACACCGTGAAAATTTTAATCAACGTATTTTTCCTTTAAAATGATACATTTACTCGGATTAAACCTTTGATCTGTCATCTACATTCTATTACAAATAAAATATTGACATTTGCCATCTCCACATCATTGCATTCAGTTTTTATTCACAATTTGTTTAGTGTCCCAACTTTTTGGGAATCCGGTTTGTAATTCTATACAATCATTAACTACTAAAAAGTACCTTAGATGTATTCACTTACTGGTGTGACAGATGGTTACCTCATAATATACACACAAAGATGCTGCATGCCGCATGCTAATGAGCTGATTCGAGTCCGGCGTGATGTCATTGAGTCCAGCGTATATTTAATTCAGAGCTATAGCCACTCCCCTGCCCACCTGCTGCTGATTCATATGGAAAATAACTGTCAATCAGCAGCAGGTGGGCGGGGAGAGTCAGGAGCTCATGAATATTCATGACTCATCATTATCATCTGGAGCTTTTCAATACAAGATGTTGGCAGATTGACTGGGTCAATTAAAGAAAGTGACCCAGCATTTTGCTAAGAGAATCAGTCACTTATTTATGTTGCCCCATAGTTAGGACACCATAAAACTAGTGACAGGTTCCCTTTAAAGGGGACGCTCAGTCTTGGGCTTTTTCTCTGCTTACCGGATCACAGTCCCTCCGGTCGGTAGTTGAATTTTTCAGAGCTCTAGGTGTTATCTACTATGACCCAGATCGGATCTCCCTGGCCGAGACCAAGTTATGTGGTTTACGACAGGGAGAGCGTTCTGCAGAGATCTATTGCTCAGAATTTAGGAGATGGGCTACGGATACGGAGTGGAATTATCCAGCTCTCCGTAGTCAATTCTGTCAGGCATTGTCTGAGAGGCTAAAGGATGGCCTTTCGCGAAAATCCTGAGTCACTGAAAGCGGCCATGTCCCTTGCCGTATGTATGGATAGACACCTGAGAGAGAGATCAAAGGTCCCTCACTCTCAGGTCAAACTATTATATAACGTGGCGGCTTCCTCTGACACCTTGGGAAGAGAGACTCCTGAGTTTATGCCTGGTGACAAACCCTGATTTCTCCTGTCTGCCGAGGTGGCGCTAGAGTCCAAAATTGTGAGAATTGAGGTGTTTATTGACAGTGGGGCAAGGGGTTAACCTAATTGATGGTCAGTTCGTCCATATGCATGGGTTGACAACAAGTGCATTAGAGAAAAATATTTGGGTGTTCACAATAGACTCCACACCACTTACAATTTTTGTCACAGATGGTGCAGGACATCCATTTAAGAGTTGGTGATTTTCATCAGGAATCTATTTTTTTTAATCTATTTTTTTAAATCTATTTTTTATATGTTTTGTGCTGGAGGGTCTGCCTGCTCATTGGTTCTGGGTTTACAATGATTGAGCAAACATAATCCTACCATTGACTAGCAAACAAGACAGATTCTCGATTGGAGTGATTATTGCATGGACAACTTGACCACTAACGCTGTTCCCTCTTTTATTTCAGATTTTTCTGATGTATTTTCTGAGAGTGGTTGCGAGTGGTTAACCCCACATCGGGAATATGATTGTCCTATCAATCTTATTCCTGTAGCGAAGTTGCCCAAATCTAGGTTATATAATCTCTCTGAACCCGAAAGAGCGGCCATGCGAGAGTATACTGCCGAGAGTCCCCAGGGGCGGCGGAGTTTTTCTTTGTAAAAAACAAAGACGGAACCCTTAGGCCATGACTGGACTTCCCAGAGCTCAATCGTATTAGGGTCCGTGATCCGTACCTCCTTCCTTTGATTCCTGACTTTTTTAATCAGATTTGTTGGTGCCAAAGTGTTCTCCAAGTTGGACCTTAGGGGGGCATATAATCTGGTCAGGATCAAGGAAGGTGATGAATGGAAGACGGTGTTTATTACCCCAGAGGGTCATTATAAGTCTATTATGTATTGATCAGCAGGCACTCACCATCTGAATTTCACATATATAACACATTTTAAAAAATTATTATTGATAAAATTTGTTATGGATAATACTGTAAAACATATATCTTAAAACTTTACAATCATTCTGCATAGTACATATAAAAATTACATATACAAATTATACACTGTATCATATAACCAAATTACAAAAGGAGTGGAAATGTCAAATATTATAGAATCGAGTAGAAATCAAATAAAAATCGATAATATAATCGCCTAGAATTATTGTGATGAGATTTTTCGAATATATTTAGAATGAAATATCAAGCATCCATTTTTCATCCAAGATGTATTTATCTATATGTCCTTGTTAAAAGTTCCTAATAAGTCAATACAAAGTTCCTTACGAATAATGCATGGTTGCAATGTTTGTAATAGACCAAAAGGTTATGTAGTCTTTTTATCGCTTATATCTTTGGTTTATGCACTGATGTGTCTGTTATTTTCAATTAGGAGAACTAACTGTGCAGTTATCAACAATGAGTAGCTTTCGAATTAATAATACTATTTGTCTTGCATAAGATCTAATAGTCAATTGTTTGTATATAATTCAATGGTGCTTACTGCAGAGGCGTCCCTCTCACAGTATTGCTACTCACCCAAACCCAGAACTTTTGTATTTTCTTTTCATATGATGTGATTATAGCGCTCAGCTTTTGGCGTTCCACGTGGTGGTATGTAGATGCGTACTTTTCTTCTATGAAGAAATAGCTAGAGATAAGACGAAGTTGTGGAGTTTGTCTTTTATGATTCCACCTTTTTCGAATGTGCACTTCTTGGTCCTGCAGGATATATTTGTTTGATAGTTTGGTTCCTTCAGTCCGCCAGACGCGTTTCGAGGTGACCTCACCTCTTCATCATTATGAGTCTAGTCATGCTGTTTAGATTAACTAATGCTCCCGCGTTTTTTCAGCATTTTGTTAATGATATCTTTCATTATCTGGTGGGGAGGTTTGTTGTTATGTATCTGGATGACTAATTTATTCTCCAGATATGGAGACTCATCAGGATCACGTGAGACAGGTGTTACAGATCCGAAGAGAGAATACATGATATGCTAAGATGGAGAAGTGTGTATTTGCAGGTCAGGAAGTGCAATTCCTGGGTTACCTACTCTCATCTTCAGGTTTTCGTATGGTTCCTGAGAAGGTCCGTGCTGTGTTGGACTGGGATTGACCCGAAAATCTGAAAGCGCTTATGCGGTTTTTGGGATTCACCAACTACTGCCGTAAATGTATTTTGAACTACTCGACTGTGGTCAAACCTTTAATGGACATGACTAAGAAAGGTTAGGATGTCTCAGTCTGATGCGGCATTACAAGCCTTTTCTGCGGTGAAGGAGTGTTTTGCTTCTGCTCCTATACTGGTGCAACCTGATGTGTCACAACCATTTATTGTAGAAGTTGACGCATCCAAAGTGGGGGTAGGAGCAGTTTTGTTGCAGGGTCCTTTACCTAGTAAATGGCGCCCCTGTTCCCCCTAGGAGAGCTGCGAACCAGGTCAATCTGTCGGATTCTCCCAATGACTTTGACTGGGCTCTACAGTAAGCTGAAAGCTGAACATATGGCAATGAGTGTGATGCAACTAGTTGGTATTTGCCTACCAATTGTTCCCAAGTCATCAACATATGATCTGACATCCCCATTAAATCACTCAGAGTGCAGATGCCTTTCTCCCTCCAACTTTTAAACATCCTATTGTCCCTTCCCTGTGGGAAGGCCGGGAGGGACCACAAGGGCATCTGGGGTGACACATATATCGGTAACTTATACATTTTCCTAATTGTTTTCCATGTCATAATGGTGTCCCTGAGTAGTATGGAATGCTTAATATTAGTTGGAAGGTCCTTAAGCCTGGTATGCATTAGGGCCACTAAGTCCCACGGTTGCGCCAACTTTCGTTCTATATTGCCTGCCGAAAAGTAGTCAGTCTTCCACACCCAATCTCTCACATGCCGAAACAGAGCTGCCAGATTATATAGTCTAATATCAGGCATTTTCAAACCCCCCTCCCACTTCAATAAACATAATTTTGTGTAAGCTATGCAGGGCCTTTTTTTTTTTCCAGAGGAAGGTCACGAAAGCTGATTGTAATTTCCTTATATCTACATGCTTCAGTAGCATTGGGATTGTCTGCAGCGGGTATAACATCCTGGGGAAACTGATCATTTTTATTAGACACGCTCTCCCTGTCTGTGACAATGGTAATTCCTTCCATTTATCAAGCTCTTTGATAATCTTGTTAATTAACGGTGGGCAATTTAAAGTATAGATTGAGGATGCAGTTCTACCTATTTTTATCCCCAGGTACGTGAGATATTCCTTCCTTACTTCTACTCCAAGTTGGGACATATAATCGATTGGTTTCGGTCTCCCAAAAGCAAAAGTTGACTTTCGGACATATTTATTTTGTACCCCGTTACACCACTATACTTTTGGAATGTCTCAAGTATTGTCTGCAGATGTAGATCCGGCGATCATATGTAAATGAATAGGTCATCAGCAAAGCACGTGAGTTTCAGGACTTCTTTTCCCACTTTAATCCCCTCATATATATTAGATCGTATTAGGAATAAAGCCAACGGCTCCAGAGCTAGGTCAAACAATAAGGGCGATAGTGGGCATCCCTGTCTTGTTCCTTTATTAAGCTGTATCACCTATGACAGAAAACCCGGGACGTGTACTCTCGCTTGCGGGGCTGCATATAGAGCTGTGATATAGTTCCGGAAGTTACCCTTCAGAGCCATTTTGTCAAGAAGATCATCCAGCCATTGCCAGCTGACATTGTCGAATGCCTTAGTGGCATCAACTGCCAGAAGGGCATGCAAGGTATTTGACGTTCTCCCCTTTAAACTGTCTTGCACTGCCAGTACCTTCCTAATATTTGTTACTGCAGAACGGCCTTTAATGAAACCCACCTGATGGTCCCTGATTATACCCGGCATAAGTAACGCCAGCCTGTTGGCCAAGATTTTAGAAGCCAGTTTTAGATCTTGATTGATTAAGGATATGGGTCTGAATGATTCCGGGTTTGTTAAATCTTTTCCTTCTTTAGGAATACCGTAAGTTTAATGTACGCAGTGTTACCGGAGGGCGGTATTCTTCCCCCCAAATTCACCCCATTAAACAATGCAGCTAGTACTGATACAATCTCTGGTCCCAGAGCTTTGAAAAATTCTGCTGGAAACCCGTCAGGGCCTGGTGACTTCCCGTTCTGTAGGGATTTGAACGTCTGTGTTATCTCAGCCTCCGTTATCTCCGCATTAAGACTAGCTAATGCCTCGTCTGTCAATGTGGGGAGTCGTACCTTCGCTAGCAGTTCCCGGGCCACCCGCTAGTTTTTCATAATCTCTACCATCTTTCCAGGGTGGGTGTGTAGAACTCCCTTTTCCTTCTAAGGGGATACATTTGTACATGTCGAGTATATGGGCACGCCAGATTTGCCAATAATTTACCTGCTTTGTTACCATGCCTAAACAAAGTGGCTTGTTTGCAATCTGCAAACCATTTGACCTTGCCTTCTTGTAAATAGTCATAGTTATGTTTTGCCTTGACCCACTGTGTTCTATTGATATCTGATGGGTAATCCAAATATTTTGAATATGCTAGTCGGACAAGTTGGATCGCCTGCTCATATTTTTTCTGAATATCTCTTTTCTGTCCTATTGTATACAACATTATGCGCCCTCTTAACACTGCTTTAGCGGTTTCCCAAAAAAGCTCTGGGTTTTGTCTGTGGGATTCGTTATCCTGGGAGTACTCCCACCACCACTTTAATCTGTCAATAAACCGTTGCCTATCTTGTCCAGACCTTGGACTCATTTGTCCATGGATTTTATCATAGATTTGCCTAATTCTTCAGAAAAAAAAACGTAATTTTGGTGGTTGTTGATCACTTTAGTAAGATGGCGCACTTTATAGCATTGCCAGGTCTATTGCCAGGTCTACCTAATGCTAAAACTCTTGCACAAGTCTTTATCGGTAATATCGTGAAATTACATGGTATTCCTTCTGATGTGGTGTCTGATAGGGGGACTTAGTTTGTTTCCAAATTCTGGAAGGAGTTCTGTACTCGTCTGGGGGGTACAATTGTCCTTCTCTTCGGCCTCTCATCCTCAGTCGAACGGACAGACTGAACGAACTAAACCAGAATCTGGGGACTTATTTGAGATGTTTTGTCTCAGAGAACCAGGAGGAGTGGTCTTCATTTTTATCTTTAGCCGAATTTGCCATAAATAACCGTACACAGGAGTCCACTGATAAGTTGCTGTTTTTTGGGGCATATAGGTTCCACCCACAATTTGGCACATTTTCTTGTACGGAAACTCCTGGTATACTGGAAGAGGATCAATTTTTCTCTTCTTTGTCATCTATTTGGCAGAAGATTCAAAATAATCTGAAAAAATGGGCGATAAGTATAAACGTATGGCTGACAAGAGATGTATGAATGGTCCGGACCTGAGAGGGGATGATTCTGTGTGACTGTCCACAAGAAACAATAAGTTGAAAGTACCCTCTTAGAAGTTGGGTCCAAGGTTTATTGGTCCATACAAAATCATTGCCATTGTTAACCCGGTTGCCTTTCATCTTGAACTCCCTCAGGCTTTGAAGATTCATAATGTGTTCCATAAAATTAGTTCCATTCAAATAGCCTGGATAGTTGACTCCCGAATTTTTTGTAGATCCCTCCAGTTTCTCGTCCACTGGAATGGTTATGGACCAGAGGAGAGAATGTGGATTCCAGCAGCCGATGTTAATGCTAATCGTCTTGTGAAAGCTTTTCACAGGGCTCATCCGGATAAAGACAGTCCTGGGTGTCCGGAGGCCACCTGTAGAAGGAGGGGTACTCTCAAGGTCCCGCCTGTGACAGGGATTAGAAGATCGAGGAGACTGGCTGTACCTGATTGACAGTCTCTTTGATTTCACCTTTCTGTGCTGTTGCTGGGGATGACCACATCTCTAGTCTCAGGTGTAGCTTAAGTGGTCATTCCTTCTCCTCTATTTAGTCTGGCCTCAGCTATCATGCTAAGCAGTTGATAGCTCCTTGTTTGTGAAAGTCCTGGTGTTGGTTCTCTCTGAGTTCCTGCTCGTCCGGATACTTCTGGAAGTTAAGTTTATCTTCTTTGTTGTTTTCCCCTACCTGCTGATATTAGGCCTTAGGGGGTCTCCTATTCCTTCATCTGGGAAGGAATAGGCCATCCGTGTCCTGACACTATCTGCAGGGCCCTGTCAGGTTGAGATTGGGCTTAAGTTCCTGCGTATGAACATTCCTACCATCAAGGTCTGTTCATACTGATAGCAGTCAGGGCTTGATGTAAGGACTCAGTAGGTGTAACCATTTCCCTTTACCAGGCCTAATACCTTTTCCCTTCGCTTCTGTGTTCAGTGTGGAGTTTATTTACCACACTGCGCTGTGACATCAACTTAACAGAGCTAGTACAATTTTCCAAAGAAAATGATAGAACATTGGCATGAAATAGGAAACATACAGTGTCATAGACCTCCAAGGATACTGTACAATGACCCCACCAATCTGGAGCTTATGTGATATGAGCTTGACTCTGATGTGTCCTTCTTTACTGTATTATATCTTTAAATGTGCAAATAAATGAATGTATCATAAAATTATGTACAATTGTTTGAACAAGCATTGCTATAATGGGGCCCTTTAAGTCATCAGGCAATTATAGGTAACAAACAATTCTTTCACAGTAATTGCTTGCTCGTCAGTGGAAGTAAGAGCTGCATTTACATGGAAGGATTATCTCCTCTGTATGAGGACAAGCGATAACTATTGCAATCAAATGTTCGCGAACCGCGTGTTCGCGGTGGGCCCCATTTACTTTAATGGCAGGCAAACCTGCAAAACCTTCAGGTCATATTTGCAACCACCAAATACTTACTAGAAGTCCCACAACATGGACAGTGACATACCAGAGGGGGATCATTGGCAAAAATTCCCACAACAAATATGTATTTTAATCAAGTGCAATTTTTATGCATCTTAAAGGAAAACTCTCAAAAATGTGGCCTCCTGGAGCCTAGAAAATTTTTATTTTAGGCCACGGGAGTACAGGCCCCAAAAATTAGGCATTCACCTGACGGAAAGGAACTTGTGATTATGTGGCTGGAGGCAGGGCCAGCTCCAGGTTCATGTGGGCCCTTGGGCGATAAATCTCAGTGGGCCCCCTTGAGGCATTTTTGTACATTTACATGTCCCTCTGTGGCTCCCTCACAGTGTAATGACCCCCCCAGTGGCCCCCTCACATACCTATCATTACTAGAGCGCAGGGGAGATGGCGGTCCTGTCAGGCTGCTTTCACACTAGCGTTCGGGTTTCCGTTCGTGAGCTCCGTTTGAAGGAGCTCACGAGCGGACCCGAACGCAGCCGTCCAGCCCTGATGCAGTCTGAATGGAGGCGGATCCGCTCAGACTGCATCAGTCTGGCGGCGTTCAGCCTCCGCTCCGCTCGCCTCCGCACGGACAGGCGGACAGCTGAACGCTGCTTGCAGCGTTCGGGTGTCCGCCTGGCCGTGCGGAGGCGTGCGGATCCGTCCAGACTTACAATGTAAGTCAATGGGGACGGATCCGTTTGAAGATGCCACAATGTGGCTCAATCTTCAAGCGGATCCGTCCCCCATTGACTTTACATTGAAAGTCTGGACGGATCCGTCCCAGGCTATTTTCACACTTAGCTTTTTTTAGCTAATATAATGCAGACGGATCCGTTCTGAACGGAGCCTCCGTCTGCATTATTATGGGCGGATCCGTTCAGAACGGATCCGCCCGAACGCTAGTGTGAAAGTAGCCTCATTCACTAACCGCGGATCCCTGCAGCTCCCTGTGCAGTGATGTAAGCTAGAACTGACTGGGCCCCACATTCAATTTTTGTACGCCCTCCGCTCCCCCAGTGGCTTCACATCATGTTTTTCCTAGCAGTTTGATGTATACAAATGTGCAGCACTCCACGTTTTTGTATCCTGCAGAGTCCAGTAAAAAAAAAATGCATACATTAACGTATATGTTTTTTTTTACAATGGAACTGTATGGTGAACGGAAGCCACTGTACGACATCAGTCTGAGGCATCTGTTAATGTATACATTTTTGGTTTGCATTAAATGGATGGCAAAAATGGCATGTGAACCCAGCCTTAGTGTCAGAATAAGCACCAGTACACAGTGGAGCAGCGGGGCGGAGAGGGGAGGCCACCATATACTGACAGAGCGCTACCTGGTCCTGGTGGTCAGGGGTGTTTCCCAAGGATCATTTATCTACTAGGAAATACAGGGGACAGTATAATACACTAGAATCTATATACTATAAAGATATCAGCCCTACCCCCGAATAATAATACCATTAGGGGGTCATTTATTATAAAGAAATACGTCTATATTAGGTGTATTTCTGACACAGATTGTGTCGCAAAGGTCCTTTGCACCACAATCTGCATCTTTTTCCCGCTCATGCCAGGTCTAAACAAGGTGGCGTGGGCAGGGAAAAGGATACAGTTATAGCCATACAGTTATTGGATACCAACGCCATACAGTGAACGGATAACACCTCTGTACAGTGACCAGATAAGAGGGTATAATAGGGCACAGTACAGGGAATGACTAGGGGCACTGTACAGGGTGTGGTAAGAGGGCACAATGCAGGGTATAAGGGGGCACAGTACGGGGTGAGGGGCACAGTAAGGGGTGGGTGGCACAGCACAGGGTGGGGGGCACAGTCACATGAACATGTGACGTTAGAAGGTCCTTATGGTGAATGCGGTTCAGATGCCACCATAATCAGAGGCAGAGGAGTGAGACAGGGGCCTTGGGCCCTGGATAGACAGGAGGGGTGAACACAGCAAGTAGGTGGAAGGGGCCCTGAGGGGGATTCATACAAGAAGTAGTGGCAGAAGGTCTGTGCAGGGCAGCAACAGGAGATAGGAGGGTGGAACAGGATCTCTGGATACATGAGGAAGGAAAGGAGACATAAGGGGATCCATGAGGATGAGATAGGACAGGATATGGGGGGGCAGGTGTCATGGAGGCAAACTGCTTAATGAAGCAGTAAAACAACTAAATAGCATGAAGGAGCATCCAGCAGCCATGACAAACTCTGCGTGTCCGAAGCTGGTAAGGTAACCTGCTACTCTGCTGAACTGAGCAAAGAGGGGGCGTGTCTGAAACTCTACAGCATCCAGCCTCATGTGACTCAGAAGGTCCACCAGTGGGGTACTGCGTAAGTGAAATGACAGCAATAAGTGCTTCCATCTGTATTGATGGAAGTACTCATAGCAGCTCAGTGGGCCCCCTCAAGAGCAGTGGCCCCACGTTTGCCGGGTGCTGGCTGGAGGTACATTAGGCAGTCACTGGATAAAAATTTTACTGTAGGCCACTGGAGTACAGGCCCCAAAAATTAGGCATTCACCTGACAGAAAAGAACTTGTGATTAGGTAGCTGTAGGTATATTAGGCGGTCACTTGATAACATTTTTACTGTAGGCCAGTACAGGCCCCACAAATTAGGCATTCACCTGACAGAAAAGAACTTGTGATTATGTGGCTGAGGTACATTAGCCGGTCACTAGATACATTTTTTACTGTAGGCCACTGGAGTAGAAGCCCCAAAAATTCACCTGACAGAAAAGGCCTTTTATGCCGCTGTATATACATAAGACAAGGACCATTCTTTGTTCTGGGTGGTGGCAGATATGTGTGGGCTGAATTACACATGGTCGTCACAGGTGTTGGATTCCTCCGAGATCCATGCCTCATTCATTTTTAGAAATGTGAGATAGTCCACACTGTCGTGAGCTAGGTGAGTGCGCTTATCGGTCACGATCCCCCCGCTGCGCTGAACGTCCTTTCAGGCAGGACACTCGACGAGGGGCAAGCCAAGAGTTCCATGGCAAATTGTGCCAGCTGTGGCCACAGGTCAAGCCTGCACACCCAGTAGTCCAGGGTTCCTCTCTTCTCAGAGCATCGACATCGGCCGTGAACCCGATGTAGTCGGACACCTGTCGGTCTAGGCGTTCCCTGAGGCTGGATCCAGAGGTTGGCTGTCGATGGGCTGGCTGCAAGAATGATCTCATATCCGAAGTGGCCAACACATCTTCAAACCGCCCTCTTCTTGCAGGCATGGTAGGATTGGTACCTGCACCTGTTTTGCTGTGGATGGAAATTCCTCTGCCAGCGCCCACAACAGCAGAATGCTGCATTCTGCCAGCCCTCTGTGATGCTGGTAACATGTCCGCCATTTTGTGTGTGTACCGGGGGTCTAAGTACGTTGCCACCCAGTAATATGGGGTGCTTGTTATACGGGGGTTGCTCTTCAAACACTGGAGCATGAAGGCCCCCATTTGCACTAAATTGGAAGCGGTGGAGCGCCCTGGCTCCTGCTCATCGCCCAGGAGAATGTCGTCCTTGGTCTCCTCCTCCCAGCCACGGACAACACCAGGAATCTGCTAAAGTTTAAAGTCCCCATCAAAGCCTGCTTTTCTTGCTCCTCCTCCCCTCAGCCACCAACCTCAGACTCCTGCTGACTTGTCTCAAATGGAGTAGCTCCCCCCTGAAAATTCATTCAGCATTGCGACTTCCTCATCTGCCAGCTCCTGCTCCTCGATGGCTTGATCAATGACACAACGCAATGTAAGCTCCAGAATGAAGGCGTAAGGTACGATGTCACTGATGGCACCCTGGCTGAGACTAACCAGTTTGGTGATCTCATCAAATGGCCGCAGAAATCTGCATGCATCGCGCATGAGCAGCCACTGGAGCTGTGAAAAGAAACCAAGCTCCCCAGAACCTGTCCTGCTGCAGAGTTTGTACAGGTAGTCGTTAACGGCACGTTGGTGCTGGAGCAGCCTATCAAGCATATACAAGGTGGAGTTCCAGCGCGTCAGACTGTCAAAAATCAGTCCTTATGACGGGCAAGTGGTGTCACCGTTGAATGTCAGCAAGGCGAGCCATGGCCGTGTAAGATCTTCTAAAATGGCCAGATATTTTCCTGGCCTGCCGCAAGGTATCCTGGACCCCGGGGTATTTGGCAACTAATCACTGCACAACTAAGTTCAGGACATGTGCCATGCATGGCACGTGTGTCATTTTGCCCTGTTTCAGCGTGCTCAGCAGATAGGCACCGTTGTCGCACACCCCTTTACCAACTGTCAAATTGAGCGGGATTAGCCACTGATCGGACTGTGACCGCAGAGCCGAAATCAGTGCAGGACCAGTGTGGCTCTTGGCTTCTAGGCACAACAGACGCAGCACAGCATGGCAACGTCTCACCTGGGATGCCGAATAGGTTCTGGGGAGCTTGGGGGGCGCAGCGGAAGAGGTAGTAGCAGTGGAAAACGAGGAGTCAGCCGAGGAGGAGATGGAGGATGGAGTAGGAGGAGGAGAAGAAGAGGCAGGCCTGCATGCAATCCTTGGCGGTAACATTAAATCCACACGGGTGCCACAGGTTACATGCTTGACGGCCGTCAGAAGGTTCACCCAGTGGGCAGTAAAAGTTATGTACCTTCCCTACCCGTGTTTGCTAGACCATGTGTCTGTGGTCAGATGTATCTTGGCACTGACACTGTGTGCCAGAGATATATTCACTTGTCGCTTAACTTGGACATATATCTATGGGATGCCCTTCTGGGAAAAAAATTTCCTTCCGGGACCTTCCATTGCGGTGTGCCAATGGCCACAAATTTTCTAAAGGCCTCTGAGTCCTCCAGTTTATATGGCAGTAGTTGGCGGGCTAGCAGTTCCGACAAGCCAGCGGTCAGCCGTTGGGCAAGAGGGTTATCCGGCATCATCAACTTTTTACGCTCAAACATTTGAGCCACGGAAGCCTACCTTCTGCCAGATGAACGCGACGACAGCACGGTGGAAGGTGGAGTGGAGGACAATTGGGGGGAGAGAGGAGAAGGAGAAAAGGCAGGACGTGGAACGCGGGGAGTGTGGCTTTGTGGGTTCTGACGGCGTTGCTCCCACTGGGCTCGGTGATGGGAGGCCAGGTGCCTTCTTGCGGTCATCCCTAGGTGAGTGTTGGGCTTATCGCGACTTATGCGTTGACAGCACAGGCTGCAGATGGCAACACTTTTGTCAGCAGCTGACACGTTAATAAAAGCCCATACTGCGGAGCCATGTGCCGGTGTCCTGGGAGCACCAGAAGTGACAATGCATGGTGGATGGCTCACTCCAGATACATTTGCAGTCTGCTTTTTGCCTCCTGTACCCTGTGCCTGCCTCTCTTCCTTTTCCTCCCTCTCTGCTGCTCCGTCTCTCCCTCTGAACTCCCCTTATCTTCCTCACTTGTGGGCACCAACGTGACGTCCATCGACACGTCATCATCGTCACCTTCACCACAACTGACATTTGAGATCTCGGAGTAGGCAGCAACAGCGGGGACCGCCCTCCTTGGGCTGATCTGGGTACTGTCTTTAGACTGCTGGGTGGCGGCCGTTGCTACCTCCTCTTCCTCATCCGATGTCAAGAATGGCTGCGCATCAGTAAGGTCTGGGAATAGATGGCAAAATAAATCTTCTGACACGAGTGGAGGGGCTATGGTGGTGGTGTATTTGGCAGTGCACACAGTAGAGAGTGAGGAGGGTGCAGATACAGAGGATGAGGAGGGTGCAGAAGCGGAAGGGTGAGTGAGCCACTCAACCAACTCTGGTGCGCCCTTTGAAGTAATCGCACGCGCCTTCTACAACTTCCCACTTAGACCCCGGCTTGGTGTACCTGTCCGACCCCTACCAGCTCTGCGGAACAGCTTGCCTCTTCCTCCGCCTGCCATTTTCAAAATAACCCTGTCCCTAAGTCCCTAGAGAAGAGTAGTGTTTGACGCGAATATTCGAATAGCGAATATTAATCGTGAATATCGACACGAGAATTCACAACTATTTAGAATATAGTGATATATTAGATTTTTTTTTCATCAGTAACCTCCCTTCTTGCTTGTGGGCCAAAGAGAAGGCTGCAATGTATTTGTCTGAGCTTAGCAACATCCCTAGCAACCAATAGGAAAGTTGTCTACCCCATACTATATAAGAACCTCCCCAACAGTCCTTGTATGCAGTATTTTGCAGGTCTGAGAGAAACAGCAGTTATTGCTGTGCTCCCTGCTTTCCTGTGTCATTACATTAGATAGTTAGCTTATATATATATAATACAGATAGTTAGTGGGAGATAGTGTAGGTTAGATAGTGATATAGTGTAGCTGGTTCTGCTGTCCATACATACATGCTACATACATAGTGCTGTGATGTATGTATGTATGTATGTATGCTACATACATACATACATACATGGTGCTGTGATGTCACAAGTTCACAACAATACTTAGTGCACCAATCACTAATAAGTAGTAAGACCTGTTAAAATGTGAAGTTGCACGTAATGCGCCAAAATATTTGCATCATTAGTACTGATTTTGCAATCGAGAATATATTGGAGCACTCTATCTGCATATAAAGCTATTGTAATGTTCTGCTGTGCCAAACATTTTCTCCAGTCTCAGGAAAATTCTAGCAGCTTGAAAAATGTTGCTATAGTGACCCACACCTATATTTTGCGCACATTATGCAAATATTACATCGCTGATTTTTTGCGATCAAGAAAATATTCTCAAATATTCCCAAATATTCACAAAATAATGCGAATTTGAATGTTGCCACTGCCGCTCATCACTAGAGAAGAGCAGTATTTGTGGAAGCAGGTATATCGCAGCCCTCAATCGGTATTTTGTGGAAGCGGGTATATCAAACCCCTTAATCAGTATTTTGTTAAAGCAGGTATATCGCAGGCCTCAATCAATATTTGGTGGAAGCAGGTATCTCAAACCCCTCAATCAGTATTTTGTGGAAGCATGTATATCGCAGCCCTCAATCAGTATTTTGTTGAAGCAGGTATATCAAACCCCTTAATCAGTACTTTGTAGAAGCAGATATATTGCAGGCCTCAATCAATATTTAGTGGAAACAGGTATATCAAACCCTTTAATCAGTATTTTGTGGAAGCAGGCATATTGCAGCCCTCAATCAGTATTTTGTGGAAGCAGGTATATCAAACCCCTTAATCAATATTTTGTGGAAGCAGGTATATTGCAGACCTCAATCAAAATATGATGGAAACAGGTATATTAAACCCCTTAATCAGTATTTTGTCAAAGCAGGTATATCGCAGGCCTCAATCAATATTTGGTGGAATCAGGTATATCAAACCTCTTAATCAGTATTTTGTGGAAGCAGGTATATGACAGGCCTTAATCAATATTTAGTGGAAACAGGTATATCGAACCCCTTAATCAGTATATTGTGGAAGCAGGTATATTGCAGCTCTTAATCAGTATTTTGTGGAAGCAGGTATATCGCAGGCCTCAATCAATGTTTGGTGGAAACAGGTATATCGCAGGCCTCAATCAATATTTGGTGGAAACTGGTATATCGAACCCCTTAATCAGTATTTGTGGAAGCATGTATATCGCAGCCCTCAATCAGTATTTTGTGGAAGTAGGTATATCGTAGGCCTCAATCAATATTTGGTGGAAACAGGTATAACGAAAACCTTAATCAGTATTTTGTTTAAGCAGGTATATCGCAGCCCTCAATCAATATTTGGTGGAATAATTATATCAAACCCCTTAATCAGTATTTTGTGGAAGCAGGTATATCGCAGCCCTCATTTTGAATTTTGTGTAAGCAGTTATATCAAACCCCTTAATCAGTATTTTATGGAAGCAGATATATTGCAGACCTCAATTAATATTTGGTGGAAACAGGTGTATCGAAACCCCTCATCAGTATTTTGTGGAAGCAGGTATATCGCAGCCCTCAATCAGTTTTTTGTGGAAACAGGTATATCGAACCCCTTAATCAGTGTTTTGTTTAAGCAGGTATAATGCAGCCCTTAAATCAATATTTGGTGGAAACATGTATATCTCAGCCCTCAATCAGTATTTTGTGGAAGCAGGTATATCAAACCCCTTAATCAGTATTTTGTGGAAGCAGGTATATCGCATCCCTCAATCAATATTTGGTGGAAACAGGTATATCGAACCCCTTAATCAGTATTTGTGGAAGCAGTTATATCGCAGACCTCAATCAGTATTTTGTGGAAGCAGGTATATCGCAGCCCTAAATCAATATTTGGTGGAAACAGGTATATCAAACCCCTTAATCAGTATTTTGTAAAAGCAGGTATCTCGCAGGCCTCAATCAATATTTGGTGGAAACAGTTATATCGAACCCCTTAATAAGTAATTTGTGGAAGCAGGTATATCACAGCTCTCAATCAATATTTAGTGGAAACAGGTATATTGAACCCCTTAATCAGTATTTTGTGGAAGCAGGTGTATCACAGGCCTCAATCAATATTTGGTGAAAATAGGTATATTGAACCCCTTAATCAGTATTTTGTGGAAGCAGGTATATTGCAGGCCTCAATCAATATTTGGTGGAAGCAGGTATATCAAACTGCTCAATCAGTATTTTGTGAAAGCAGGTATAATGCACCCCTCATTGAATATTTGGTGGAAGCTGGTATATCGAACCCCTTAATCAGTATTTTGTGGAAACAGGTATATCGCAGACCTCAATCATTATTTTGTGGAAGCAGGTATATCAAACCCCTTAATCAGTATTTTGTGAAAGCAGATATATTGCAGCCCTCAATCAATATTTGGTGGAAGCAGGTATATCAAACCCCTCAATCAGTATTTTGTGAAAGCAGATATATTGCAGCCCTCAATCAATATTTGGTGGAAGCAGGTATATCAAACCCCTCAATCAGTATTTTGTGGAAGCAGGTATAATGCACCCCTCATTGAATATTTGGTGGAAGCAGGTATATCTAACCCCTTAATCAGTATTTTGTGGAAACAGGTATATCACACCCCTCAATTGTTTTTATGCCACAACCGTTATATCACACCACCCTGTTTATTTGGGGCAATAGGTATATCGCAGCCCTCAATCAGTATTTTGTGGTAGAGGGTATATCACACCCCTCAATCAGTTTTTTGGGGGGCAACAGGTATATCACACCTGTTGCAAATAGTTTTTCCAATAGCGTTTGTCCCTCTACATAGCTGCGGTATCGCAGCAGAACCGCGCACAACTGCTGCCCAATACAAATTCACTATAATATAGTTTCTATGTTAGAAGGTATATATTTTAAGTATATCACACCCTTCAGCATATCACACCTATCGATAGCACACCTATACCAGTCCTGAAAAGGACTTTTGTTGCACTATTAGCTAGCGTTTGGTGTCCCTAACAGCCTGTCCCTGCTCCACAAAGCAACCTCTCCCTACACTGGCAAAACACAGAATGTAAAATGGCTGCAAGATTGGGTTCTTTTATAGGGTGGGGGTGTGTCCATGTGCTGAAATGTCTCAATTGGCTGTCCTGTTCCAACTGATGGATGCGTCACTGGTCAAAATTCGGCGCAGTGCAAAAGAATATGGCGCTGGCGGACATCCCCATATGTTTGCATGTTCGTCGAATCGTGAATGCACAAAGTTTGCCGCGAAATGACCAAAAGTGTAAAGTAAAAATAAAAAAATAAAGTGTTTTATGAAAAATAAAAAAAAGGTTTCACATGGAAAAAAAAAAAATTTCCCCAATGAAGTAATACATATTTTTTTTTAAATAGAAACAAATAAATAAAATAGACATATTTGGTATTGCCGCATCTGACAGCTGGCTCTATAAATATGTCACATGATCCACCCTGTCCGATAAACACCATAAAAAAATAAAAAAATGCAAAAAAAAGACATTTTTGTCACCTTACATTACAAAAAGTGCAACACCCAGCAATCAAAAAGACGAATGTCCTACAAAATGGTACCAATAAAACCGTCACTTCAAAATAAAAAAATATATAGTTCTCAGAACATGGAGACATTAAAACATAATTTTTTGTTTCAAAAATGCTATTGTGTTAAAGTGAAATAAATAAAAAAAAGGAGACATATTTGGTATTGCCGCGTCTGTAACAACCTGCTTTATAAGAATATTACAGGTGAAACTCAGGTGAACACCGTAAAAAAAAAAAAACAGTGCCAAAAAGGCCATTCTTTGTCACTTAACGTCACATAAAGTGCAATACCAAGCAATCAAAAAGGTGTATGCCCCCCAATGTAGTACCAATCAAATCTTCACCTCATCCCACAAAAAATGACAATCGGCCGAAAAATAAAAAAGCTATGGCTCTTTGACTATGGAGACTGTGTAAAACTTAAAGGGGTCTGTCACCACATTTGGACATTATTGACTGCTTACATAGCGTTCTGGCATAACTTTAGATAAATCAAATGGTACCTTTGTTGCATTCTTCTGTTGTTCACCTCCGGCAAAAACAGGCTTTTATTCATATGTAAATGAGGGCTCGCAAGAGTCCAGGGGCGGCGTTAACTTCTTTGGAGCCCAGGCTGATCATCCTCTTTTGCTAATATCCCCACCCCAGCCTCTGCCCGCCCTTCTCTTCTCTTGCGTCCTCCTCCTCTCCCAGCTAAATCCCTTGCCTACGCTCTGCCTCGCTTGGCTGTGCTCCAGCCAAGCCGTTCCCACAGTGGGCATTGCAGTGCGCATGCCCCGGCCAAGCGAGGCAGAGCGTAGGCCCAGGATTTCACTGGGAGAGGAGGAGGACGCAAGGGAATAGAAGGGTGGACAGAGGCAGAGGCTGGGGTGGGGATATTAACAAAAGAGGATGATCAGCCTGGGCTCCAAAGAAGTTAACGCCACCCCTGGGCTCTTGCGAGCCCTCATTTACATGTGAATAAAAGCCTGTTTTTGCCGGAGGTGAACCGCAGAAGAATGCATCAAAGGTACTATTTGATTTATCTAAAGTTATGCTAGAACGCTATATAAGCAGTCTATAATGTCTAAATGTGGTGACAGACTCCCTTTAAATAAATAAGAAAAAATAGACATATTAGGTGGTATTGCAGTGTCCATAACGATCTGCTCTATAAAAATGTCACATGACCTAACCCCCTCAGATAAACACTTTAAAAATAAATAAAATCTATGCTAAAAAAAAACAATTTTTTGATCACCTTGCCCCATAAAATGTATTAATAAATTATCAAAAAATCATATGTACCCGAAAATGGTACCAATACAATCAAACTCTTCCTGCAAAAAACGAGCCCCTGCACAAGACGATCGGCAGGAAAAAAAAAATATGGCGTTCAGAAAATGTAGACACAAAGACGTATTTTTTTTTCAAAAATGCTTTATTATGTAAAACTGAAACAAACAAAGAAAGTAGACATATTTGATATCATTGCGTTCGTAACAACCTACTCTATAAAAATAGCACATGATCTATCTACCCTGTTAGATGAATGGAGAAAAAAATAAAAATAAAAATTTGGCTACCTTGCCTCACAAAAAACATAATAAAGAGCAATTAAAAATCATATGCACCCCAAAATAGTACCAATAAAACTGGCACCTTATCCCCTAGTTTTCAAAATGGGGTCACTTTTTGGGAGTTTCTACTGTAAGGGTGCTTAAGGGGGGCTTCAAATGGGACATGGCATCTAAAAACCAATCTAGCAAAATCTGCCTTCCAAAAATCATACGGCACTACTTTTCTTCTGCGCCCTGCCCTGTGCCCTTACATTAGTTTACGACCACATGTGGGGTGTTTCTGTAAACCGCAGAATCAGGGTAATAACTATTGAGTTTTGTTTGGCTGATAACCCTCAATGTGTTAAAGAATTTTTTTTATTAAAATTGAAAATCTGCCCAAAAAGTTAAATTTAGAAATTTCATCTCTATTTTCCTTTAATTCTTGTGGAACACCTAAATGGTTAACAAAGTTTGTAAAATCAGTTTTGAGTAACTTGAGGGGTGTAGTTTCTACAATGGGGTAATTTGTGGGGGTTTCCACTATGCCCCACAAAGTGACTATAGACCAGAACTGGTCCTTAAAAAGTGGGTTTTGGAAATTTTCTTAAAAATGTTAAGAATTGCTTCTATAATTCTAAGCCTTCTAACGTCCTAAAAAAATAAAATTATATTACCAAAATGATGCCAACATAAAGTAGATATGGGAAATGTTAATTAATTAATATTTTATGAGGCATCACTATCTGTCTTAAAAGCTGATTTTCGTTAACTTTTGGATTTTATTTATAAATAAAGGTAAAACATATTGACTCCATGAAGTACAATGTGTCACGAGAAAACAATCTCTGAATGGCTTGGATAAGTAAGAGTTCCAAAGTTATTACCACATAAAGTGACACATCTCAGATTTGCAAAATTAGGCCTGTTCAGGAAGGGGGCAAATGGCCCGGTCTGGAAGTGGTTAAAGAAGACCATGTTTTTGGAGGGAAAAACCCAGACGTTGTTTACAACCATGTTTTGAAGGGGAAAAACCCAGACATCTTTACAGCCAAAAAGCAGACAGCCTGAACTTTTAAATGTCTGGTTTTAGCTATGTTGTTATGTCTGGAAACCTATTTTTTGTCTGGAAAACCTGATGTGTCATTGCCATTGAGTATCATTAAAGCTCTAATGTAAGTCTGTACCAGACAGGAGCTGAAGCAATGTATATGTTTGTGCTGAGTTTCTCCATTTCACCCCTCCCACTAGAAGGTTCTAGTCTAGCAAAAACGGTATATAAGGAGAGTAGTTAGAGCCCCTGGTGTGCTGAAGTTAGAGAACAGTGCTTGGAAGAGGAGACTCTGCCAGACTACTTAGTGGACAGAAGACGCTGAGACGGGGATATGCTGCCACAGACCCTGGATCACCAGCCTTGCACCAGAATACCAGTCTTCTGAAGAGAAAGAGGGACAGCTAGCTCAGGCCTTTCCTCAGCATCAAACCCTTCTTCTGCCAGGGAGGAGACTGGAAAAGATAGCCCAATGTCTCGCCTGTGTTGCTTTGTACCTATATTCCTCCAGTAAAAAAGCACCCTGTTTACTGCAGACCCTGAATCTCTGGACATATTTACCATTGGGGTGCACCACATCTTACCATCCCTTCCGGAGAGCAGCAACACGTGGTGACACCTCGACAGTGTCCGGGGGACCCAGCGTAGCTTTGGGGCCACCCCAATCCCAGCCACTGCACTTCCATGTCTTGTTCCAATAAATGCAAGGTTATTATAAGGGAATCTTCAACTCTGTTGTTCCAAGACCTGTGATTAGGGGGTACACAAATCTGCTTTTTTACTACATCAATCTTATGATCATAACTCTTTTGTGAGTCAGCTTTTCCTAATTAGTGGTAAAAAGACATTGTGAAGTGGTAAATGGGCCTTTACACAATCTCTATATATACAGACAGTTCAAGACTGACTGTCAGCATTAGTTAAGTAAATGTTACATGCAAGTGAAATTAAAGTAATAAATTAGTTGTTGTCAAAAAATATTAATTCTGGCTGCAGTCTTTTCACCTTGGCACTGAGAGAGCTTTGTCTTCAGCTGCAGAACTCGGAAACTTAGTTGAGGCAAAATAAGACATTAATTAAAATATTAGAAGTAGTCTGCCTCTAAGTTTGCTTGGCTCAGATGGTATGTCAAATTTCACTTACGTTTGGGACAAGGATGATGAGCTATGATGCTAGCAATTAAAAGACCATATGGTTCAACCTTTTTATAACTAGGGTGTTTCAGGCCATGAGGCTCAGAGAAAAATTCACTTTTTTAGAATGCTGCATTTATTTTCCTTCTTTGCCGAGTTTATGAGGCCAGGGCTGAAAGGCAACACAACATCTGTGAGTCACTGCTGAATGTCAGCATGCCTAGAACTGGCAAGCAACCTTTAACCACTACAATAGACATCTTGTGATGACTGTAAGGTCGATTGTGACTTTTTTTCCTCCAGTGGTAACAATATAGTTGAGTCACAAAGTATTTCGCCTTTTCACTGCAAATCTCTAACCTAGTTGTTCCAAATTGGAGTTGATATCTTTTTTTGCCTATGTGTTACTTGGTGAAAAAAAAAATATTTTGATATTCTGTTCTAAGATAGTTGATTCAATAAGTCTCCCATGCATAGTGATGCCAAATATGTTCATTCAAAGGGAGTTAAGGAGAAAGGTATGTGTTTTTACTTTTGGAGTAAAGATGATTTTTTTCTTTATTTTTATACAGGTGCATCTCAATAAATTAGAATGTCAAAAAGTTTATTTATTTCAGTAACTAAATTCAAAAAGGGAAACTCATATATTATATATACTTATTACATACAGAGCAATCACTTATTACATACAGAGCAATCTACTTTAAGCGTTTATTTATTTTAATGTTGAAGATTATGGCTTAGAGCTAATGAAAACCCAAAAGTCAGTATCTCAGAAAATTAGAATATTGTGAAAAAATTAAATACTATAGACTCAAGGTCTTACACTCATCTAATCACTAATCATATAATCAACACAAAACACATGCAAAGGTTTTCTAAGCCTTTAAATGGTCCCTCAATTTGGTTCAGTAGGCTACACAATCATGGGAAAGACTGCTGACTTGACAGTTGTCCAGGAGAGAGTCATTGACACCCTCAACATGAAGGGTTTGCGCCAAAAGTTCATTGCTAAAGAAGGTGGCTGTTCACAGAGTGCTGTATCCAATCATATTAATGGAAAGTTGGAAGGAAAGAGTGGACTGCGACTGGAGTCAGTTCTTCAAGAGCCACCACATACGGATGTATGCAGGACGAGGGCTACAACTGTTACATTCCTTATGTCAACCCACTCATGAACCAGAGACAACATCAGAAGCATCTTTCCTGGGTTAAGGAGAAAAAAAGGACTGGACTGTTGCTTACTGATCCAAAGTCCTGTTTTCAGATGAAAGTACATTTTGCATTTCATTTGGAACTTACGTTCCGAGTCTGGTGGACGAGTAGGAATACAATCCAAGTTGCTTGAGGTCCAGTGTGAAGTTTCCACAGTCAGTGATGGTTTGGGGAGCCATAACATCGCTAGTATTGGTACACTGTGTTATAAGTCCAAAGTCAGCGCAGCCGTCTACCTGAAAGTTTTAGAGCACTTCATACTTTCCTCTGCTGACAAGCTATGGAGATGCTGACTTAATTTTTTAGCCTCCATGCCACGCCACATTGATGCAGTAGTTCATGCAAAAGAAGTCCCAGCCAAATATAGAGTGATTATATTGTACATACATTTCATTAGGCCAACATTTCTGTATTAAACATCATGTTTTAATTGGTCTTATATAATATTAGAATTTTCTTAGATATTGACTTTTGGGTTTTCATTAGCTGCAAACTATGATTATCAACATTAAAAGAAATAAACACTTGAAATAGATCACTCTGTGTGCAATAAGTCTATATAATATAAGAGTTTCACTTTTTTAATTCAATTACTGAAATAAACTAACTTTTTGATATTCTAATTTATTGAGATGCACCTGTATTTATTATTATTATATTTTTTACAAATTGTATTTCTTTCTTTGTTTATGTAGTTTTACACTAAGAATATGCATTGTAGTTCTAGGTTTCTTTATATGTCCATGTATACTGATTACTGGTAACAGTTATACAATGGCCACAGCCTATTTCCATTTCATCAGTGATATGTATATAGGAATATCATGTTGCTGACTTCATATAACTGGAAGGATAAAAAGATGACATCATACAGCAACTACTACAGTGTTTATTACTAAACCTAATAGACAAATGTGATTGCAAGATGTTTTTCTCATTAAAGGTCCCATACACTTTTGACTATTGTCCACCAAACTCAACATTTTTGTTTGGGCCAGCCAAGAATCTAATGTGCATAGCGAGCGCGTGACTTTTGACACTTGATCCTTTTTGTTCTCCCCGTGGTAAACACAGACACATTCTGCCACATGTATGGGAAAATCTGGAGAGATTGCTGTCAGCCAAATTAGCTATTTAAGGCTACTTTCACATCTGAGCTTTCCCTTTCCACTATTGAGATCCGTCCTAGGATCTCAATAGTGGGGGAAAACGCTTCAGAATGCATTCCATTCCGTTTGCTTGCATCCCCATCGCGGACGGAATAACGGCGCTAGCAGCGTTTTTCTGTCCGCAATGTGGTGCGGAGCAAGACGGATCCGTCATGACACACAATGTAAGTCAATGGTGGCGGATCCGTTTTCTCTGACACAAAAGAAAACTGATCCGCCCCCCATTGACTTACAATGGTTTTAGTGTCAGGCAGCTGCTGCCAAGGCCAATAAGATAATGTGTTGCATCAGAAGGGGCATAGATGCCCGTGATAAGAACATAGTCCTACCACTTTACAAATCACTAGTCAGACCACACATGGAGTACTGTGTACAGTTCTGGGCTCCTGTAAACAAGGCAGACATAGCAGAGCTGGGGAAGATCCAGAGGAGGGCAACTAAAGTAATAACTGGAATGGGGCAACTACAGTACCCTGAAAGATTATCAAAATCAGGGCTATTCACTTTAGAAAAAAGACGACTGAGGGGTGATCTAATTAATATGTATAAATATATCAGGGGTCAGTACAGAGATCTATCCCATCATCTATTTATCCCCAGGACTGTGACTGTGACGAGGGGACATCCTCTGCGTCAGGAGGAAAGAAGGTTTGTACACAAACATAGAAAAGGATTCTTTACGGTAAGAGAAGTGAGACTATGGAACTAAAGTGGGGAAAATTGGCTTCTACCTCACAGTTTTTGTTTTGCCTTCCTCTGGATCAACTTGCAGGATAACAGGCCAAACTGGATGGACAAATGTATTTTTTCTGCCTTATGTACTATGTTACTATGTTACTATGTTAGAGACAGATCCATCTTGGCATTTTTAGAAATAATACAACCGGATCTGTTCAGAATGGATTTAGATCATCTCTTGGCTGCCTTACTTCAGACCAGATGTTTGTGCCACAATTGTGGTGCATGTCATTAGTAAATTTTACCAGGTTTATGAATCCAGTAAGCCATGCCCCTTTACTTGACACTTCACCAAAGTGTCTAGTGAGACACCAAAAGTGTTTTTAAACTGATGCCAACAGTCCATGGCCTTTCTGCTCTTGGTCAACAACACATTTCCATTTCCATCTGTGTTCATAAGTGCACATATTTGGGTGCTCCCTAGGTGAAAGTCCACTGATGAGGCTGGGCATTACTGCCTAGGAGAAACACACAGAGATTACGATGTTGCCTTTGCAGAGGAACGGGATTGCTTCATCTGCCGTAGGACTTTCTTAGGGTCTCCAAGTTTGAGTTAATAATTCTAGAGGGGTTGGTGCTACGCTTGTCTGAAAGAATAATATGTAAGAGACAATAGGGAAAGCAACCTAGTCTTACCCTGAACTATTTGGTGTCCTGAACCCTATTATCACGCACATCAAGAGATGGCAAGGGCGCTTTACTTATGTGGATTCGATTATTTCTGCTCACTACTGGTAATTAGAGATGAGAGAATTTCTCAAAAATTCTATTCGGCCGGTTCGCCGAATTAAAAAAATAAAATAATAATATTCTATCCGAATTTATTTGCGGCGAATCGTGTTAAAAAAACAGCTATTTCCTGGCTGCAGAGTGTCTGTATAGTGGTGTAGAACACTGTGCCTTGCAGTAGCATGCATAGGGAGTCTATTGTAGCAGTGAAACAATACTGTGAGTCAGTATGACATGCACATGACAGGCGTCACTCTTAGAATCACTGCACACTTCACTTATTTCGGCAGTTACGGGGCAAAAACTGACCAAATAGCTCAAGTGTCAACTCAGCCTTACAGGTCGATGTTAGCGCCAGGTATAAAGAACTGTGTAGAGGCCCAAGATCCTACTGTAGCATGAAAGAGCGCACTCTTTTTACACCGTCGTCAGCTGATTCCACATAGATGTCTACAAAATCTGTTCTATGAAACGCTTATACAAGTAGAGCCCCCTGACAGAATGGAGAGGGTGTCAGCAGTAGGTTTGTGTTGACGTCACAGATTATTTTGCCCTTCCACTGATCCGTCAGAACAATAACCCCCCCAAAAAACCTTCACTCAGTATTTGGTCAGTAATCCATCAGTATTGCTAAAGTAAAAAAAAAAAACAGCAGTGGATCCAAAACAGAGATGACACGTGAATATAATGTTTGCATGTCTTCTGTGTTTTGTACCCACTCCTGCTTTTAGTTACCAAATCATAAGCCAATTCTGATGGGACCATACAGGCCTTACAGCTGCTATACAGACAGAAACCCTTGTGCATCTCATTCCTCCTTCCTTCTGACAGATCAGAAGAAGGGTCAAATAAATGATGATGTCAACCAGGCCAGTGTTGTGTATTTTCCCACAGGATTCTGTTATGATGCCTCATGTGCTGCATAAAAATAAAACAGTAAATAAACGGTACTAGCAAAACTGTAAGTATTTTTTCTGTAATTTACAGACAGAGGTGTAATTAAACATCCCTCCTTTTCTACAAACACACTGCACACTGGTATTGATAATTAACAATGGTAAAAAATGAGCATGTATATAAATGCTGTTATTCCAGCTGCTGTTATTCACTAATTCACTTATATTTACTAATCATAAGAATCAGACTGGGATTCCTTGGTCCCACCAGAGGAAATTATTCTTGTGGCCCAAGTCCTATCTCATCAGTAAAGTCTAATAAGTTTTGAATCACTGAAATAGACCCTAGTGACAAGTAATTAGCTCCAAATGCAGCTCCAAATATTTTTTTTTCCTCCCGAACCTTTGGGGACCACTATTATTAAAGAGACTGGGCCCACCAAAGGATCCTCTAGTAATGTTTGACGGTATGTTGATGCAACACAATGCGTTAACAGTTAACTGGTATATACTGTAAATGCTTTTATTGCAGCACGACACGTTCAATAACAATGCACAGTATCTTGATGCAATACAATGTGTGGAATGAATCAGATATATACAGTATCTCACAAATGTGAGTACACCCCTTACATTTTTGTGAATATTTTACTATATCGTTTCATGGGACAACATTGAAGAGATGACACTTTTTAACAATGTAAAGTAGTCAGTGTACAGCTTGTATAACTGTAAATTTAGTGTGCCCTCAAATGTCTAAACTACCTGCAACAAAAGTGAGTACACCACTAAGTGAAAATGGCCAAATTGTGCCCAATTAGCCATTTTCCCTCCCCAGTGTCATGTGACTTGTTAGTGCTACAAGATCTCAGGTGTGAATAGGGACAAGTGTGTTAAATGTGTCATTATCACTCTTCCACTCTCTCATACTGGTCACTGGAAGTTCAACATGGCACCTCATGGCAAAGAACTGTCTGAGGATATGAAAAAAAAAATTGCTCTATATAAAGATGGCCATGGCCATGGATGTCAAACTCATGGCCCTCCAGATGTTGCAAAACTACAACTCCCATCATTCCCTGATAGCTGTAGTATGCCCAGGCATGATGGGAGTTGTAGTTTTGCAACAGCTGGAGGGCCACGAGTTTGACATCCCTGGCCTAGGCTATAGGAAGATTGCCAACACCCTGAAACTGAGCTACAGCACGGTGGCCAAGACCATACAGCGGTTTAACAATACAGGTTCCACTAAGAACAGGCCTTACCCTTGTCAACCAAAGAAGTTAAGGTGCACGTGCTTAGCATCATATTTTTTCAAAATAGATATGTAAGCGCTGCCAGCATTGCTGCAGAGGTTAAAGGGGTGGGGGGTAAGCCTGTCAGTGCTCAGACCATACACCGCACACTGCATCAAATTGGTCTGGATGTCTGTCCTCCCAGAAGGAAGCCTCTTCTAATCATAATGCACAAGAAAGCCTGCAAACAATTTGCTGAAGACAAGACTAAGGACATGGATTACTGATACCATATCCTTTGGTCTGACGAGAACAAGATAAACTTATTTGGTTCAGATCGTGTCAAGCGTGTGTGTGGACAACCAGAAGAAGACAAGTGTGTGTTTGCCTACAGTCAAGCATGGTGGGAGTGTCATGGTTTGGGGCTGCATGGCTATGGGGAGCTACAGTTCATTGACAAAACATTGAATGCCAACGTGTACTGTGACATACTGAAGCAGAGCATAATCCCCTCCCTTCAGAAACTGGGCCACATGGCAGTATTCCAACATGATAACGACCCCAAACTGTCACGGTGAGGAGTGGGGGAAACCCCCCACCGTACAATGTAAAAGGATAAGAGATAGCTGCTAGGCCAAGAAGCCAGGAAAAGGGAAGCAGGTCACCTCCTATAGCGTCCATAACTCCTCACCATATGAGCGGACCCCGATGGCAAGACAGCTCATGCCCTGGAAACCTGTGACCCTGAGTCGCCCTGATAATCCCTCAGATAGGAGCAGGGGGAGACGTCCTGTTCGTCCAAGACATGGAAGAACAAGAGTCTCTAAAGACCTAATAGCAGGGAAAAGGAAAGACAAACACACTTACCTGCCGAAGTCTCCATGACTGGAACCCATGCATACGTACAGGAGCCCTAACACCAAACAGGATGCCGTACCAGCAACTCACACAGGTATTCAGCACACCAGACTCCGCCAGGACCCCCATGCCACAAGCTGCAAGGCAGCCTCAGGCAGCGCTGCATACAGGCTAGTGGTTCACCCCTCTGGGAAACCAACCCCCTTCCAAAGGACACAACACACAGGGAAAACATCTTACATGCAGGGACAAACACCAACAACAGCGCAGACATGTAACAACAATCAAGACATACAACACACCCTGAACATAAACCCACACCTAACATACAACAAGTGAAGTAGGGTATAAGGAGCATACAAAGGGAAGACAATATATGTCCAACAAGATGGCTCTCAAGGACTGGGCAGAATCACCCAGGAAAGGAGCAGAGCTCCAACACCAAACAAGGCTGGAGTACCACTGCCCCCTGCCAGGAAGCCACAGATAAAGTCAAGCTAGTGGCCACACCCAGGACACACCTAAATCCCTACTAGCTAGAGGCTTAACCCCTCACTCACCAAACAGCAGGAAGACACACCTAAAAGTGTAAATGCACATGCAAACCTACAACACCACGGTGCCGCCGGCAACTAGTCTGCACGGCAACTGCGTCACGGTCAAACAATATGACCGTGACACAAACACACCTCCAAGATGGCCACTGCCCTGCTAAAGAAACTGAGGGTAAAGTGCTGGTCTGGCGAAACATATCTCCAGACCTAAACCCTATTGAGCATCTATGGGTCATACTCAAACAGATGATGGATGAGCGCAAGGTCTCTAACATCCACCAGCTCTGTAATGTCATCATGGAGAAGTGGAAGAGGATTCCAGTGGCAACCTGTGAAGCTCTAGTGAACTCGATGCCTAAGAGAGTTACAGAGGACCTTTCATTTGGCGAAACATTGTGAACTAAGTGTCATGATCTGTACAGCGGCGCCCAGGCATCTCACTGCACTTACTATTATCCCTGGGCCAGTGATGGCGAACCTATGGCACGGGTGCCAGAGGCGGCACTCAGAGCCCTCTCTGTGGGCACCCGAACCCTGGAGAAAGTCTATGGTGTACCAATATGCCTTAGACCTTTCCTGCCATTCATCAGTGCAGGACATGCTATGAACAGCGCAGGCAGCGCACTGAATGTAGGCAGGTTATTATAGCTAAATGATAAAGTACATGGAAGATATAAGATATTGGTGTTCAGGTTAAATTGCCGTGTTGCGATAAATAAGTGGGTTTTGGCTTGCAGTTTGGGCACTCGGTCTCTAAGAGGTTCACCATCACTGTCCTAGGCTATAGCGCTGGCCAATCGCAGCGCAGAGCTCACAGCTTGGAAAAAAAAAAAAGAAGAAGATGCCCAGGAGAACAAGGGCAGGCTCCTCCTACTATTACCAAGTCCCCTAAGTCTCCGCCTACTATAACCAAGTGACCGAACATACTGGAGGGCATAGCAGGAGAACAGAGCGGCGCCCAGGGATAATAGTAAGTGCAGTGAGATCCCTGGGCAGCGCTGTACAGATCATGACACTTAGTTCACAATGTTTTGCCAGATGAAAGGTCCTCATTAAGGCAGTGCTGGAAAATAATGGTGGCCATACAAAATGTTGACACTTTGGGCACAATTTGGTTATTTTCACTTAGGGGTGTACTCACTTTTGTTGCCAGCAGTTTAGACATTAATGGCTGTGTGTTGCTCTATTATGAGGGCACACAAAATTTACAATGTTATACAAGCAGTATACAGACTACTTTACATTGTATCAAAGTGTCATATTTTCAGTGTTGTCCCATGAAAAGATATAATAGAATATTTACAAATATGTGAGGGTGTACTCACTTTTGTGAGATACTGGAAATTCTCTTTTTGCATGGCATCTTGATGCAACACAATGCTTAACTGGTATATAAATGCTGTTATTGCAGCACAATGCATTAACTAATAATGCAAGATATCTTAACACAATACAATTTGTTAACAGTTAACTGGTATATAAATGCAATTACTGTAGTACAATGCTTTCACTAATAAAGCATGGTATGGTTTTTAGAAAAAGAAAAGGAACAGTTGTTTAGCATCTGCAGCAGAATGTAATGCAATCGATGCTATGTGTGCTGGCAATAAGCCTATAAACCACTTATGAACTGTACAAACAAGTTTTTGTCTTTTAAAAAGACTGTCCATTTACAAACAAAATGAAGATATTGCTAGATTTTGTTGATTCAATTTTTCAGTGCAACCTGAATATTTTACTATATAGCATCAATATGAAACACATAACTAACCTCTCCCTAATTGTTTTCTCTTATAAATTTCTAAATCTACCCACTTATGTTGCCTTACTTTCTCAACCATACCTAGATTAGTGGTTTGTGTCTGTAATTGCTTTTTTGATAGAACCAGCCAACACACATGCTCTCAGATCAAAAGTTGAACATAGACTGGTGTCTCTCCATGCCAGAAGCTGAAGGAACTTCCAAAATCCGGACTCTGGTTGCCTCACAGACTGTGTCAGCTTCTGAGCCAATCAGGGCAGGCTCCCTCCCAGGGTCATGTTATCCTCTGTCTTCATCCTCCCTTCTGTTTTTCCCAGTCAATTATTTCCATTAAAATGGGGCTGGGGTCATTTTTGTGTGATTCATCTGAAGTGAATTGCAAAACTTTGGATTATTTTGGCAACAGAATTTTTATTGTAGCAAATTTAGTTAATTCATAATCGATTTGCTCATTTCTAATTTCAAGCTCTTGTATCTAGCTTATATTCTATGAGCTTTATTTATTTTCATTTTTTGACCAGTTCACAGGAAATTATGACCTTCCTCATTAATCTGACTTGCTGCAGGCAGATTTACAGTTGTGCTATATTCTTTCTATTTTAATGCTTAACTGTTAATTTTTATCAGCTATACACAAGGTCCCCATTCTTGCTCCTTTTAAGGCCTTATGCACACGACAGTATTTTTTCACGGTCCGCAAAACGGGATCCGTTGGTCCGTGATTGTTGACCGTTTTTTCGTCCGTGGGTCTTCCTCGATTTTTGGAGGATCCACGGACATAAAAAAAAAAGTCGTTTTGGTGTCCGACTGGCCATGCGGACCCAAACGGATCCGTCCTGACTTACAATGCAAGTCAATGTGGACGGATCCGTTTGACGTTCACACAATATGGTGCAATTGCAAACGGATCCGTCCCCCATTGACTTTCAATATAAAGTCAGGAGTTAATATACCATAGGATCAGAGTTTTCTCCAATCCAAAAGGTATATTTTAACTTGAAGCATCCCCATCACCATGGGAATGCCTCTATGTTAGAATATACCATCGGATTTGAGTTAGATCGTGAAACTCAAATCCGACAGTATATTCTAACACAGAGGCGTTCCTATAGTGATGGGGACGCTTCAAGTTAGAACCCCTTTTACAGGGGGCTGTGATCCGCACAATTAACCCCTCAGGTGCCGCACCTAAAGGGTTAATTGTGCGTATTATAGCCCCCTGTAAGAGATCAGGTGCTGCCAGGCAGGAGGGAGCAGACCCCCTCCCTCCCCAATATTATATTCATTGGTGGCCAGTGTGGCCTCCCTTCTCCCCCCCCAGTTAAAATCACGTTTCGAATCCCCCATCATTGGTGGCCAGTGCGGCCTCACATCCCCCCTTCCCTTGTTAAAATTACGTTCCGAATCCCCCATCATTGGTGGCCAGTGCGGCCTCACATCTCCCCCCCTAGTTAAAATCACGTTCCGAATCCCCCATCATTGGTGGCCAGTGTGGCCTCACATCTCCCCCCCCCCCTAGTTAAAATCACGTTCCGAATCCCCCATCATTGGTGGCCAGTGCGGCCTCACATCTCCCCCCCTAGTTAAAATCACGTTCCGAATCCCCCATCAATGGGTCTGCAGAAAATCACGGAAAACGGAAAAACGGCCACGGATGCACACAACGGTCGTGTGCATGAGGCCTAACGAACATGGTGGGGAATGAGAAAGACTTGTATGTGAGTTATAGTTTTTGGGGGTTTTTTTGGCGGGTTTACATGGCTCGAAAAGCAGCCGATTATCAACTCGCTGCTGGTTCAGTGGGGGTGAAGTGCTGAATTTACAAGCATCAATCGCCTCTAGATTATGATTGAGTTAATGTTAGTAAGCAATGACAACCTATTTAGATGAAGCAAAAACTTAGATGTCACCCAGGAAAATGAGATAACTTGGTGATAAGTGAAAAAATTTGAAAAGAGGTGAAATGCAAATGCTTTCATACAAGTGTTACATGTTGAATTCAGAAGGCTGACACTTAATCCGCCCCTCTGGCACTAAACCTGTGCTCATAAAAGTAGTTTACAGAAGGCTGTGGGGCGCAGTATCATCTGCAGTTGAGGTGTTCTGTTTTCTAATGCAGTTTTTACATGATAATATCTGAGACACTCTGGCTAATATAATGATACCCTAGTAAATATGAGAAGGCTCCACATTCAAGCTGCCAGCCTGACTATCATGTTTTGCGGGTTTCCTGACGAAGTGTGGAAATATCTGCTTTTGGTGTGAATGGCTGTGAAGTCCAGGAAATTCACACTTTTGGCAGATCTTTCCATTTTCTCTTAGGCTTAATCTCCATGAACACCTTTCAGTATGGGAATTATGTTATTTCTTTGTTGGGGATTAACTGTGTGAAAATAACTGGTTAAAATCTGCATTTTGTAAATGACAAGAGTGGAGTAAAAATGTGAATGTTCAAACAGATTATGGAAACAGCTTCCGGAAATTGTATTCCGTTTCCATGATCCAATTTAATCCTTTGGTTTAGTTTTATATGATGTTTAAAGTAAATAAGGAGCCTGAGGCACAATTGAATGGGAACAAAAAAGGGCCCTTTAATTGTTAACAGCGAAAAAAGCCTGGGAAATACAGCAAGCAGATCATCCAAGTATCCATTTTATACAGTGATGGAATAAGTATACAATATCATTCCCCAATAAACTCTGTCGACCTCAATATTTGAATTCTACCTTCACCCGGATACAGGGCTCATTGGACAACACTTGAAAATTCAGGCAAAAAGATTATGGCTTCCCCTGCTAACATCACAACCTAAGGGCCCATGCACACGAATGTATTTTCTTTCCGTGTCTGTTTGTTTTTTTGGGGTTTTTTTGCAGACCGCATGTGGAACCATTCATTTTAATGAGTCCACAAAAAACGGAAGTTACTCCATGTGCATTCCGTTACTGTCTGTCCGTATTTCTGTTCCGCAAAAAAATAGAACACGTCCTATTATTGTCTGCATTACAGACAAGGATAGTACTGTTCTATCAGGGGCCGGCTGTTCCGTTCCGCAAAATATTGATGTCATCTGTATTTTTTGCGGATCCATTTTTTGAGGACCTCAAAATACGTATGGTTGTGTGCATGAGGCCTAAGCCTTATACAGTTATTCTTATTATTATACTGTTTTCATATTGTTTAATTTTTTAATAGCATAAAATTTAACTAAAATACATAATTACATCCTCTTTCCATAAAATGTTTTAAAATATATAAAAACATTTTCACCTTAAAAATGCATTATCATGTAAATAAATTTATACAAATAAAGTACACACACTTGCCATGTTCGTAATAATCCAAATTATTACATTATTTAACTTGCACGGTGAATTCTGTAAAAAAAAAGACAAAATATAACAGAATGACTACAGTATATTTGTACATCCCACCTCCCAAGTAAACGGAATAGAAAGCAATTTAAAAGTCATTGTAAAATACAGTGAAATTAGGGAGGCTCAACACTCTAGATGAACAGATAACAGTGGGTTCGCTGCTGATTGGGTCACTCACCCAATTGTAAAGTGCAAAATTGTAACAAGGAAGAGCAGGCACACCACTTTCTGGAAAATGAGTGGACTACTGGAAATACTCTAATGAGATTATTATAAAAGTTTTATTCTGAGATATCATACATAAAAATGGCCAGTAAATTACTCTAAAATACATTAAAAATAAAATTGATAAAAATTATCACATAAAAGTCAAGGTTGGTATGTAGTATCCTGAAATAATGTCTTCTGAGTTGAAGAGAAAGTTACTTGTCAGTATTAGTCTGTCTCCATGAGACTCTTACCACTCAGCAGTGCCGATATTCTTGGCATGTGGTATACATGCACGGAGCAGTGTAGTCTCCAAGACGCGGGACTCCGTGCGCTGAGCGCCAAATACTGGATCAATTATAACAGGCACACAGCCCAAAAGACGCACTCAAAGTGACTGATGCACAGCAATGAAAAACTGCAATCACATGAGCGCAGGACGCAGGACGCTGGACGCTGGGTTCACAGGGCGTGCTCTCAATCAGGTGATGATATGCAAATGAGTCAGATGTTCTGATCAGCTGGTACAAGTCGCCCAATCCCGTGGTTCACAGGTCCTTGTACCAAAGGTGATCTGTTCCGATCAGCTGGTATGAATCGTCCAGTCCTGTAGTTCACAGGTCCTTGTATCAAGGATAAGTCCAGGTCCTATATTGCGTAAATGGCTGTGTTCAAATAAGAGTTGTTTACAGGATAATACTTTTGATCCACAAAGTCTTCTGTACTTGGGGTCCGGACCAGTACTGGATGTAGGAATTGCGTAGTCGGCTAGACGCGTTTCGAGGCTACCTGCCTCTTCCTCAGTAGCTACCAGACTGCGCTCTTCCAAACATTATATAGGGTACATCATTAAAATCATTAGTAAAACCTGAGATCAGCTAGGAACATTTAAAACATGGCATGAATTCTAAAACGATACCAAATATGTAACAAAGTGTCAAATCTCATACTATGTCCCACAGAATATATATATTATTCTCTTGTGATATTCACAATCGCACAAATATAATAAAATAAAATACTAAAAAGTTTCTTTCATGATATTATTATAATAATAATAGGTCTCAGTGCACACATGCGTTACCTGTGCGTTTTTTTGTTCTCATATATCTTAGTAAAATTTTTTAATAAAAATGTTATATATCTCTTTAACCAAAGTACCTATAAGGATATTTATAAGATGTTTTTCTAAAATTCATAAAATTTTTATCCTATATTTGATATGTAACTTCATGTATTATATATTTCATTTCTTGTTGGAGGTAGATATAATGAAGGTAGGTATAGTGATGCCTGGGAGCAAGGGGAGATCAGGGTGCTGGATTGAAAACAGCAGACCCTGATGTCACATCGGTCCCAGGCAACCTATAGAAAACCAAATACTTCTAATTCTGCATTGAGACCTTTCGGAACCAACGAGCCAAATTCAAAAATCCTTCTTGACTCTACTCGGGACATATGCATAATGTGATTCCCTCCCCTCCAGTTGGGTTGTATTCTCTCTAGGGCCACATATCTTAATGAACTGGGATCTTGATTATGATAGATTTTAAAATGTTTTGAAACTGTATGCTTCTCGTATCCCTTACGTATATTTGCAATGTGTTCCGAGACTCTCTTTTTTAATGTCCTCTTAGTTCTCCCAATGTATTGCTTATCACATGTGCATTGGAGCAGATAGATAACATCCGTAGTGCTACATGTTAGAAATTCTCTGATTGTCCATTTATAATTATTGCTAGTTGACATCACTAATTCTGTTTTTCTATTCTGATTTTTTGTGACTTTGCAATTTGCACAGCTTCCACAGCGGAAGAACCCATGTAGGCCTACCCATTTAGCAATCGTATCAGTTTGAGTTAGATTCCTATTTTTAATAGTTGGAGCAATTTTTAATGCTAACGAAGGGACTTTTGTATATGTAATGTCTGGTACAACTGGTAAGAGATGTCCTATAATTTTGTCTTCACGAAGAAGGTGCCAGTGGGTTTTAATCATTTTTTCAATCTTCTTATACTGAGAATTAAAAGGAAGAATAAGTCTTATCTTATTCTCTTCTGCATCACTCTTTAGTTCTATATTGGGTTTTTCTTTGAAAAAGGTAGTTCTATCCATCATTTTCACCTTATTTAGAGAATTTTGTAAAAGGGATGATGGATATTGTTTGGCATCAAAATTTTTCTTCATTATTTCTGCTTCTTCTTCAAAAGTACTCTCAGACGTACAATTTCGTTTTAAACGCCTAAATTGGTTGATTGGTATGTTTGACAACCAACGAGGGAGATGACAACTCGTGTGTAAGATGTAGCTATTGCGAGTTACTGGTTTATAGTATGTGCTACAAACTAATCTCTGTGTTTCCACAGCAATACATAAATCAAGAAATTCAACTTGTGTTTGACTAATATTGGCAGTAAAAGTTAGGTTTTGGTCGTTCTGATTTAGTTCTGTAATAAATTCATTCAGGTCATCTTCTCTCCCATTCCAAATGAAAAGGATGTCATCAATATATCGCCGCCAGAGGACCAAGTTCGACCCCAGCCGCGACCCAATCACCCTGTGTTCAAATTGTGCTACAAAGAGATTGGCATAGCTGGGGGCGAACCTGGTCCCCATGGCGGTCCCCCTGGCTTGCAAATAAAATTCAGAACCATACCAAAAATAATTATGTGATAATATATGTTGAATCCCTTCTACTGTAAAATTAATTTGGCCTTCTTCTAACTTACTCTCTCTCTTTAGTACTGTTCTTATTGCTTCCAAACCTTGTTCATGTTTAATGGAGGTATACAGAGAGCTGACATCCAATGTAACTAAAAACCATTCAGGGTCATAAATTAGAGTTTCAACAGTTTTAATGATATCAGTTGTATCCTTAATATAGGAAGGTGTCTTTTTAACAAAAGGTTGCAAAATTTGGTCAATATAATGTGATAGATTGCAAGTGATAGACCCTATCCCTGAAATAATAGGGCGTCCTGGAGGATTTGTACTATTTTTATGAACTTTAGGTAGGCAGTAAAAAACAGGGGTTCTTTGTTCAGTATAATGTGATAGATTGAACAAAGAACCCCTGTTTTTTACTGCCTACCTAAAGTTCATAAAAATAGTACAAATCCTCCAGGACGCCCTATTATTTCAGGGATAGGGTCTATCACTTGCAATCTATCACATTATATTGACCAAATTTTGCAACCTTTTGTTAAAAAGACACCTTCCTATTTTAAGGATACAACTGATATCATTAAAACTGTTGAAACTCTAATTTATGACCCTGAATGGTTTTTAGTTACATTGGATGTCAGCTCTCTGTATACCTCCATTAAACATGAACAAGGTTTGGAAGCAATAAGAACAGTACTAAAGAGAGAGAGTAAGTTAGAAGAAGGCCAAATTAATTTTACAGTAGAAGGGATTCAACATATATTATCACATAATTATTTTTGGTATGGTTCTGAATTTTATTTGCAAGCCAGGGGGACCGCCATGGGGACCAGGTTCGCCCCCAGCTACGCCAATCTCTTTGTAGCACAATTTGAACACAGGGTGATTGGGTCGCGGCTGGGGTCGAACTTGGTCCTCTGGCGGCGATATATTGATGACATCCTTTTCATTTGGAATGGGAGAGAAGATGACCTGAATGAATTTATTACAGAACTAAATCAGAACGACCAAAACCTAACTTTTACTGCCAATATTAGTCAAACACAAGTTGAATTTCTTGATTTATGTATTGCTGTGGAAACACAGAGATTAGTTTGTAGCACATACTATAAACCAGTAACTCGCAATAGCTACATCTTACACACGAGTTGTCATCTCCCTCGTTGGTTGTCAAACATACCAATCAACCAATTTAGGCGTTTAAAACGAAATTGTACGTCTGAGAGTACTTTTGAAGAAGAAGCAGAAATAATGAAGAAAAATTTTGATGCCAAACAATATCCATCATCCCTTTTACAAAATTCTCTAAATAAGGTGAAAATGATGGATAGAACTACCTTTTTCAAAGAAAAACCCAATATAGAACTAAAGAGTGATGCAGAAGAGAATAAGATAAGACTTATTCTTCCTTTTAATTCTCAGTATAAGAAGATTGAAAAAATGATTAAAACCCACTGGCACCTTCTTCGTGAAGACAAAATTATAGGACATCTCTTACCAGTTGTACCAGACATTACATATACAAAAGTCCCTTCGTTAGCATTAAAAATTGCTCCAACTATTAAAAATAGGAATCTAACTCAAACTGATACGATTGCTAAATGGGTAGGCCTACATGGGTTCTTCCGCTGTGGAAGCTGTGCAAATTGCAAAGTCACAAAAAATCAGAATAGAAAAACAGAATTAGTGATGTCAACTAGCAATAATTATAAATGGACAATCAGAGAATTTCTAACATGTAGCACTACGGATGTTATCTATCTGCTCCAATGCACATGTGATAAGCAATACATTGGGAGAACTAAGAGGACATTAAAAAAGAGAGTCTCGGAACACATTGCAAATATACGTAAGGGATACGAGAAGCATACAGTTTCAAAACATTTTAAAATCTATCATAATCAAGATCCCAGTTCATTAAGATATGTGGCCCTAGAGAGAATACAACCCAACTGGAGGGGAGGGAATCACATTATGCATATGTCCCGAGTAGAGTCAAGAAGGATTTTTGAATTTGGCTCGTTGGTTCCGAAAGGTCTCAATGCAGAATTAGAAGTATTTGGTTTTCTATAGGTTGCCTGGGACCGATGTGACATCAGGGTCTGCTGTTTTCAATCCAGCACCCTGATCTCCCCTTGCTCCCAGGCATCACTATACCTACCTTCATTATATCTACCTCCAACAAGAAATGAAATATATAATACATGAAGTTACATATCAAATATAGGATAAAAATTTTATGAATTTTAGAAAAACATCTTATAAATATCCTTATAGGTACTTTGGTTAAAGAGATATATAACATTTTTATTAAAATTTTTTACTAAGATATATGAGAACAAAAAAACGCACAGGTAACGCATGTGTGCACTGAGACCTATTATTATTATAATAATATCATGAAAGAAACTTTTTAGTATTTTATTTTATTATATTTGTGCGATTGTGAATATCACAAGAGAATAATATATATATTCTGTGGGACATAGTATGAGATTTGACACTTTGTTACATATTTGGTATCGTTTTAGAATCCATGCCATGTTTTAAATGTTCCTAGCTGATCTCAGGTTTTACTAATGATTTTAATGATGTACCCTATATAATGTTTGGAAGAGCGCAGTCTGGTAGCTACTGAGGAAGAGGCAGGTAGCCTCGAAACGCGTCTAGCCGACTACGCAATTCCTACATCCAGTACTGGTCCGGACCCCAAGTACAGAAGACTTTGTGGATCAAAAGTATTATCCTGTAAACAACTCTTATTTGAACACAGCCATTTACGCAATATAGGACCTGGACTTATCCTTGATACAAGGACCTGTGAACTACAGGACTGGACGATTCATACCAGCTGATCGGAACAGATCACCTTTGGTACAAGGACCTGTGAACCACGGGATTGGGCGACTTGTACCAGCTGATCAGAACATCTGACTCATTTGCATATCATCACCTGATTGAGAGCACGCCCTGTGAACCCAGCGTCCAGCGTCCTGCGTCCTGCGCTCATGTGATTGCAGTTTTTCATTGCTGTGCATCAGTCACTTTGAGTGCGTCTTTTGGGCTGTGTGCCTGTTATAATTGATCCAGTATTTGGCGCTCAGCGCACGGAGTCCCGCGTCTTGGAGACTACACTGCTCCGTGCATGTATACCACATGCCAAGAATATCGGCACTGCTGAGTGGTAAGAGTCTCATGGAGACAGACTAATACTGACAAGTAACTTTCTCTTCAACTCAGAAGACATTATTTCAGGATACTACATACCAACCTTGACTTTTATGTGATAATTTTTATCAATTTTATTTTTAATGTATTTTAGAGTAATTTACTGGCCATTTTTATGTATGATATCTCAGAATAAAACTTTTATAATAATCTCATTAGAGTATTTCCAGTAGTCCACTCATTTTCCAGAAAGTGGTGTGCCTGCTCTTCCTTGTTACAATTTAAAAGTCATATACACCTCAAAATGCTACAAATAAAACTACATCCCACAAAGGCCTCTTTCACACGAGCGTGACGGATTAGGTCCGGATGCGTGCAGGAAAACTTACCCCATTTTGCAAGCAAGTTCAGTCAGTTTTGTCTGCGATTGCGTGCAGTTTTTTCCACGCAGGTGCAATGCCTTTTGATGCGTTTTTCACACGTGTGATAAAAAACAACAGGTTTAGGCCTCTTTCACACTACAGTATGTCCATTTCAGTGTTTTGTGGTCCGTTTTTCACGGATCCGTTGTTCCGTTTTTTGCTTCCGTTGTGGTTCCGTTTCCGATCCGTTGTTCCGTTCCGTTTTTCCGTATGGCATATACAGTATACAGTAATTACATAGAAAAAATTGGGCTGGGCATAACATTTTCAATAGATGGTTCAGCAAAAAACGGAAAGGATACGGAAGACATACGGATGCATTTCCGTATGTGTTCCGTTTTTTTTGCGGACCCATTGACTTGAATGGAGCCACGGACCGTGATTTGCGGCCAAATATAGGACATGTTCTATCTTTTAAGCGGAACGGAAAAACGGAAATACGGAAACGGAATGCATACGGAACACATTCCGTTTTTTTGCGGAACCATTGAAATGAATGGTTCCGTATACGGACCGTATACGGAACGCAAAAAACGGACTGCAAAACGGAAAAAAAAAACGGTAGTGTGAAAGAGGCCTTACAAACAACATCTCCTAGCAACCATCAGTGAAAAACGCATTGCCTTCGCACTTGCTTCCGGATACAATGGGTTTTTCACGCAGCCCCATTCACTTCTATAGGGCCACGGCTGTGTGAAAAACGCAGAATATAGAACATGCTGCGTTTTTTTACGTTGAAAAGAAGAAGTGATGTGTGGAAAAAAAACACTCATGTACACAGATCCATTGAAATGAATGGGTCAGGATTCAGTGCGGGTGCAGTGCGTTCACGTCACACATTGCACCCGCGCGGAAAACTCGCTCGTGTGAATGGGGCCAAAGAAACAAGCATTCAGCTTTACATATGCTGCACAAAGTATAGTGCAAAATGTAAAATGAATTTGGCAGAATTTGATTTTGTTTCTCCTCTCCGAGAAAGGAGAAAGGTAAATCTATGCCGCCCAAAATTGGGCCACTGAACAATACAACTCATCCTGCAGAAAACAAGCCTTTATTCAGCTATATCAACGGGAAAAGAAAGTTATGGTTCTGGAATGCCACAAAGAAAAAATAGGCCCAGGGGTTAAATAAAGTATATCTATCTGGTCTCTAACTTAAAAAAAACTATGAGGGTTGTATTTGTTTGCTGATCAGCTTTAATTACATTCCATAAAGCACACAAAAATGTAAAGAAGTCTGCAGCAGCATATATTGTATATACCGAGTCTCTGAAATGAAAGTCTCGGGCTCAGTAGATCCAATACTATAATAAAATTCTAGTTTTCTTAACAGTACTTAAATCTGCCTGCATAGCTCAGCAGAAAATGCAAAACACATTTCACACATTTTTAATTAAACCTGCATGGAAAACACATTATACAAAGAACACTTGGTACAAGACTATTTGATTCCTGTCTTTGCGATGAGAACTTCATGCTTATGTGCAATATTATACATTTAATAATAAAATTGGAGAAAATATAAATAGTATTTTAATAAAATGTAACATATAATATTTTATCCAGTTAAAGGTGGGCACTGGAATATATTTAACTACATATTATATATTTTTAAAAATGTCAGGAACGGCAATCCTATGCCAAAAATTTGCAGCAGTGTCTAATGGGATTTATGCACACCATCTGACTGAATATAGTCTTTAGATGAAGAAGAATGCTCTAGCATGAGAAGCTGCGAGCTATCAATGGCCTCTATTCACTATGTTTATTTACTCCGTGGGGCGATGTGAATCATGTATACTTCATTACATATTTTTTTACATTGATTTTATATTAGGGAACATATGTAGAACTATTAGCAGATTTCATGTTCTGGAATCTGGAGCTCATATAAGTAGTGCAGTCTTCAGGTACTGTACTTGGATATTTGGAATTCATATTTAATTTACAGGGTTAACACACAAACTCTTAAGGCCTCTTTCACACGAACTTAAGGGCTTCGAGCCCGTGCTTTGGACCGCAAATGGGGGTTCCGCAATACACGGGTCACCAGCCATGTCAATTCAGCATCACGGATGTAGACCCATTCACTTGAATGGGTTCGCAAATCCGGAGATGTAGAACGGAAGCACGGAACAGAACCCCACAGAAGCAGTACGGAGTGAGTCTGTGCTGTTCCGTTCCGTGCTTCCGTTCTGCAAAAATAAAGAACTTGTTCTATATTTTTGCAGAACGGACATATCGCGGACCCTATTCAAGTGAATGGGTCTGCGATCCGCATGCGACTTCCTCACGGCCGGGGCCCATGCATTGTGGACCGCAATTTGCGGTAGACAGCACGGGCATGAAGCCCTTACGTTTGTGGGCAAGAGGCCTAACTCAAATTTCTTAACTCATCGCGTTATCTTGAAATAAAAGCCATTGAAAAGCAATTTAAGGTGTTTGCTTAACGCATTTAGTTTAGATAAAATGTCTTATAAAGCACGTGTGTTAACTCTACTACATGTACAGTCGTGCCCAAAGTTCTGAGAATTACATAAAAATTGGAAAAGTTGCTGCTTAAGTTTTTATAATAGCAATTTGCATATACTCCAGAATGTTATGAAGAGTGATCAGATGAATAGCATAGTCCTTCTTTGCCATGAAAATTTACTTAATCCCCAAAAAAACTTTCCACTGCATTTCATTGCTGTCATTAAAGGACCTGCTGAGATCATTTCAGTAATCACCTTGCTAACTCAGGTGAGAATGTTGACGAGCACAAGGCTGGAGATCATTATGTCAGGCTGATTGGGTTAAAATGGCAGACTTGACCTGTTAAAAGGAGGGTGATGCTTGAAATCATTGTTCTTCCATTGTTAACCATGGTGACCTGCAAAGAAACGCGTGCAGCCATCATTGCATTGCATTAAAATGGCTTCATAGGCAAAGATATTGTGGCTACTAAGATTGCACCTCAATCAACAATTTATAGGATCATCAAGAACTTCAAGGAAAGAGGTTCAATTCTTGTTAAGAAGTCTTCAGGGCGTCCAAGAAAGTCCAGCAAGCGCCAGGATCGTCTTCTAAAGAGGATTCAGCTGCGGGATCGGAGTGCCACCAGTGCAGAGCTTGCTCAGGAATGGCAGCAGGCAGGTGTGAGCGCATCTGCACGCACAGTGAGGCGAAGACTTTTGGAAGATGGCCTGGTGTCAAGAAGGGCAGCAAAGAAGCCACTTGTCTCCAAAAAAAACACATCAGGGACAGATTGATCTTCTGCAGAAAATATGGTGAATGGACTGCTGAGGACTGGGGCAAAGTCATATTCTCTGATGAAGCCTCTTTCCGATTGTTTGGGGCATCAGGAAAAAGGCTTGTCCGGAGAAGAAAAGGTGAGCGCTACCATCAGTCCTGTGTCATGCCAACAGTAAAGCACCCTGAGACCATTCATGTGTGGGGTTGCTTCTCATCCAAGGGAGTGGGCTCACTCACAATTTTGCCCCAAAACACAGCCATGAATAAAGAATGGTACCAAAACACCCTCCAACAGCAACTTCTTCCAACAATCCAACATTAGTTTGGTGAAGAACAATGCATTTTCCAACACGATGGAGCACCGTGCCATAAGGCAAAAGTGATAACTAAGTGGCTAGGGGACCAAAACTTTGACATTTTGGGTCCATGGCCTGGAAACTCCCCAGATCTTAATCCCATTGAGAACTTGTGGTCAATCCTCAAGAGGCGGGTGGACAAACAAAAACCCACTAATTCTGACAAACTCCAAGAAGTAATTATGAAACAATGGGTTGCTATCAGTCAGGAATTGGCCCAGAAGTTGATTGAGAGCATGCCCAGTCGAATTGCAGAGGTCCTGAAAAAGAAGGGCCAACACTGCAAATACTGACTCTTTGCATAAATGTCATGTAATTGTCGATAAAAGCCTTTGAAACGTATGAAGTGCGTGTAATTATATTTCACTACATCACAGAAACAACTGAAACAAAGATCTAAAAGCAGTTTAGCAGCAAACTTTGTGAAAACTAATATTTGTGTCATTCTCAAAACTTTTGGCCACGACTGTACTTCAAAGGGAATGTGTCATAAGAAAATGACATTGTTAAATCAGATATTTATGTTATACTTTTTCTTTTTTTTCTTTTTCTTTTTTGTTTTCATTTTCCATGTCACTATGTGTTGTAAAAAAAATCCTAAAATTATGCAATTTTCTCACTGACCAGCACCAGATCTAACAATATGTCAAGACTTCCTGTTCTGTACAGGTAACTTTTTACTAGTTATCACATTGTCATCATAGGCATAATTACAATGACAGATATCACCTACGGTATATATAGATAAGACAGGATCCGTCATTCAGAGTTGGTGATATCACACCTTATTTTATACTTTTCATTTTGGTCTAGGTTCAGCTCTACTTCCTCTACTTTGGAAGACAAACTCTATGGCTATATGCACATGACCGTTGTGTGTTTTGCGGTGCGCAAAACACGGATGGCGTCTGTGTGCGTTCCGCAATTTGCGGAATGGCACGGATAGCCTTTAATATAACTGCCTATTCTTGTCTGCAAAGCGCGGACAAGAATAGGACATGTTATATATATTTTTTTGGGTCAACGGAACGGAGCCACGGATTCGGACAGCACACGGAGTGCTGTCAGCATCTTTTGCGGCCCCATTGTAGTGAATGGGTCCACATCCGAGCCACCAAAACTGCGGCTCGGATGCAGACCAAAACAACGGCCGTGTGCATGAGGCCTATAACATAAATTATAAGTTTGGCTGAATCATTTCCAAACTGCATGTAAATCTGCTCAGCTCATTCTGCTCTATAACATGGTGCCTGCAGATTGTATTGCATTTTTCATGATGACAAGTTATCTTTATCATGAAGCAGACAGAATACAGTCAGTAATCTCTCTTTTCCTCCAAAGAGCTATCATATTTTATAAAAATAGAAGAGACTATGACCAAAATGTACTTGTCTGATATGATCAAGTACCTGCATCTATCTCAATGCAGTCTCCTGTTCTATTCCCTTGCATAGAAGTTAGTCCCTCACACACAGCCCCAGTGATTACACTAATATATAGCACTATGGAATGAACTGCACCCATCGCCCCATTTACTTTACTGTCTAGAGAGAAATATAGCTCTATATTTCTATGAATTTAAAAGTAAGAAACAATGAAATATATATATATATATATATATATATATGGGCTGCTTCACCTACTTCACTATGAGATCACTATGCTGGCTATGAGGGGAAGGAGGGAGAAGGGAAACTACTGAGTATGTTGGTCCAGAATTTCAGACACAGGAGAATCATCAGGGGGTGCTACCAGTGAGGAAAATGTAAGGTACATAAAAAAGCTAACAATATTTCTATTGCAAGTACAGTATATTGCAATAGCACTTCATTTGATATGCCCGTTTTATTGCATAGTAATACCTTTCAAGGAATAATCCATTTAGCATAATTTTGCTCAAAACTTTTGCCACAAAATTTTGTCGCAAAGCAAGCCAACGAATAGGTAGTATGTTACGGATGTGGATGTGGGTCCACCATGCCAACTTTAACCCCTATATAGGGATCTGGCTTCCACTGCAGGGGAGACTGCTATCTCTCAAAATAGTCCATGTTTGGTTGGTGCAGACACACGGGGGTCAGAGATACCGGTGCAAAGCATCGAGGGATCAGGCAAAGTTCGTGGCAGTCCAAGGTTAGGGCAGGCAGAGTTCAAGTGAATTTAAAAATCAGTCCAAAGGTTGGGGCAGGCAGCACAGGGTCAGAACTGAGAACAGTTATGGGTGACGTTAGGCGGCAGAGAGTCACCATCCGGGAATCAGGCAGAGACAAACAGATTGAAGCACCTTTGCAATGCATAGCAAGCTAGAGAAACCTCTTGCTCAGGCATCTCTCCCTTGGGAAAGGTGTCTAAATTGCTCACAGATGTCCAGCCATTGGCTGGTGAATACTGGTGTACAGGAGCACTGACCCTTTCAGGGCCAGGAGACGTGTTTGCACCCTACTAATCAGGTAAAGAGGCCTAATAGCTAGCAGCAGGCTGCCGCTTCCCACAAGGAATACAGAACTCCGGCAGCTGGCCGGCCCTGCTACTGGAAGCCAGGGAAAGATAAGCGGTGCTCTGCTGCCAGGCTGTGGCATATTGAGTGATGCGGCGCCCGTGTCTGCTTCGAATGGCAGAACAGCAGTGGGCACAGATTGTCACCATTACATTGTACAAAGTTACACTAGAGCAGGGATGTCAAACTCGTGGCCCTCCAGCTGTTGCAAAACTACAACTCCCATCATGCCTGGGCATACTACAGCTATCAGGGAATGATGGGAGTTGTAGTTTTGCAACATCTGGAGGGCCATGAGTTTGACATCTATGCACTAGAGAATCTAAAGGCACGGCAGATTTATCATCCAGTCTGAGCCACCATGATAAATCTGTCAGGCCTTTACACTGTCTAGTCTAAAGTTACACTATCCACCTTTTAGTTAAAATAAGGCTTCAGAAGCAACGCGGGTGCTGGGGAGAAAGGTAAGTACATTGTGTGTGAGGGGCCTGGGCACATGGGGGGGTATTTCCGGGGCCGGATTATCCCTTTAAAGCAAACGTGTCATTAGAAAATGACCTATAGTTTGAATCAAGTTTTATGTTAAACATGCTTTCTCCTGGAAAGCAGCCCTCCATGAGCCAGGTGGTGCCAGGATGTTGCATCATTAGATGTTGCTTTGGTGCTCATACATTCTTTGAGGAAGCCATGACACGTCACATAAAGGGGCATGACACGTGGGGCATGGTAAAGGGGCATGATGAGGGAGGGTGTGGCCTACATTGAAAAGAGGGGGAACCTTCACAAAGTTGGCAACTGCTCTTAGATTTGGCTAATATAAAGGGGTCCCTGGTGGTGACCCCCACCCCATCTTCTACATCTTTATGTCCCTGTAAACATATATCTAGACTAATAAATACAAAGTGTAGCCAAAGGTCAAAGATGGTTCTCAGACACAAACAGAAATATGTTACAAGACAAGCTGCTCTCCTGCCTGAATAAATAATGAGATCACAAAGTTTCTTTCTGCTGGGGATGCATCTCCCTAGCAGCACACACATGATAGGTAACACATGGGACATGCCTTGGATGTGGCTCTCTGAAATCCCAGAATGAAATCTCAGAGGAATGCAAAATAAAGGCATTTCTCCAGAGAGACCAAGTGACAGACTCAGGGAAGAACTTTTGTTTCCTCAAGGAAAAAAAAAATCTATGGGAAGATCTGGAAAGAATTTAATTTCAAAGCTCATCAGTGAAGCCATGGCATTTGTTTCCAATTGCACAGGAATGAGAGCGTAGCTCAAAAAAATCCATTTGGGGCTCCTGGCAGAGAGAATATAACTCATCGCAGCTGCTTATGCTGAGATCATATGACAAAGCGTGTGTACTCAGAGAGCAACGGGTCCTTTGGTGATCAGCACCTACTTGCATCTTCACAGCACTTTCCTGTAGACCGGGTCTCTGTGTCGTTCAGACAGCGTGCTTACAGAATCATTTCACAATTGCCAGATGTTGGCCACCAGCCAGACCATGATGCAGTCATTTCATCTCTATCTCCTCACAAGATTACAAATATAAGACTAATTCAAATAAATGATATTTATATTGCCATAAAATGTTTATCCTTGCACAGCTTTCCAATCAGAACACTGCCATAAAGAATATAGTGTCATGGGATATTTCATATCATAATTACAGCACAGGTGCGGAAAATACATCAGTATACACTGACACAGAACATTTGTCGTTGTCTGTGTCAGTTACCAGGGTTTGGTAGATGTCAGATGTATTTAGCTGAGAGTAAAAGTGATAAACCACATTTAGTTCTAGATTTTGTCTGGGCCTGGGGGTATGGGGGGGGGGGGGGACAGATGGCAATGACACTTCGCAGGTAAAAATCCAAACTTAGCTTTATTCAGTCCAAAAATAGCAGAGAGGTCAATGCTTTTCCAGCAAATAGCACAAAATAAATATCTGCCTGTCCAGGCTCCAACTAAACGGAACACATCAGGTTTCTTCACAGCATCATTTCAACAGTAGTGTTCCTTGGGTCAGACTTCCCATACTAGTTCCATTTGGCAGTACTGGCCCTGGCATTCTATGCACTATTTGCAGACTTTTTATAGCCCAGTAATGAGCCAAACAGCTTCCTCTGAGCTTAAAGGGGTAGTCCCATCTCAGACGTCCGGTCTTCGATAGGTGCAGTTCTAACCTTAGAGACTAGCAACTATCTTGTAGCTGCTGGGAATGGAGAGGTGTCAGGGAAGTGTGGCGCTCTACATGCACTTCTATGGGAGATCCAAAAGAGCCATGTGTGCTTACTCTTTTATTTTCAGCAGTCCCATAGAAGTGAATAGAGAGAGCCGTGCATGCGTGGCCATTTGGCCATTGAGGGACTCACTTTTTCAAGAAAGCTACAGCTCCCAGAGGTAGCACAAACTTTCCCCATTGAATGCCATCTTACAGCTTGGATAATGGATGTATTCTATCACACATTGCTCTCTCTCATTCTGAATGGACTGGGTAGAGGAAAGTAACGAGGAGATAAAGCATTTCTGTAAAATTTGGGATGGTTATATTCATGTATTGCCGTATTCAGTAAAAAGTGAAACAACATTTTTCACTGCCCATATGGTATCTGGAATAAGTTGCTGGTACAACTCCCTTCCCCTAACTCTCTTTCAGCTGACAGGCTTGACAGCATTTGCTTGTACACCTGGCCAACTCGCCTCCCATTTTAATGGCTGTTTATTGCTTTCATTAAGTGTAGGCCATACACTTTCAATGAATAGCAGCCATACACTGGTACAGCTGACAGTTTGTGTTTTCAATGGGAAAAGGGGAGTAAACTGTGTTTGAAATTAAAAATGTCCAAACCTTGTTTTCTCCAATATCAACTGTTCGGGGGGGGGGGGGGGGAGTTTGGAGGCCCCCCATACAAATAAGATGGTCAGCCAGACCTGCTGTAATCAGCCAATGTTTAATATGTATGGCAAGCTTAACTTTATTCTCAGACATATACTGCATATATTTTGTAGGTGTTGTAATAGTATTGGCTATGTCCTCAAAAGATCTTGCTTGGATATTTATCTTCTTAAAGTGGTTGCCCGCTTCAGGATAGGTCATCAATATTATATCGGGGAGGGGGGCCGACTACCAGCAACCCCGCTGATCAGCTGTTTAAAGAGTAAGCAGCTAATGTACGAGCGCTACAGAGGACAGAGCCGTCCCATAGAATTAAATGGGGACATCATAGTTGCAATTACAAAGTTGAATGGGGAAATCATAGTTTGTAATTACAACTGCTCGCAACTGTGGTGGCGAGCAGGTAAACAGAGAGGAGTAGGCAACACTCATAGAAGTGCTACTTTCTCTTCAAACAGCTGATTGGTCAGGGTGCTGGAAGTCCCCCCCCGACCAATCAGCTGTTTGAAGAGAAAGTAGCACTTATATGAGTGCTGAGGATAGTTCATCATAAAAAAAAAAGCAAACAACCCCTATAAGGCTACAGTACACTTTTTATGCTGTTGGTAATGAAATGTGTGGTGTACTCACATATTTAAAAGACCTTTTTTTTTTTACCACAGGAGTCTCAAATGAAACAACGGCAATTACTTGGGTGTATTTGTCCTTCTAATTATTAGTTTAAAGGGGTATTATGGTTGTGGAAAATTATCCTCTATACCCAGGATAAGAGATAACTATTACTAATAAACTCATGGGAGTCCTACCACTGGAACCCCCACCAATCATGAAAAATGGTCCCCCAAAATGAATGGAGTGCTCAGCAATTTCCGGAACTCCCATAGAGATGAATGCAGCGATAGTGCACATACCCACTTGCACTCCATTAATTTTAAGGGGCCCCTCTGGGTACCTTTTTTTTCATGGTTCATGAGAGTCCAGGCAGTAGAATCCACACAATCTTATAGTAACTTACTTAACTTGCCACAACTGGAATACACCTTTAATTTTCTTTATTTGGAATATTTTTAATAATAACTTGGTGGAAATATATCTTTTTCCAACCACACTAGCTACAAAGAATTTGGAAAGTCTTGAGACCCTTTGACTTTTTTCACATTTTGTTATGTTGTGGCCTTGTGCACTCAATTCCCATACTCAGAAAGTAAAAACAGAATTTTAGAAATCTTTGCAAATTTATTAAAAAGAAAAACCTAAGGACCTAGGTATTCAGACCCTTTGCAATGACACTTGAAATTTAGTTCTGGGGGCCTCTCATTTTTCATCTTTGATTATCTTTGAGATGTTTTTACACCTTGATTGGAGTCAACCTTGGGTAAATTTAGTAGACCTGGACATGTTTTCCCCACAGCTAACAATGCATATAAGAGCAAAAACCAAGCCATTAGAAAGAAAGAACTGCATGTAGAGCTAGAGATTTTTTTTGCTGCACTGAAAGTCCCCAAGAGCACAGTGGTCTCCATATAGAAGACATTTGGAACAACCAGGAAAGAGATGAGCAAATCAATTCTACTGGTTGAGCTTTCATCCCTAATTTCCCCAAAACGTTGAATTCTAAAAAAAAAACACATAAAATACTCTACTAGAAAAGACACATGCAAGCCAGTTTTCCTTCCAAAGAGCAACAGTGAGTGTCCCAGTATTATGCTTCTCTGAGTTAGACACGCAAGACAGTTCCACTTAGTGGACAAGAGCACTGAGTGTCTTAAGAGAAAACTGCCCTGTTTAGTTGAGTGGGCCAAGCCATGCCCTTTTTCATTAGGGACACCAACTAGTATACATAAAGAGTATTTTACTGCAGCCAACACTGATCTGCGTTTTTGAAAAACATCTGCAAATTTTAGTGTCTTACATATGCTGGCATTAAGTAGGCTTAATGTTATTTTCTTTTTAGAAGGACGGCTAATTTGCATACCGTTGTTTTTTTGGGGGAAAGATATTCAAATTAGGTTTCTCTCCAAAAGAAGAACACTAATCATATCTGATGCCAGAAGATGTAAGCTTCTACATATTCCTAGAAATGCAGAGCAGCATTGGCTGGACTACGGCACTTCTCATGCAAACTAGTTGGTCTCCTTAATGAGAAATAGCTCCCCCAAGATCATTCCAAGGCCTTTTCGAAGGAGAACTGGCTTGCACAACTCATTCAGAGAAGTATAATACTGGGACATTCAATACTCTTGTCCTTTTGGAAGTAGAACTCGTTTGCACGTCTCATTTCCAGTCCAAGACTTACATTTTTCTCTGTTTTTGAGAGAAAAAATATAAACCCTAGGAAAACTTACAGTGTTATATAACAATTTTCAGGGCCGTTGGAGCATATTCGATTAGGATAGAATTGATTCTAGCCCGAATAGAATTTTTAAAAAAATTTGGCGAATTGGAGCCTAAATGAATGGAAAAAAAAATGCTTTTGTATAAACCAGGATTCTTCCTAGAGATGACCACCCCACCAAACAAATTAATCAGGGGAGAAGGGTCTTAGTAAAGAAGTGACCAAAACCCCAATGGTCACTCTGGCTGAGCTCCAAAATCCTGTGTGCAGATGGGAAAAACTTCCAGAAGGTAAACCATCATTGCAGTACTGCACCAATTAGTACTTTATGACAGAATGCCCAAAAAGAAGCCTCTCCTCAGTAAGGGTACTTTCACACTAGCGTTTTTCTTTTCCGGCATACAGTTCCATCACAGGGGCTCTATACTGGAAAATAACTGATCAGGCATATCCCCATGCATTCTGAATGGAGAGTAATCCGTTCAGGATGCATCAGGATGTCTTCAGTTCAGTCATTTTGACTGATCAGGCAAAAGATAAAACTGTAGCATGCTACGGTTTTATCTCCGGCGAAAAAAAACTGAAGACTTGCCTGAACGCCGGACCCAGCATTTTTCCCCATAGGAATGTATTAGTGCCGAGTCCAGCATTAGAAATACTGGAATGCTGGATCCATCCTTCCGGTCTGCGCATGCAGACCGCATGACAAGCGGAGAGACTGATCCGTTCTTTGAATGCATTTGTGAGACGGATCCGCATCCGGATGCGTCTCACAAATGCTTTTAGTCACATCCAGATTGGCGGATCTGGCAGGCAGTTCCGACGACGGAACTGCTTGCCGGATCACACTGCCGCAAGTGTTAAAATAGCCTAGAAGACACATGAAAGCCTGTCTAAAGGACTCAGACTGTAAGAAACAAGATTCTCTGATCTGATGAAACCAAAATTAAACTTTTCTGGCTTCTGTTCTATAAGTGTCATCTCTGCAGGAAACCAGGTACTGATCGTCACCTGACCAATATTATCCATACAGTGAAGCATGATGGTGGCAATGTCATGTTGTGGGGACAGGTATAATAGTCAGGATTGAGGGAAAGCTGAATGGCGTAAAGTACAGAGATATTCTTAATGAAAACCTGATCCAGAGTGCTCTGGACCACAGACTAGGCGGTAGGTTCATCTTCCAACAAGACAATGACCCTAAGCATGCAGCCAACATAACACAGGAGTGGCTTAGGGACAACTGTCAATGTCCTTAAGTGGCCTAGGCAGAGCACTGACTTTAACCCAATCGAACATCTCTGGAGAGACCTAAAAATGGCTGCCCACTGAGAGTCGCCACCTAACCGTCCAACAGAGCTTGAGAGTAATGGGATCTGCAGAAAAGAATGGCAGAAAATCCCCAAACCCAGGTGTTCAAACCTTGTTGCATCATACCCTAGAAGACCGGAGGCTGTGATCGCTGCCAAAGGTGCTTCAATTAAGTACTGAGTAAAGGGTCTGAATACTTATGTCAATGCATGATTTTAGTTTTTCCCTTTGAATATATAAGCTTTTGAACATTCTGTTTTCACTTTGTCATTATGGAGTATTGAGTGCAGAACAAAGAGTAAAAACTTTTTTTTTTATTTTAGCACAAGGCTGCAACATAACAAAATGTGAATAAGTTAAAGGTTCTGACAACTTTCCAAATGCATTGTATACTAACTTTACAATTACGTTAGCAAAGAGTAAATCGATAGATATAATAATGAATAAGAGGTTATCCAGGAATTTCACAGTAGGTCCTAATCTTGTGTGTTTTGGTGGAGAAGAATTGATGGGAGAAAAAAAAAAGATTTTGAATTCAGATACCTCTGTGTACATGAGGAGTTACACTTCTTTTTTGGCTCCAACCAGTTTTGGCTTAAAAAAATGCATTTAAAAACTGGTTGAAATGTGAACAAGACCTAAACCAGTTTCTGTGATCTTAGCAATCCATCATAGGAATTATACTAGATATCTGGCACATTTTAGCATACATTTGGGAAATTTCCCCAAGTCTTGTGAATTTGCTAACATAACATCTCTGTTTATCTTCATATAACTTAAACAAATGTAGAAACAGAAATGTCTGCTTTCAAAACCGAAAAAAATCTTGGTTGCCGACCAGGTTTACAGATTGTAATGCAGTACTTGGCAATTTGTCCTTATCATGGAATATCATGAGAAGAACAAAAAGCTCTTATGTTTTAAAAGTTTGACCATGCAAAACTAAAGTAGGTAGAAAAAAGCATTAATGACAGATGAGTCTATAAAGTATCAGCGGGAAACAAGCATATCCCTGATAATATGAGAATAAAGGCAAATAATCAAAGAACAGGCTGCTAAATTATCCTTTCCTCAAAAGTTGTAACTTGCCTATTTTAACCTCTTCCTGCAATATGGTGTACATTTACCGAACACTTGGAACATAGTTTGAACAGTCCAGATTGAAGAGAATGGGAAAGGCATGTTACCATGGACAACAGATGGACTGAAGAAGCTAAAAAAACAATAGCATCCACATTCTTTATTTTCAGGATATACGTAACATACTGCAGCAAATATCCTGTTACCAGCATTAGTCTTGTTTCCTTTAAGCATGTGATAAAGTTTACTGGGGCATTAACTTAATTCTCATGTTTTCTGTTATAATGACATCATTATAAAAATTGGTTTCATGAGTTAAAATTATCAGTGAATACAGGAAAGAATTAAAAGAAATTAGAAATGTCATCCTCGATAACCATATCTAAGGCATGTTTGAGTGACTCATAGTCAAGCTCATGCATTAGGGCTAAGGGGCATGTAAAGAAGAGAGTTGAACTGTAGATCCACAGAAAATGTTTATAACTAGAGATGAGTGAATCGAATTTGACTAAGTGGAATTCAATCTGAATTTCTGGAAAAATTAGATTCATACCGAAGTCGAATTTCCTTGCGCATCGTAGTAACGAAAACTAAAATGGCAGCCTGCCAGCCCCTGTGATGTCACAGCCCTATAAATAGCCTCAGCCATCTTGGTTTCTGCCATTTTCCAGTGTACTTAGTGCAGGGAGAGACGTCAATAAAATAAAATAAAAGTTATCTGATACGTTGCCTATCAATGGCGCTGCAAGTCCCAAAGTGAAGTGGGTTCCGTTCACACAATCAGTCAATTTGTTTCAATACAGGATGGCGCTGCTCTCAATTCTCTGGTAGTATCCCGCTTTCCTTGAAACCACAATTCTCACAAAGGTAAAAGTACTGCTCCGTAACCCAAAGGATTTCTTGGTTCCAAGTCACTTTCTGTGAAAGCCAAATTAGAGCAAAATAGTGAAGGACCACCAACCAAAATGACATAAAAAGGTTTTATCATACTCACAAACGTATCAAAATAAATGCGCATATCACAAAACCATATCCGTCCTCCTCAATTCACCCGATCTAGGTTTCGCTTTTGCTTCATCAGGGGCACTTCTATAAAAAACAGCAGAAAACCTCCTGCAGCAATATCTTCCTGGATGCTGAGTAAAACTCTTCAAAATACTTTATTGTGCTGAAAAAAACTATTTATAAGTTCAGGGAAAGATGATTTATAGTGTAGGAAAAGGATAGGAAAGCATTATTCACACTATAAAAGGAGAGCTGGGAGTAAAGCCTGGGTAATAGGAGCGATTCTATTAAGCCTTACTGCACTAATTAGGGGTCCAAATTGCAGTTATACTGCTGCTTTTAGGTTGGTTTGCACTATATGATAGCTCAGTAATTCCAGTAATGCTTGCTTGTTATTGGGGTGAAAGTGCTGTCTGATACAACCAGTTTTGGGGTGTATTTAGGTGAAAAATAACTACTTCCATTCACCCTTGCTTGGAAAGTGCAATTTGATACAGCCAATTTTGGTGTGTTTTAATAGCAAATATTCTTTTCAGGTGTCATCACTGTTTTGGATCCACTCCTGTTTTTTTGGGGGCCTTAGCAACACTGATGGATTACTGACCAAATGCTGATCGTGTGAAGGGGGATGCTGAAAAGACAGGATCAGTTTTTTTTGGGGGTTGTTCTTATGACAGATGAGAAGAAGGGCAAAATAAACAGTGACGTCAAGACAAACTTGCTGCTGACACCCTCTCCACTCTGTCAGGGGGGCACTACTTGTCTCAGCATGTAACAGAACAGGTTCTGTACAAATATATGTGGAATCAGATGACAGTGTAAAAGGCGTGTGTTATTTTACTCTATAGTACAGTCGTGGCCAAAAGTTTTAAGAATTACATAAATATTGGAAATTGGAAAAGTTGCTGCTTAAGTTTTTATAATAGCAATTTGCATATACTCCAGAATGTTATGAAGAGTGATCAGATGAATTGCATAGTCCTTCTTTGCCATGAAAATTTACTTAATCCCAAAAAAAACAACTTTCCACTGCATTTCATTGCTGTCATTAAAGGACCTGCTGAGATCATTTCAGTAATCGTCTTGTTAACTCAGGTGAGAATGTTGACGAGCACAAGGCTGGAGATCATTATGTCAGGCTGATTGGGTTAAAATGGCAGACTTGACCTGTTAAAAGGAGGGTGATGCTTGAAATCATTGTTCTTCCATTGTTAACCATGGTGATCTGCAAATAAACACGTGCAGCCATCATTGCGTTGCATAAAAATGGCTTTACAGGCAAGGATTTTGTGGCTACTAAGATTGCACCTCAATCAACAATTTATAGGACCATCAAGAACTTCAAGGAAAGAGGTTCAATTCTTGTTAAGAAGGCTTCAGGGCGTCCAAGAAAGTCCAGCAAGCGCCAGGATCATCTCCTAAAGAGGATTCAGCTGCGGGATCGGAGTGCCACCAGTGCAGAGCTTGCTCAGGGATGGCAGCAGGCAGGTGTGAGCGCATCTGCACACACAATGAGGCAAAGACTTTTGGAAGATGGCCTGGTGTCAAGAAGGGCAGCAAAGAAGCCACTTCTCTCCCAAAAAAACATCAGGGACAGATTGATCTTCTGCAGAAAATATGGTGAATGGACTGCTGAGGACTGGGGCAAAGTCATATTTTCCGATGAAGCCTCTTTCCGATTGTTTGGGGCATCAGGAAAAAGGCTTGTCCGGAGAAGAAAAGGTGAGCGCTACCATCAGTCCTGTGTCATGCCAACAGTAAAGCATCCTGAGACCATTCATGTGTGGGGTTGCTTCTCATCCAAGGGAGTGGGCTCCCTCACAATTTTGCCCCAAACACACAGCCATGAATAAAGAATGGTACCAAAACACCCTCCAACAGCAAATTCTTCCATAAATCCAAAAGTTTGGTGAAGAACAATTTTCCAGCATGATGGAGCACCGTGCCATAAGGCAAAAGTGATAACTAAGTGGCTCGGGGACCAAAACGTTGACATTTTGGGTCCATGGCCTGGAAACTCCCCAGATCTTAATCCCATTGAGAACTTGTGGTCAATCCTCAAGAGGCGGGTGGACAAACAAAAAACCACTAATTCTGACAAACTCCAAGAAGTGATTATGAAAGAATGGGTTGCTATAATTTAGGAATTGGCCCAGAAGTTGATTGAGAGCATGCCCAGTCGAATTGCAGAGGTCCTGAAAAAGAAGGGTCAACACTGCAAATACTGACTCTTTGCATAAATGTCATGTAATTGTCGATAAAAGCCTTTGAAACGTATGAAGTGCGTGTAATTATATTTCACTACATCACAGAAACAACTGAAACAAAGATCTAAAAGCAGTTTAGCAGCAAACTTTGTGAAAACTAATATTTGTGTCATTCTCAAAACTTTTGGCCACGACTGTAGGATCTTGGGCCTCTGCACAGTTCTTTATACCTGATGATACCATTGACCTGTAAGGCTGAGTTCACACTTGAGTTATTTGGTCAGTTTTGGCCCTGTAATTGTGATTCTAAGAGTGACGTGTGTCATACTGACTCACAGTACTGTTTCACTACCACAGCAGACTCCCTATGTGTGTTTCTGCAATGCACAGTGTTCTACACCACTATGCAGGCTCTTAGCAGGAAAAAGCTGTTTTTTAACTCGATTCATCACAAATAAATTTGGATCTAATCAAATATTTTTGGGAAATTCGGTGAACAGACAGAATCAAATTTCTGAGAAATTTGCTCATCTCTATTTATAACCAATAAAATATAATTAATGCAATACTCAAGAATTGGGACATTTTAAGGAGAGATGCAACCCTGAGTGAACTCACAGAACAGAAGCCACTCAGATCCTTTAGAAGAAGCCACCCGATCAAAGATAGACTTGTGAGAAGCAGGTTTCAACCCACTAAAAGTGATAACTGGCTAAAGAGTAATATACCAAAAGGCAATTTTAGATGTGGCAGCTGTTCACTATGCCCCCATAATTCCCAAAAGAAATATATTGAGTTTCAGGCACCCAACATAGAATCAACAGTTTCATCAACTGCAGGAGCACGTATGTGGTATATTTACTACTGTGCACCTGCGGGCGATTCTATATTGGGAAAACAATTAGGTGCATGTTTGAAAGCGTGAGAGAGCATTTCAATTCCGTTAAAACAGGAAACTGTTGCCCTAGATTTATAGATCATATAAGAAGTGCTCATGGAGGCAACGTGGATTGTATCTCTTTCACAGGGCTTGAGATTGTATCCGTCGCTCTGCAGGGAGGGGATAGACACTGCCTCCTCCTGCAGAGGGAAGCAAGGTGGATTCTGCGGACCCAAGCTCTGGGTGAGCTTGGATTGAATGACAGGAATGATCTAAGCCCTTTCTTATAGTTGTATGTTAAACACATCATTGTCATGTGGAAGTGTATTGCCCGGTATTTATAGTTGTCGTGTTACATGTATACATTCTTGTATTTTTTCATTTAACCTTTGACGCGGGTGCAACCTTGTTGTCTGTTACCATGACAACGGGCAGCGCCGGCACTTAAAAGGGTGACGCGAATGTACGCGCTGCCGCACAGCCCGAGGTAGCGCTTGTAGCGCGAAACGGCCGTCGCTGTTTGATGCGTGACTAAGAATTATCTGCCCCCTGCTACATCTGATTCATGGAATAAAAGTACCGTAATTGTTTCAACACACTGGTGAGTGCCGCTCTACATTTCTTCTTCTACATTGTGATATAATTAATGCAATGTTCCTAACACATTTTATAAAAAAATAAAATAAATAAGAATATAACATAAAGTATTCTGTGGGGGTAAATATATGTTTACATTTGATAGTCAGAAAAAGGACTTTACCAAACAACCTCCTAAATTATCTTACAGAGCATGAGTTGGGTAGAATGGTGTACTGGGGATTCTGGGAATCACACTTCAAAGTTGCCAATTCAGAGTTCAATATAAGGTTGGGCTCCTTGCCATACTCTCATAAATTCTAGATAAAGTATTATCAATGGCCAACATTGTTTCAAACCATAATGGTTTTATTGCAGCTTTCATTTGGGCCTGTTATTAGCAAAATGTCCATGAATGACACTAGGAAGGCCATACTCTGGAAAGACCTTTCCTGATAACCAGCTATTCTGCACTATTTCATTTACTAAAGGGTTTTGTTTGTGCATTTCTTCTTTGGGACCTAAGGTCTAATTTCAGAGATACACGTAGTAACTGTATGGCTCCATTATAAGTACATAAATTCCAACGTAAAGGCATCACTTTACATTGGTATTTTCTGAAAGCTTCTGGAGATTACACCATAAACAAAACCATTTAGGATCAAAAATGAAGGCTTAAGTAATGTCAAGTTCCCTCATGATCTTTTCCTTTCTAAATTGACCAAAATATCCTTAGATTGCCTAAAATCTCTTCCCTCTTCTCATCCATTACATAAAGGATCATTCTTAAGCCTTAATCATAGTACTGAGAAATGAAGTTTCTCACATTTTCTTGTTGGGTGAGAGCTTTGGTGACAACCATATGACTGGATAATGAGAAACTCAAAATATAGTTTAAGCACAGATAAAAGAATTACCTATTTATTGCTTTACAAGCATGGGGCACATATTCAGGAATGCACTTAGCATTTACACACAAATCTACTGCTAGAAATTAAGTCAGTTTCTTTCATTATTGTTTTTTTTTCAACCAGTAGCTCTCCGTTGTCTATTCTCCCTTGTGTGGTTGCCATCTTTTAGCCCACAGGGATGATTTTCTGAACTATATGAAAACTGTAGATAAAAGCATAGTATTGTGGGTTTTATTTTTTTATCAACTCACATGCTACAGTTTAAAATAAATTCTCTTCACAATTGCTCTGCTGATTTTGTTTCTGACCATGTTACCATGATCACTATGGGGGGGTCATTTATTAAGCTGAATTACGCCTATTACAGCTAGATGCGCAACAATCTGCAGCTTCTCCCCCCTAACGCCAGGTCTAAAAAAGTAGGTATGGCTTGTGCGGGGAAGGTGATGGGCCGACAGGCCTGTCTCATTTACCATTTTCTACACCTGTAACACACATAGAAGCTGTCTTTCTTTTAGATCTGGTGGAGGAACCACTGAAGTTATGTAGGCCGGCGGCTCTTCATAACTTTGGCGGAACCACCGCCAGCTTAGGAGATTATAATGTCCAGCGTCTAAAATGCATGTGTTACACTGTTACTACATTGTCCAGACCCCATTCAGATTATGTACCAAAGTAGTCCTCAACTATTTGAAAGCCAGTTCAGGAAAGCAGGCTAGATAGAGAGCAATGTAATGGATGAGTAACACAACTAGGCAGCCATATAAGCAGCAAACAAATAACAAAGCATTCATACTATAAATGAGCTATGCTGAGACATACATACAGAAGGAAGAAAAGCTAATTGTTTTAGTTAGTTTAGTTAGTATTTGGTCACCATACAATGAGCATTGTAAAGTTTACATCGGAAGGCCCATCAGGAAGGGAGTATAGATGTAAAAATACACTACTTTCCAGAAGACTTTTTTTTCTTTCTTTTTTTTCCTTCGCCAACATTGTTTTTATTGTGTGAAAAAGTGTGCCTTTGCATTGCCCCACATGTACCTCTCTTGGACAATAGTGAACCATGCTAGGATGTACCGACCAGTAGAGAAGATTTTAATTGGCTTGGGTTGTTCAACTACTACATGTAAAAATTGGTAACCACTTACCGATCGTGCCAGTTTTTACCTTCCCGACTAAGCCTAATTTTGCATGTTGTCTTCCGCTGCTGAATTCATGTGGGTTGAATTGAGGCATTGTATTCTATGGAGGTCCTTGTTGCCACTGTTCCGTGAATCCTGTCCTTGGTTACATGTGGTGTAAATCTGTGCCTATGTGCTTGTATCTGTCCCCATTTCTGTATTGCGTGGGTTAATCTTTCCCTGGGTGTCACTGGGTGTGAGTGGCTGATGCTGCTTTCCGCCTAGACGCCTTGACCACTGTCAACCATTATGCACTTTGTCTGTACAAGTTCCTGAAGTCCATCAGTTTGTATGGGTTCCTAACTATTCTATTTTTACACATTTCAGTGCCCTATTTTTGGTGCCCAATGTGCACCAGTGTGAAAAGTCAGCCCTCTAATTATTAGGCTGCGCTTCCTACATGCGTGTCACGCTCTAATGTGGGAGGGAAACCCCACACAGAACATAGGAGGGAAAGGGGAAAGGAAATAAAACCTGAAAACTAGGGAAGGAAGATGGACACCTCCTAGAGAAAACCCTAACCAGAGCCCTGACTGACTACCAGTATGAACAGACCCCAAAGGTAGGTGAGGACATACACAGGAATACCTAAAGTCCTATCTAACCCTAAAGGACCCTGGAACTAATGACAGGAATGAGACAACCCATTCCTCCAAAAGGAAGGATGAACGGGAGTCTCCCTGAGGCCTAATACAAAAAAACAAAAGGAAAAGGTAACACTTTACTCCCAAGAAGCTATGGCAGCACCAGGAACTCAGACGAGATTCAAACACCAGCTATCCACAGGTCCAACTAAAGCTATAAACCGCACAGCATTGTGGGAGAAACAAGTATAAATAGGGAAAGTTAAATGACCACAATAGCAACACCTGGAAGTTAAGAGTGTGTCCAGTACCAGAAAGAACACATACGCCTATTGATCCACAAGGTAATGTCAAATCAAACCACGTGTTGTCAGTCTCAAAGATCTCCTGCCACTCACTGTCGTGGGGATGTCCGTATGTCTCGGTAAGGCCTCTTTTGCCTGGTCATACAACAGGGTTCAGGAGTAAAAGAGCCATATGTGCATTTGAGGCAGAATGTGGTGATTTACGTAGCTTGTGCTGACAATGTAGAGGCTCTGGGGTACAATAATAAATGGAACCCCCTGAGAAGTAACCCCATTTTGGAAGCTATTTATTAAGCTATTTACTAAGGCGTGGAATTAACATTTTGACCCCACGGGTGTTTTGCAAAAATGAATGCACAGTGAAAATGGAAAGCGAAAATTGCAATTTTTCCATAGATATGGCAATTCAGTGCCCAATATGCTGTGTCCAGCTGTTACCATCTGTGACTCATGCCACATTTCTTGAATTGATAGGTAGGTTCTACTGAGTACGGAAATATCATAAATATGGACATAAGCTGTTCTATGGGCACATGGCAGGGTTCAGAAAGAAAGGAATGCCATTTAGCTTTTGGAGTGAGGACTTTGCTGGAATGGTTTTTGGGTGCTGCATCACATTTGCAGAGACCCTGAGGTACCCGTACAGTGAAAACTCCCAATAAATGACCCCTTTAAGTTATTTATCAGGGCTGGAGTGAGCATTTTGACACCACTGGTATTTTAAAGAAATGAATGAGCAGGAGAATGTGCAAAATAAAAATTGCTAGTTTTCCACAGTTATGGCATTTTAGTCCCCAAATATGTTGTGCCCAGCTTGTGCTACCTGAGATACACCATGCCCCTTAAATTGTTAATTGGATTCTCCTGGGTACAGAACTGCCATAAATGTGGACATAAACTGTGTATGCTGCAGATGTCAGAAGGGAAAGACCACATTTTGCAGCACAGATTTTGAGAAATTGGTTTACAGGCAGCACGTTGCTTTCGATCAGTCTCTAGGATACCAGTACAAATATTTTCTGAGAAACATACATTTTTTTTTTTCTCTCATTGGAGCTGTCTGAGGGCTTATTTTTGAGGAAAAATTTGCTATTATCATTGGTTTTATTTTGGGGTACATATGACTTTTTGATCGCTTTTTATTTAGCTTTTTGGAAAATAGGATAAAGAAAAGGCAGCAATTTTTGCCACTGCTTTTTGGGTAAACTGTGCACCGTGTGGGAAAAACTATATGCTAAATTTATTGTGCTGGCCTATACAATTACAGAGATACCAATTTTATAAAGTGTCTTTTTTTGTTTTCGTTTTGAGTTGAAATTTTAATTGGTACCATTTTGGGGTACATATGACATTTTGATCGGTTGAGATTATTTTTGGGAGGCGAGCAACTAATGGCTGTTCTGGCATAGTTTTTTTATGGCATTCACCTGAAGTGGCAGATCATGTAATGTTTTTATAGAGCAGGTCATTATGGTTGTGGCAATATTAAATATGTATTTTTATTAATTTTTTTACTTTTTTTGCACAATGAAAGGATTTAAAAAAAAAATAATAATAATGTTTGTGTCACCATTTTCTGAGAGCCATATTTTTTTATTCTTCTGGTGATGGAAGATCATTTTTTTGCAGGATGAGGTGACATTTTGATTGGTACTATTCTGGGTTAAATAAAAAATTTTGATTGCTTGATATGTTTTTGAGAGGCGAGGAGACCAAAAAATAGCTGTTCTGGCATAGGTTATATTTTTATTTTTTTATGGCATTCACCTGACAGGATATATTTTATTGCTGATTCTTCATGTAACTGAGGCTAAAAGATACAGCACTGTACAAACTCACTGCAGAAGTGATCTGGGTAGGCTAAGAACCAGAAGCTTGTGCAGACTCATAGCCCCCAGCGGTTACATGACTGCTGGGACAGGAGCAGGAAGTGACATTGAGAGCTGTGTATAGAGTGATAGAGAAGGCAGAGATAGTGAATAACTGTCCATGCCTTCTCTATATCACTGACATCAGGCTCCTCACTCCAGCAGCTGAACAATTAATGTGCAGCTGCAATCTCTGTAAGGACATTTTAAAACATCTGTTCAAAGATATATGCTGACGTTAATATTCTATGGGCAGTTGGGAACTGGTTAATGATTGTAAAATCACTTGCATTGTTAAAAGGGTTGTCTCACTCTAGCAAATGGCTTTTATCATGTAGGCATCATACACTGCTTATTTCCAGGGGTTACAACTACTCTGCAATCCAACAGCAGTGGCCGTTCTTGCACTCTATAGGAAAAGGCATTGGCCTTTCCGGTGGCTGGGACCATGGGAGTGTGCATAGGTGCTTTTTCCTATAGTATGCAAGAATCACAACCGCTGCTGGATTGCAGGGTGATCGTAACTCCTGAATACAAGCAATGTATAATGCAATGGAAAAATGAATCAAGCCAGCAAAGGAGGCTATATGTACAATCACCATACATTAGAAAGTGCCTTGTATTAACCATGGTCATCATGATAAATTCCATTAATTATAGCTGTTACTTCTATAGCCTTAAATAGCCACTGCTATTTCAACCAACTTTGTGTAAAGCAATAGTACAGGTGAATAAAAAAAAATTTGTAGTATATCGTATCAGAGAAAAATTATTCATTTTGCCCCTCCCTAACTAAATAAACATTCTCTGCTAAGTCTGTTTTAACCCCGTAGTGACGAGGTTTTGGGTCTTACTGACCAAGCATTTTGTTTTTCCATTTTTTCATCTTCTCTTTCCAAGAGCTATAAGTTTTCTATTTTTCTATGTAGCCGTATGAGGGCTTGTTTTTTGTGGTACAAGTTGTAGTTTTTTGGGTGCTATTTTGGGTTACACATAACTTTCTAATTAACTTTTATTAACACTTTCTGGGAGGGAGATGGGGAAAAAACAGCAATACTGCCATGAGTTTTTACTTTATAAAATTTGCAGCATTCATTTTTTGGCATAAATAGCATGATAACTTTATTCTTTGGATAAGTGCAATTACAGCGTAAATAGCATGATAACTTTATTCTTTGGATAAGTGCAATTACAGCGATATCAAATACATGTACTGTATTTTTTGCTTTATAAGACGCACTTTTGTCCCCCCAAAAGTGGGAAGTGCTCACTAGAATGCATTAGGTTCCGGGAGGGAAGCGCAGCAAGTGCTTCCGGTACTCACACTCCCTGGTCTTCCTTCCTAGGGACGGTGTTGCACTGTCCTGACCCCGTACAGCGTCGGGACGTAAAGCGCGCACTATGACCTGACGTTGCACGCAGTCAGCTGACAGTGCAGTCCGGCCCGGAGATGGAGAGGAGCCGCGGCACAGGAGAGGTAAGAGGAGTTTTTTTATTTCATTCTGATGGTCTGGCAAGGAACTCTGGGGGGTCTGACAATGAGGGCTGATCTGAGGTCTGATGGTGGTCTGAAATAAAGGGCTGATCAAAGGTCTGATGGGGGTCTGACATTAAGGGCTGATGGGGTTTTGACATGGAGGGCTAATATGGGAGTCTGATCTGATGTCCTGATATTTATAGGGGTCTGATCCGATGTTCTGATATTTATGGGGGTCTGATCTAAGGATATGATATGAGGTCTGATGAAAAAAAAAAATAATCTTATTTTCCTCCTCTAAAACCTGGGGTGCGTCTTATCGTCGGGTGCGTCTTATAAAGTGAAAAATATGGTAGGTGGGTTTTTTTACATTTTGCTACTTTTGTGCAATAAAACCCATTTAAAAAAATATATATATATTTTTGCATTGCCACATAAAAAGACCCATAACTTTTTTTTTTTTCTATGGGGCTGTGTGGGGGCTTGATTTTTGCAGGACAACTTGTAGTTTACATTGGTGTCATTTTGGGGTAAATAACACTTTTTGATCATTTGTTATTAATTTCTTTTGGTGGTGACTAAGCAAAATGAGCAATTCTGGCATTTTTTTGTTGCTTTTTAAGGCGTTCGCTGTTGGGGATAATTTACATGATATTTTATTTTTGCAATTTTTCCATTAAAAAGCATTTTTTCAATGAAAAAAGTGCTGGTATATTCTTATATTCTTTTTTTTATTGGAATTTTTTTTCCACAATTTTTTTAAATACTTTTTTAACCACTTAATAGTCTCACAAGGAGACTATAACAGGTGATTTTTTTATCGGTTCCAAAATACAATGCACTTTTTCTATAGCCTGCTGGAGAACAGTCAAGGCAGGCTTGGGGCCTATACCAGGTGCCAGCCTATATACACATCGGCACTTTGCGAACTCCCTTGTGGGGTGCCGATGGGAAACAGAGGGAGTCATTGTGAAAAGGCGGTGGCCCAGCTGGGGGCCCCTTAGTGACCGCCATAAAAATATGCATTTGTTGTAACTAAGTGGTTAAGGGACAAGATGACTGGCAGCTCATTGAAGGATCAGGTTACATGCTGCCCATTGAAAATTATGAAGAGGGGAGTGGAAGGAGAAGTGAGCTGCAGTAAGAGAGAAGAGACTAAAGAGCTTATTTAAAGAGACAGGCACACATACTGCTAATAGAAGATTAAGAAGCGGGAAGAATAATGCCATTTTCTCTTATAAGATTTAGATATATTATACAGTTTCTTATATTCACCAGTACTATTCATTTATGCAAAGTTTGTTGAAATGACAGTGATCATTTAACTGTTAACTGGGAGCATTATTTTTCACCTTGGCAAAACATAAATGTACAAAACATATGCAATCCACCAATAAAAATTGGGCATCAACAAATAGGCCTATGTTGTAAATAAACATACGTACATCACAGAACACAAATACCAACACAATGCACAAAGTAATCATGATATCAAATAACATTTTTATTGTATAGTCAATCTGAATAAAACATAAAAGACATACATAGATAAAAGATGCAACCTCTATATTAAGTCGACAGTGTCTAAGGCTACTTTCACACCTGCGTTCAGGTGTCCGCTCGTGAGCTCCGTTTGAAGGGGCTCACAAGCGGCCCTGAACGCAGCCGTCTGGCCCTAATGCATTCTCAGTGGAGGCGGATCCACTGAGAATGCATCCGTCTGCCAGCGCTCAGCCTCCGCTCCGCTCAGTGAGCGGACACCTGAACGCTGCAAGCAGCGTTCGGGTGTCCGCCTGGCCGTGCGGAGGCGAGCGGATCCGTTCCAACTTATAATGGAAGTCAATGGGGACGGATACGCTTGAAGATGACACCATATGGCTCAATCTTCAAGCGGATCCGTCCCCTATTGACTTTCAATGTAAAGTCTGAACGGATCCGCTCAGGCTACTTTCACACTTAGAAATTTTTCTAAGTTATAATGCAGACGGATCCGTTCTGAACGGATGCAAACGTCTGCATTATAGGAGCGGATCCGTCTGATGAAACATCAGACGGACCCGCTCCGAACGCTAGTGTGAAAGTAGCCAGTGGACAATAGCATACAGCATGCGTGACATTAATCTAACAAGGTCTTCAGGCATAAAATAACAGTATAGCACTAAGTAAATATATATAAAGGTATATTGAAATGATAACAAGGGTATGTCGACCAAACAAGATGCTCAGGAGCCCCAACACATGTTTCATTTAAGTGATTCCTCTGGAGATTTTGACCCCCCCCCCCCCCCCCAGATGAGGCAGCTTAATAAAACCTGCATTGGAGTTCTTTTCTTGGCCATCTTATACTCATGTTATACCCTTGCATACCAACCAAACAAAATGGCCAGGAGCCCCAAGAGGACGCATTTAAGCAAAACATGCACTTGTATAGCCTTGTTATTATTTGAACCTATGCCTCATGTATTTTTACTTAGTGCTATACTGTTATTCTGTGACAACTTAGTTAGATTCATCTCAAGTAGACAGTATGCTATTGTCCACTGTTACAAGTCCATTGACTTTTTAATATAGAGGTTGGTCCTGACTAACTAGACCCAGTGTCATAGGCAGGGGAGTAGCTAAAGGCTCATGGGCACTGGTGCAAGAGCTCAGCTTGGGCCCTCCTTACCTCAGTGTTTTGTGGCAAGGGGCAGGGGTGCACCTAGCCTTTCTGCTGCGTGAGGCAAAAATTGAAAGCCCCCCCCCCTGCGAAATTCTCAACCTAACCCCTTCCCTCCAGCCCTACTGTTAAAGACATACTTGGAAAACATTACATACTTGGAAAACAAAACATACAGGGTAATACAGCGCCACATTAACTCTTGCATCCAGTCACGTCTCCTCTGATGTAGACGATCTCTTTCCTCATCTTCTCCATTCAGACCAGACCACCATAATGGTTTCTTTCAGCCATTTTTTGTCTATGCAGAGTTTGACAAACAGACATCTTAGTTTCCTACTTTTCCACCATCCTCCCACCTTCTCAACACCCCATCCTGCCACCCCCAATACTGTGGCCACTGAGTTCCCCAATACTATACTGCAGAAACAGATAATCCCCTGAAAATACTAGTACAACACAGATAGTGCCCCCTTTAATAATTATCGGCATGCAGTGCAGACCTCCACATCAGGTCATCATATTCAAACCCCCACACCAGATCCTCAAATTGGACCCCCCATATCAGATCCTCAGAACCCCATATCAGATCAGACCTTCATGTTAGACCCCAAATCAGACTCCCATATCAGACCTCAAATCAGACCCCCATATGAGACCTCAAATCAGGACCCCATATCAGACCCCCATATCAGATCCTCTGATCAGACCCCATACCAGACCTCAGATCAGACCCCCATATCAGATCCTCAAATTAGACCCCCATATCAGATCCTCATATCCCCATATCAGATCAGACCTCAAATTAGACCCCCATATCAGATCTCAGATCAGACCCCCTTTAGACCTCTATGTCAGATCCCGATATCAGATCCTCAGATCAAACAACCATATCAGACCTCAGATCAGACCCCCATATCAGATCCTCAAAACAGACACCCATATCAGATCCTCAAATTGGACCCCCATATCAGATCTTCAGACCCCCATATCAGGTCCTTAGACCTCATATCAAACCTCAGATGAGACCTCCATCAGACCTCCATGTTAGACTCCCATATCAGACCTCAGATCAGACTCCCTTTAGATCTCCATGTCAGACCCTGATATCAGATCCTCAGATCAGACCCTCATATCAGATTTCAGATCAGACCCTATAGCAGATCTTCAGACCCCCTTATCAGATTCTCAGACCCCCATATTAGGTCCTCCAAACCTCCATATCAGACCTCAGATCAGACCCCCATATCAGATCCTCAGACCCCCATATCAGATCCTCAGACCCCCATATCAGATTCTTAGACCCTATATCAGATCCTCAGACCCCCAAATAAAACCTCAGATGAGTTTCCATATGAGACCTCAGATCAAACCTCCATATCAGATGCTCAGACCCCCATATCAGATTCTCAGACCCCCATATCAGACCTCAGATCAGGCTATAAATAAATAAATTAACTTACCTCTCCTGCTTCAGCCCTACTCCCCGCATTCAGCGTTTTCTCTTTCAGTCCTAGCTCACTGGTCTTCTCCGGGCCCGCACAGTACTGTGACCTGACTGCGTACAATGCCAGGTCATAGTGCATGTACTGCGTCCTAACACTGCATCGCTGTATAAGACGCACCGTGTCTTATAAAGTGAAAGATGTGGTAATTGGCAGTGCACCACTGACAAGGGGGCCCTGTGGGCCCCCTGGCTTAGGGCCCTGATTGCAATTGTGACCCCTATAGCTACACCACTGATCGTAGGTGTGTTTTGCTTCTCTCCAGTGCTTCAATGGTGTTAAATCTTTTCATAAAAAAATGCCTTTTATTGATTTTATTGAATGATCTAAAATAAATTGATAAACCTTTTTGTGTTGCTTGAAGAAACAATCAGAAATATATACCTGTGTACATATTTAACCAGAGTTAAGTCTAAAGTTTTTTTTGTGTGTGACAAAATTAATCTTCTAGGATCACACACTGCCTTCTATTCCCAAATAATATTAAGCAAACACTCAGCTAATGATTAAACAAGATTCATTACATGATAGTAAAAGACACAATTGAAATGGATATAAGAAGAATGCTGGGCGAAATTGCTGAAACCTTCCCATTCATAAGTGACAAGTAATTATTTATGTTTCTCTAAAGGTTAGAAAGGCCAAACTGATATACACCTGTGCAAGCCCGACCTGTGGATTACCCAAGCATCCTAGGGACAAATGTGCAAATTCCTATGTAAGAACATGATTACTTCATTAAACAGAATCACATGACTGTCCTTTTGCAAAATGTCTTAATATTGCTTCTATAGAAACCTTCATGGCTGTCTGTGAAACTAGAGAGCATTCATTTTTTCTAATAATCTGCAGACAGCCCATCTGACCTTGGACCTTTCTCTAAAGGTCATTCTTTCGGATTTAACACCACTTGGAACTCATTCTTGCGAATACAAGGTTTAGGGTTCCACCGTCAACACCTGCAAATACCCCAAACAACAAAAATCCAAGGCAATGGAAACACAGAAACATGTCATCTTAATTTAATTTCTCAGGGCCTGGCAAAAAATTGTCCTGTTTGGTCCTCACATGGCATCTCGGTGAAGTGTTGTAGAAGGTGGGCAATAGGAGGTAGGCATAGTAAAAATACAGCTTCAAGTTCAATAGCAGTGGAGTGGAGAAGTGCTTTATTGCACTAAAGAATTTTTGTACTTTCTGGTCAAGTTTTTTCATTTGTCTGTTTTATGTAAAAAAAACATTCTTAAACAAAAAAAAGCTTTAAAGGAGTTATCCAATATCTAAAATATCCTCCCCACCCACCAGGGCCTGGGCCCCTTGTATAGATTATACTTACCTGGTCCCCGGCACCCGCTTCGCTCCGGATCCTTGCACGGCCGCCGCTGCCTTTCTCCGTTGCGGCCTGCCATTGGATGCTCTGCCCGTTACTGGGTGTTTTGATCCAAGCAACGGGGAGATGCAGTGGCAGCCATGCAGGGATCCAGAGCGACACGGGTACTGGGGAGCAGGTAAGTATAAACCATACAAGGGGCCCAGGCATTGGGGGGGATATTTTCGATATTGGATAACCCCTTTAATAGTTACTAAGCACATTAAAATACCAGATTTTTCACTTTATAAGACACACCTGATATTAAGACGCATCTAGGTTTTTGAAGAGGACATTAAGAAAAGAAAATATTTTGATCCAAATGGTGTGCTTTTGGTGGGTTTTGAACTAATGGGGGTCTGTGGATGGCGCACTGTTATGGGGGATCTGTGGATCACACTAATGAGGGATCTGTAGATGACGCACTATTATCGAGGGATCTGTGGATGACGCACTGTTATAGGGGGATCTGTGGAGGACACTTATAGGGGGATCTGTGGAGGACACTGTTATGGGGATCTGTGGAGGACACTGTTATGGGGATCTATAACACTCCAGAGTTGTGTTACTACACTCCTCTACCCCGCTACTATCTCCTAAGAGCCTTTATACTGTCATCAGGTATAATTTACATTATGTCCTCCAGAAATGTGCATATAAATCTATGTTAAAAGCAATTGTTCATGTAATTAGCCTGGTTATCAGTAGGTGGCAGCAATTCATTGGCAGGTACAAGTTACACTTTAGTGTATCTGAGCTGGAATGGTTTATTCCAGCTTAGTCCCCCCCTCTGTGAAGAGGTGGGCTGGTCCCACATCCTGCAGCATGGGTGGAGAAGGAAGTTAGAGTGTAGCCCAACCCCTGCTAGGGGTAGGGTGTGAGTGTGTGGAGTTCCCCTTCTTAGGGAAGACAGCAAGGACCTAGTCTCTGCTAAGACTTGGCCATATATCGTCTGAGCACCTTCAGTTCTGCTGGATGAGGAAAGCAGAAACTACAGGCAAACTCCAGAGTTCTAGGAAGAAAGCATCCCCTGAGAATCCATTTGTGAGAAAAGTCCAGAGTCCTAGGAGAAGCGTATTCCTCCTCAGCTAGTCTGTCCCCACACAGCAGAAGTTGCAAGCTCCACATTTAAAGCAGTACTCATTCCTGCCAATCATTGCCAAAACCTGCTGGGACCAAGAGACCAAAGTTGTATACTGCTTGGATGCAAGTTATTTCAAGTAAAGCAACTTCATCTAAAGGTCTGGACATCATTTATTCTGCACAGTTTCTCTATTACTCCTCCTATCACTACACTCAAATTTATTGCAAGTGAGCCAGAAGCCAGGAGTCTGGCCGACATCGAGAGACCGTGACACAACTACCATAACACTACAGATACATTATAGGCCATTATACCACTCTGGCAATACCATATATTATCCACCCGTACCTGGCCACTGCAGATCTGTGAATGACACTGTTATGGGGGGATCTGACCCCATTACATTGGGCCCCGGTCAGAGCAGCCATCACATGTACAGGGTATGCAGCAGCACCTAGCAGTGCTTCTTTGCTAATCTACCAGTTATCACTTATCTGTAAGCAGTACTCACTATGCATGCAGCGGGCAGGCCGGCAGCACACGTCACTCACTCAGTCACGCTCCGGCCCCGCCCACTTTATTAATGAACTGTTTGTTTACATCCGCCTAGCCTACCCATTGAGCGCTTGGTATGTTAATAGAACTCAAGAAAATTCCTTTGCCCAGCACGATTCAGCGCAGGGCAAGGGGGAGCATCGGAGCGTGAAAAGCTCTGATGCTCCACTCATTCATGGTGAATGAGTGCAGATCGAGTTGTGTCGAGTAAACTGTCTCGCTGATGTGCCAGTTTAGGCTTGTTTCACATTTGCAGCACAGCTACCTGGTAGGTTGTTCTGGCAGAGATCAACCCACTATCTGGCAAATATGGAGGCAAAAACGCTGCACACAATTGTTTTTGTCTGGACGATTCTGAGCATTCTATGCCGCAACACCCTACAGTAGGGCTGTGTCACAAATGTGAAAGAAGTCTTTATTCTGTATTACACCAACAGATCATCTGACAGATTTTCTGACCAATCATTGGTCAGATGGCCGTTTACACACAGAGATCTTTTATTATTCACACCAACTATTGGTCTGATTGGACAGATATTGGTCAGATAATCTGTTGGTGTAATACAGTCCTTAGTCTGCTGGTGGATACTTGGATCGTTTATACCCATTACCCAATGGAGGAGTGATCGTCACATTCGTAAAGTCTTTTAGTCTCACTGTGGACCATTTCAAAACGACACAGTAATCATATTGTAATGTAAACACTGTAATAAATATTCAGTACTTGAGAATTTATCTTCATACTAAATTATAACAAAAACTCTTCAAGACATAAATATGAGAATAGATTATAACATTTGAAACACATCTATCTAGGTATTTAGTGGTTTGTTATATCTTAAAATCTAGACCACTTGTAATCCACTGAAAGACTAAAACCAAGTTCTTTATGAACCAAAGGAAATGGAAATGCCCCCAGACTGCTTGCATAAATATGAAAGGTGACAAAAAAAAGCACTATAAAGCACCACACCTGAGCTCACACATGATAAATTAGCAAACAGATGTGCTAGTAAAGATGAATAATGTGTGTTCTTCATACAGGTTGCAAAGTGGATGTCTTTTTCAGCTGGGTAAATGACACACTGCTGTATTTGCGTTTGTTAGCAGCTGATAAATCCGTTTCCATTACTCCTTGTGTTATAGTATGAGCATGGATTTTTGCCATTTATTATGACTTGGCTTTTATGCTATATCCTTGACAAGATACTCAGTTACAAATAATATGAACATGCACTGTTTACAAAAGACGTAACAAATGGTTTTGTATTTCAAAGCAATGCTATCTAGCGATTACACAAATCTATACTAAAGTTAATGACTTTTCTAGAATAAAGGTTTATGATGCTACAAAAATTCCAGCTTAACAAAATCGTTAAAACTGGTATTTTAAAGTCCCAATTAGTGACAAGGAATTTAAACAATGTATTCCCAAAATCAGAAGAAAAAACCCCCACAAACTCACAAAAGAAACCATAATACTACACGCTTAGGAAAATGTGCAAGTCTGAGCTAGGTCATAAGTTATCTTTATCCTTTGTCCTGGTACGCCTGCTAGAGCTAAAGACAATACGTCAGTTATTCCAAGCAGATGTTCACTGATAGTTTCAATATCTGGACAAAACCTTGGACGCACCTTGCAATAGATTTTATTTCTAATCATTCAGAGTTTGAGGGGGGAGAGTAATTTAGGTAGTGATTGATAGGTTTAATAAGATGAGTCATTTCATTCTTCTTCAGTGACTTCTCAGTTCTAAAAAAGCAGTAATTTAGTTTATTGAAAGGGATTCTGTCACCAGATTTAACCCTATTAAGCTAGCTGACATTAGCGATGTGCTAATGTCAGCTAAACCTAACTAGCCTATTCCTACTTTTATCTATTCCCCCGTTACGCCAGAAATCTTACTTTTATACTATGCTAATAAGCCTCTAGGAGCAGGGGGGGGGGGGCGTTGCCCCTGCTCCTAGAGGCTCCGTTATCCTACCTCTGGTCACGCCCTGCTACACTAGATTGACAGGGCCAGGCAGCGTTGGTCTCCTACTGCCAGCCCTGTCTGCCTTGTAAATCTCACGCCTGCACTGTCCTGTTCAGTATTCGGCGCAGGCGCAGTGAGTGAAGGGCGCTTGCCGGCTGCTGGCCTCCTCACTGAACGGCGCAAGATTTCCCCAGCGCACAGGGTTGGCAGTTGGAGGTGGAGGCTGCCTGGTCCTGTCAATCTAGTGTAGCAGGGCGTGACCAGAGGTGGGAGAACGGAGCCTCTAGAAGCTAAGGTAATGCCCCCCCTGCACCTAGAGGCTAATTAGTATATCATAAAAGTTAGATTTCTGGAGTAACGGGGGCATAGATAAAAGTAGAAATAGGCTAGTTAGGTTCAGCTGACATTAGCAGTTTTACACCAGCGTCTCTGACCCCCGTGGGTCAACAGCCAATTACGCCAGGACTATTTTAAGAGGTAGTGACCTGGTGGCTCCTCAGCAGTCAATGCCAGTTCCCTGTATGGAGGTTAAAGGGTGAAAACCAGGGGACTGCCAGAATAATGCCCTCAGGATTACCCCAAAGTCTAACTGGTTAGTTGGCACAGTGGTCCACATCTGTAAAACATGCTCATTTTATCTAGGGGAAGTAATCATTGTAGTAAATTAAAATGGCTGCCATCCTCTTAAACTGTCAGTAACTTATCCTAGAATGTAACTACACTATTTCACAATATTGGAGAGCAAGAAGCCTTAAAAAATATTCCACATTTCTCAAACCGGCACTTGGATGCCAATACTTTTGTAATTGCATGCAATTAAAAATTTTAAATAGCCAATGGGTTATTCAATAAAATCTGTATAGCATCACCTGCTGATTGTTCTTTTTCTTACTTCTCTGTCCCTTTCACTGAGGTGGACACATATGCTCAGTTCTGTCATTCAACTGACATTAAAGGGGTATTCCCATCTTAATGATCACTGTTAAATCTGTTAATGATTTAACAGTGATCATTTTTCTAAATATATTTAATTAACTAATTCCTACCCTTTAGAAGAAAATAAACATATACTTACCTGACTGTTGTCTTCCGTTTCCCCGGGTTACGGCCACCGCTCTTCTCAGGAATCGCGGTGGCCGCGCTTGCGCAGACGACTTCTCCCGGCCGGCCGCGCGCAGTCCCGAAAGCGCACGCTGAGGCCGCGCATGTGCTATGGTGATTTCTTCCTGGCCAGTATAGTATACTTGCCAGGAAGAAGTCACCAGGGCGCATGCGCGGCCTCGGCATGGGCTTTTAGTCCAGCGTGCGGCCCGGCCAGGAGAAGACATCAATCAAGATGGAGCCGGGAGCAGGTAAGTATGAAATAGCGTGTTGAGAATACCCCTTTAACTGTATTTTCTGTTACAAACTTTGACATTTACAGGGAGAGAAGTGCAGCTGAAAGGACACACCCCTGAGAAAGGACATACCCCCTGAGCTGCTAGCCTGAAATAAATCTAGCAGAACAATTCAAGCAATGAATGGGGAAATCTGTGCATCCTTGTAAGGTACGGCTGGTTCTAACTTTATTAGAGATTGTAATGGACTACCGTATTTTTCACCCCATAAGACGCACTTCCCTCCCCCCCAAAATAGGGGGGAAATGCCCCTGCATCTTATGGGGCGAATGCTGACAGTTTTACATCGCAGGCTGCGATGTACAAGCGAGTGGGGAGGGACTGGGAGGAGGAGCTGGGGCGGCAATAGCGGCGGGGCGGTGAAGTCACTGTAGTCCGGCCCCGCCGCTCCAGTGCTGCACTATACAAATATAAAATGTCTTATTCAATTAAAAGTGATTAAACATGCCCCCCCACTCCTAATATTACTGTACATCCTAAACGCTTCTGTACAATGCAGGCAGGCCGGGCAGACGGGCAGCAGCGTAACTCCCTGATGTCACGCGCCTGCGCCGCCTATTTTATGAATGAAGCAGGCGGCACAGGCAAGTGACGTCAGTGAGTGACGCGCCGGGGTTCGGCTTGCCTGCCTGCATTGTACAGAAGTTGTTAGGATGTACGGTAATATTAGGAGTGAGGCGGCATGTTTAATCACGTTTAATTGAATAAGACATTTTATATTTGTATACTGGAGCGGCAGGGGGATCTGTGGATGACAGTTTTTTAGGGAACATCTGTGGTTGGCACAGTTAAGGGGTGGGGGGTCTGTGGATGGCACTGTTATGGGCTGGGGGGGTCTGTGGATGGCACATATATAACAGTGCCACCCACAAACCCCCCATAACAGTGTCCATCACAGATCCCCCCCATAACAGTGTCCGTCATCCACAGATCTCCCCAAACCAGTGTCCATCATCCACAGATCCCCCCATAACAGTGTCCGTCATCCACAGATCCCCCATAATAGTGTCCGTCATCCACAGATTCCCCCATAACAGTGCCATCCACAGATCCCCAGTAATAGTGCCATCCACAGACCACCATTAGTTCCAAACCCACCAAAAGCACACCTTTTGGTAAAAAATATATTTTTTTTTATTTTCCTCCCCAAAAACCTAGGTGCGTCTTATGGGCCGGTGCGTCTTGTAGGGTGGAAAATACGGTATATAATGCGTTGTTTTTGTTTTTACATTAATCATCAGACAACCTCTTTAACACATGGCTGTTCAGATGACAGTATCTGAACATTGTGCTTATTCAGCCTGACAGCATTTTAGAGGCGTGCACTAAAGCTAAAGCATCAGATGATTGACAAACAGATTAGGAGAGATTTAGTGCTGTTCCACATTGAGCTGCACTCAAGGCCCATGCTGACAAAATCCTGTCAGGCTGACTGAACACAAGGTTCATCACATCTCATCACCTGAACAGAAGCAATATAGCATGCCCCCCTACAAACATATATTCACATTAAAGGTCTCATTCGCAAGTATTTTTGCGGATCAGATGCGGACACATTCATTTCATGGGGGCCACATAAAATTGTGCTGTCCGCATCCGTATGTCCATTCCTCAGTCCCATAAAGAACATAGAAGATGTCATATACTTGTCTGTTTTACGGACAAGAATAGGCAGTTACATGAGTGCACTAAAAATGGATGCAACACGGACATCACATGGTCATCAACTGTATTTTCTGCGGCTCGCAAAATACATATGGTCGTGTGAATGCACCCTTACAAGTTTCAAGCGCCTATCCTAGCTATATTCTTGGAGGGGTTTCTGACTATTTAACAGGATGTGCATTTTAATTTACTACAGGGATTACCCCTATATAAAAATACATTTATTTACACTAGCATGATTTTTAATTTATTGCATTTTTTTCCACCCAGAGATCCATTCTAAATAATTTTATGATGGAGCAGTATCAACAATCCATGTCATTGGCCCACATTTACTAATACTGTCTAAAAGTAAGACAGCGTAATGTTCTGTCTTCATACACGTTCACACAGTGTGCAGTCTAACATTCAGTATAAACCGTTCCTGTCTTCCAAATAAGAGGACTGTTTTCTGTAGTCTAACTTGTTTATTGGTCAACAGGATTGTGAATTGGTAAAACTATAAAAATACAAATGGCTTGTGTAAATAAAACATATAGGGTAGCATGTACAGTAATACATTGACAGAGAAAGCATATGTCCAAAATGGCTGCCTACACATAGAACTGCGTGTCTAGCTAACAGAAATAACTCACTGATACCTAGCTAAACATCTCTGCATAACATAATGTCCCTGAAACAAAGGTGGATGTCACTCACCAGATATACTTGCACAAAGATGGTGGAGTTTAAGAAGGAGAACTGCATGGAACAGCTCTGCTGATGTCCTGTAGTCTGTATGTAGACTGAAGACTGGGGCTTCTCCTTTTCCGGAATGCCTTGCACTACCCACAAAGCAATAATCTTTATTATCAAGAAACAAGGTGCAATACATTTTTACCATCTCGAGATGGTGCTATTACCTAACTAATAACTACAGGAATACAGAAATTGCAGCAGAATGAATTAGAAATGAAATAGACCTGAACTGAATTAAATCTCTCTCTGCTGGAGGCAGAACAGTGTAATCTTAGAAACATGCTTAAAGAAGCACTGCCTCAAAAAAAATGTTTAGACCTGTTAGAAAAGTACATGATGTAGTGAAGGTAATCTTATTACCAGTGACTGTATATGTGAGTTATAACCTCCCTTCTGATCCTCAGCTGTGTCATGTGACCAACACTCTGACTGTCCAAATAACACAGCATCCTATGTGTGGACAGGAAGCCAGCTTCTTTATGTATTCCTATGGGAGCCTCAATGTCAGTCTCACAGACATAAATAGAGAAGTAACTAACTTCCTGTCCGGTGTCAGTTGGAAATCAGAGTGTTGGTCACATTACACAGCTAAGGATCAGAAGGGAAGTTATAACTCACAAATACAGTCTCTGGTAAGAAAATTACCTTTACTACAATTTACATCATGGACCTTTCTAACAAGGTCAAAGAATATTTTTTTTATGGGAGTGCTACTATAAACTGCTAGGTTTATCATAGTCACTGATGCTGGACGATAAATCTGGAACAACAATTGACTGTTCTTTCTAAGTTTACACCATTAATTAGGAGATCTAATTAATATGTATAAATATATCAGGGGTCAGTACAGAGATCTATCCCGTCATCTATTTATTCCCAGGACGGTGACTGTGACGAGGGGACATCCTATGGAGGAAAGAAGGTTTGTACACAAACATAGAAAAGGATTCTTTACGGTAAGAGCAGTAAGACTATGGAACTCTCTGCCTGAGGAGGTGGTGATGGTGAGTACAATAAAGGAATTCAAGAGGGGCCTGGATGTATTTCTGGAGTGCAATAATATTACAGGCTATAGCTACTAGAGAGATATCGTTGATCCAGGGATTTATTCTGATTGCCTGATTGGAGTCGGGAAGGAATTTTTATTCCCCTAAAGTGAGGAAAATTGGCTTCTACCTCACAGGGGTTTTTTGCCTTCCTCTGGATCAACTTGCAGGATGACAGGTCGAACTGGATGGACAAGTGTCTTTTTTCGGCCTTATGTACTATGTTACTATGTATTTGTTGGCTTAATTTAGTGCAAAAAGGCATCTAAATTTTCCCACCGTTTTTGGCGCACAATGTTACGTACATTTAGGCCATGCCCCTTCCCATGAAACCATGCCCCTAACTACTAAGTCACACCCCATTGTCGGAAGCATCGTAAAAAGGTTAAAAAAGTGTCCAGAACAGGTTAATAAATGTGGTACAAAGCATGTATGTCAGTTTTTGGATGTGAATTGCATCATAATTCTCGTGCATTATGACATGTAAATCTCCCCTATTTTTTCTGTTCTGTTTATGGCACAATGTCTACAATATTTAGACAAGCCATAGTAACTTACATGTCTTCTAGTTTACCAGATAGTTCTAGAATATGTTTCTTATAGAACTCTGTTTTAAATAAAATAGCAAACAGGAAAAAAAAAAAAAAGTTTGTGTCCTGATGATACAAAAGGCTTCTGTTCAATGTCAAGTCATTGTGATATTGAGAATGACCATGTCTTAAGGGACATATTGTTGTGTCTATCCTGGTATGGCATTTCTGATAAAGAAATGATCTCAGCTTTTTCTCATTTCCGTCATGGTTAATCTCCCTCAGGGTAGAGAACTTGATCTGATGAGGTTGGACATGTGTTTGATGTTCAACAAATGTGGAAACTGCCTTAAGATTCAATATTCCTTTATGTAACGTTGTAAAGAAAGCTTTTAAAACACTTTGTATGGTCAAACCATGAACAGTAATATTGTTGTAAAAGAATCCGCTCTCTCTGTATCTTGAAGCACACAAGTATGTTTCAGGGCCAAGAGGACTCATGTGGCACCCGTGTGGCTTCCTTGTGTTCTGATTTTGCCTAAAGACCTTGAATTATCTTGTAACTTAATTCCCTGAACTAAAAATTGACTTCCACAGCACCCTGCCCCCTTAACTGACCTCCAAAGTGCCCCCTCTTTAACAATGACCTCCACAGCACCCCTCTAATTTAACAGTGACCTCCACAGCATCCTAACTCTTTAAAAATGACCTATACAGCACCTCACCTCCTTAACAATGACCTCTAAAGCACTCCACTCCATTAACAGTGACCTCCACAGCATCCCGCCCCAGCTTCGACCCCTTAACAGTAACCTTAACAGCACCCCACCCTCTTAACACTGACCTCCATAGCATCCACCCACTTAACATTCACCTCCACAGCACCCCGACTGCCTTAACTATGATCTCCACTGGTTCCTGACCCCTATAACAGTGACCTCCACTGCTTTATTCTTGCCACTCTTCCTTACTGTCATGGAACCATGAACCAGATGTACAACAAGAGATGAGTGGAAATAAGAAGGCTTTATTGAAAATAAAGCTGTAAGGCAAAAGTCCAAACGGATGGCTAAACCGAAGCAGGGTCTTGCGAAACCAGGGATCAGGAACCAGAAGGGTAGTCAGACGAAGCCAGGATCAGGAATCAGCAGGGTAGTCAGACGAAGCCAGGATCAGGAATCAGCAGGGTAGTCAGACGAAGCCAGGATCAGGAACCAGAAGCAGCAGCAGTCTTAGAAGCATGTGAGCACAGGAGGACCAAGCAAGGAACTGAAGCCACAGACCTCCTATATATATGAGCTAGGCATCCAGCTCCTCCCAGTGGGAAGGAGGAGCCGCAGGGTGGGAGGCTACAAGAAACCCAGAAACCAAGATGGCCGCCAGCACATGTCAAACGAAGGAGGACAGCAAGGAGGTAAGACCATGACAGTACCTCCCCCTCAAGGGCCCCTCCTCCGCGGAGTAAGGAACGGTTTCTGAGGGAAGCGTGCGTGGAAGGCTCGGAGCAAGGCAGGAGCATGGACATCTGCGGAGGGAACCCAGGAACGCTCCTCTGGACCATAACCACGCCAATGGACCAAAAACTGCACCCGGCCGCGGACCAGGCGTGAGTCCAGGATATTGCTCACCTCATACTCCTCACGATTGCCCACTTGGACCGGACGAGGCCAAGGAATCGAGGAAGTGAAACGATTACACACCAGTGGCTTCAACAGGGAGACATGAAACAGGTTGGAGATCCGCATGCCAGGAGGAAGCGCAAGGGCATAGGCTACCGGGTTTACCCTGCGAAGCACTCGGAAGGGACCAACAAAGCGAGGCGCCAGCTTGGGAGTGGGCACTCGAAGGTTGAGGTTGCGGGTGGACAACCATACGCGGTCTCCGACCTGGTAGGAAGGAGCGGGCGCTCGTCTGCGATCAGCCTGGAGTCTCTGGCGCTGCGCAGAGACCTCAAGGGACCTCTGGATCTGTACCCAAGAAGCACGTAGGACGGAAAGGTGATCCTCCACAGCCGGAATATCCTGGGGAGAGAATACCTCCGGTAACACGGCAGGTTGGAACCCATAATTGGCCATGAAGGGAGACGTCCCAGAGGAAGAGTTCACCGTCGTGTTCCTGGCAAACTCAGCCCAAGGCAGGAGGTCAACCCAGTTGTCTTGGTGATCGGAGACATAGCAACGAAGGAATTGCTCCAAGGCCTGATTGGATCGTTCTGCGGCCCCATTGGACTGAGGGTGGTAGGCCGAGGAGAAAGAGAGATGAATCCCCAACTGGGAGCAAAAGGCGCGCCAGAACCTGGACACAAACTGACTCCCCCGATCCGACACAATCTCCTTGGGCAAACCGTGCAACCGGAAGACCTCCCTGGCAAAAATCGAGGCCAACTCTTGTGCAGAGGGTAACTTCTTAAGAGGAACACAGTGGCACATTTTGGAAAACCGATCCACTATCATGAGAATGACCGTATGGCCTCGGGATGCAGGGAGGTCCACAATGAAATTCATCCCCAGGTGTGACCATGGATGCTCCCCGGTGGCTATGGGTTGCAAAAGGCCCAACAGAAGGTGCCGAGGGGACTTACTCTGGGCACAAACGGAGCATGCCGCTACATATGCGGCGATGTCGGAACGTAGAGAAGGCCACCAGAACAGACGTGAAACAGCCCAGGACAGCTGATTCTTTCCAGGATGCCCCGCGGCCTTGGAGTTATGGTAGGTTCGCAACAACCGAGTGCGCAACTCCTCAGGCACAAAACACCTGCCGTTGGGTCTCCCAGAGGGAGCACCAGATTGAGCCGCCAAAATCTGCTCACCCAGGGGAGAGGTCAGGCTGGTGCGAATGGAGGCCAGGATCTGATTCGGAGGTATGACCGAAGTCAGAGTCGACTCCTCCCCGGACAGCTCGGAGTACTGCCGTGATAAGGCATCCGCTCTGATGTTCTTGGAACCGGGTAGGTAGGAGACCACGTAATTAAAACGTGACAAGAACAGAGCCCATCTGGCCTGACGTGGTGTCAATCTCTTGGCCTCAGAGAGGTAGGTCAGATTCTTGTGGTCCGTCAGGATGAGAACCGGAACCACCGAGCCCTCGAGCAAGTGCCTCCATTCTTTAAGGGCCTGCACGATGGCCAATAACTCCCTGTCAATCTGGTAGTTGCACTCCGCGGAAGACAGTTTCCGGGAGTAAAACCCACAAGGAAGCAGAGGACCCTCTGGTGTTCTACGCTGAGACAGGAGGGCGCCTACTCCCGTCTCAGACGCGTCCACCTCGAGGACAAACGGCAACCCAGGGTTGGGATGCGACAGAATCGGAGCCGACACAAAGGCGGACTTTAGAGCCTCAAAAGCTCGGATGGCCTCGGGCGGCCAGACCTGGGGATTACTGCCCTTCTTGGTCAGATCCGTGAGAGGCTTGGCTAGCCTGGAAAAGTCCCTGATGAACTTCCGATAATAATTGGCGAAGCCCAAAAAGCGCTGCAGGGCACGAAGACCACTGGGCTGGGGCCACTGTAAGACAGCCGAAACCTTCTCAGGATCCATGGAGAACCCCTCAGCGGAAATGATGTAACCTAAGAAGGTTACCTGGGATCGGTGAAATTCGCATTTCTCAAGCTTACCGAACAGCTTGTTCTCTCGTAACCGTTGCAACACTCGTCTGACATCCAGAATGTGGGCCTCCATGGATTCAGAATATACCAAGATGTCATCCAAATAGACCACCACACACTGCTGCAACAGGTCACGGAAAACATCGTTGATGAATTCCTGGAAGACTGCGGGCGCATTGCACAACCCAAAGGGCATAACCAAGGATTCATAATGACCGTTCCTGGTGTTAAACGCGGTCTTCCACTCATCGCCCGCCTTGATCCTTACCAGGTTATATGCCGCCCTCAGGTCGAGTTTGATAAAGACTGTGGCCCCTTTGAGGCGATCGAACAGCTCGGAAATCAAGGGTATCGGGTAAGCGTTCTTGATCGTGATGCGATTGAGACCCCTGTAATCGATGCAAGGCCTCAACTCACCGCCCTTCTTTTTCACAAAGAAAAATCCAGCCCCTGCCGGGGACGAGGATTTACGAATGTGTCCGCGTGAAAGCGCCTCCCTCACGTACTCCTCCATGGCCTCATTCTCCGCTACCGACAGTGGATAGACTTTGCCACGAGGCGGAACGGCACCAGATTGTAACTCTATGGCACAATCGTATGGGCGGTGCGGAGGTAGGGCAACCGCACGCACCTTATCGAATACATCCCGGTACTCCTCGTATTCAGGAGGCAACAGAGAGTCCGAGGAAGTACACAGCAACTTGACAGGCCCATGGATGCAACTAGCCCCACACTGCGGTGACCACGAGAGGATCTCGGCCGATTTCCAATCGAAAGTCGGATTATGCTTCTGGAGCCAGGGGTACCCCAAGACCACCGAGTAGTGTGGAGACGAAATAACCTGGAGACAGACCGACTCTCTGTGAACGGCACCAATGGCCATCCCCACTGGAAGGGTCTCATGAGTCACGTGTGGCGGCAGAAGGGGTCTGCCGTCTATCGCCTCAAGAGCCAGTGGGGAACCTCGAGGCTGCAGAGGAATGGAATTGGTGGCAGCGAACACACTATCAATGAACAAACCACCAGCACCAGAGTCCACCAACGCCTGGGTCGTCACCGAGCCCCCGACCCAGGAGAGGACAACAGTAATCAGTGGTTTGTCAACACGGGAAACCGGGGACGAGGAGACTCCACCCAAGATCTGCCCCCGACAGGATCTCAGGTGCGAGCGTTTCCCGGACGGTTCGGGCATGCCAACCGAAAATGCCCACCGAGACCACAGTACATGCATCGGCCCTCGCGTCTCCGGAGTACCCTCTCCCCCTCGGACAGGCGAGCAAACCCCAGCTGCATGGGTTCACCCCCAGACAAGTCATCCCCAGGAGGCGTGGGAGGAGAGGGAGGCACGGGTGGGACAGCAAACGTAGGCGCCAATCTGTTAGATGGCCTCCGCAGGCTCTCCTTAAAGGAAGGTCTCTCGCTGAGTCTGGTGTCAATCAAAATCAGGAAAGAAATAAGAGACTCGAGCTCCACTGGTAGGTTCTTAGCTGCAACCTCATCCTTCAAGGCATCCGAGAGACCATGAGAGAAAGCAGCGACCAGAGCCTCATTATTCCAGCCCACCTCTGCTGCCAGGGTACGAAACTCAATGGCGTATTCAGCTACGGATCGTGAACCCTGTCTGATGGACATAAGGAGCTTCGCAGCAGAGGCAGCACGAGCCGGCACATCGAATACCTTCCGAAGAGAAGCAACAAAACCAGAAAACTCGGCAACCACCGGATTGTTGTTCTCCCATAAAGGGCTGGCCCAGGCCAAGGCCTTGTCCGAGAGCAGCGAGATCAAGAAGCCCACCTTTGATCTCTCAGTAGGAAAGGCATGTGGCAGCAACTCGAAGTAAATGCCCACCTGGTTAAGGAAACCTCGGCACTGAGTTGGCTCTCCCCCAAAGCGCTGTGGAAGGGGGGCAGAACCGGTCATACCCCGAAACACCGCAGGCGCAGCAACAGGTGTCGGGGTAGACTCTGGCGCAACAACCGGAGCGGCAGTAGGAGCGGGCCCAGGAGCGACAACCGACCCATCGGCAACGGAAGCTAAATGAGCCGTGCGTTCAAGCAGGGTTTGCAACGCCACAGCGAACCGACCCAACAGGTGATCCTGCTGATCAAGTCTGGCAACCAGCGTAGGTAGCGAGGATGGCCCTGTACCGTCAGAATTCATGGCTTGGTCCTAATGTCATGGAACCATGAACCAGATGTACAACAAGAGATGAGTGGAAATAAGAAGGCTTTATTGAAAATAAAGCTGTAAGGCAAAAGTCCAAACGGATGGCTAAACCGAAGCAGGGTCTTGCGAAACCAGGGATCAGGAACCAGAAGGGTAGTCAGACGAAGCCAGGATCAGGAATCAGCAGGGTAGTCAGACGAAGCCAGGATCAGGAATCAGCAGGGTAGTCAGACGAAGCCAGGATCAGGAACCAGAAGCAGCAGCAGTCTTAGAAGCATGTGAGCACAGGAGGACCAAGCAAGGAACTGAAGCCACAGACCTCCTATATATATGAGCTAGGCATCCAGCTCCTCCCAGTGGGAAGGAGGAGCCGCAGGGTGGGAGGCTACAAGAAACCCAGAAACCAAGATGGCCGCCAGCACATGTCAAACGAAGGAGGACAGCAAGGAGGTAAGACCATGACACTTACAGGTCAGATTTGTGGAGTACATGAATAATAGTTGCCTTGTAGACAGATTCTCCCACCTGACTGTCGATATCTGCAGCTCCTCCAGAGTGACCATTGGCCTCTTGATTGCTTCTCTAAATAGTGCTCTCCTTGCCTGGGCTGTCAGTTTAGATGGATGGCCACGTCTGGGTATGTTTGCAGTTGTGCCATCCTCCTTTCATATTCGGATGATGGTTTGAACAGTGCTTTGTGAGATGTTCAGAGCCTAAGGCATATTATTTGTAACCTAACACTGCTTTTTACTTCTCCACAACTTTATCCCTGACCTGTCTGGTGTGTTACTTGGTTTTCATGCTGTTTGATCATTAATGCTCTCTAATAAACCTCTGAGGCCTGTAGTTATACTGATAAAAAATTGCACACAGGTGGACTCTATTTAGTAGTTAGGTGACTTCTGAAGGCAGTTGGTCACACTGGATTTTATTTAGGGCTATTAGTGAACAGGGGCTCCATACAAATGCACGCCACACTTTTCAGATTTATATTAATGAAAAATGTTGAAAACCATGTATCCTTTTTTTTTTTCACTTCACACATACTTGCTACTTTGTGTGGGTCTATCACCCGCAATGCTAGGGAGGCTCGTTCCCGTCGATGGGAGATGCAGCGGCAGCCAAGCCGACATCAAAAGCGATGCGGGTTTTGGGGAGCAAGGTAAGTACAATCTGTGTGAGGAGCCCGGGCATTGGGTTGGGCAATTCTCAAATATAGAGTATATAAGTAAGGCGGCACTCACCATTTGTCGTATAAAAATCCTTTATTCGTCTAAACAGACATATAAATGTGTGGCAGAGGCGGACAAACTTTCCTGCAGTCAAAGGTGATGGTCGTTTTGCGCAGTTGCGACTCTTCTGGCCACTGACATAGTCACGTCCCACAGGTGCTCACTTTATATTCTGCTCTGCACCATTATCATGGTAATCAAATAATATACTTATTTATCGCAATGCAGCATATGTATTAACATATGTGTATCTCACATTTAAAAACAAGCGCTACCGTAGATATTCATTATTTTTTGAGGAAAACGCTAAGGTCATTTAGGCCTAATGGACCTAAGGCTTTTGTTTGAATAATCCATGTCGCCTCTTTTTGTAACAGCAGGCAGTGTCTGTCACCACCTTGTGGAGGAGGGGGTACATATTGAATACCTGAAAAACTCAGACAGTTTATGTTTCCCCCATGCGCTTCCCTTACGTGATTTATCAATCTTGGGCATCCTCTACTAGATTTTATCGAGTTCAAATGTTCTCTGAGCCAGTCATATATACAGTACATCTAATGGTTTTGCCCACATAAAAACGTCCGCATTGACACATTACCAGATATACAATGTATGTACTTCTACAACTAATGAAGCTATCAACTTTATGGTATATACCCCTGAAAAGCAGGATTTTATTTTGAGCATAATACCTACAGAAGGAACAGTTTCCACATTTAAAATTTCCTTTTGGTCTCCTATCTTGTAGCCAATTTTTGTTCTTTCTTTCTACATATCTACTCCTCACGAGCATATCTTTTATGGTGTGACTTCTTCAGAATGTTATTTTCGGTCTATTTTTTGTGAACTCTTCTAAGCTACTATCCCTTTTCAAGATATCCCAAATACGTTGTATTATTTTACGTATATTTTCTGTCATCAGACTGTATCTAAAGGAAAAGACAAATGTTTTTTGGTCTTCCCTATTATTCCCTTTTCTTTTGTTATTCCCCTTTAGCAAATCTTGCTGGGAGATTTTATCAGCTTCTCAATAGCTAATTTGAGTTGCTTTTTTTTCGGGTACCCCCTCTCCAACAGTCTTTACTTTAATTCTAAGGCTTGTGTTTCGTAACCCATTTTTGTGCTATTTATTCTTCTTAACCTAATAAATTGGGAACAGATTTTTTTACACTCATAGGATGAAAAGTGTCGTGATGCAGCAAGGAGTTGGTCGCCGTGGGCTTACGATAGCCCTCTGTGACCAACTCATCGCCCTCACCACGACAACCACATCCAGAAACTGCAAAGTCTGATTGCTATAATTATAGGTGAACTTCATATTCATATCGTTCTTTTCATTTAAATAGGTTACAAACTCAGCATATTGTACCTCATTTCCTGACCACACTACAAAGACATCATCAACATATCTCAAATATGTTTTTATATGACACAAGAATGGATTAATGAAAAAATAAAAAAAGGTGGTCCCTGAGGGGAGAAGGTGCGGCCTTCTCCTCCCTATTTTGGGATCTTAATTGTCCTAATAAACTCTAGGTTTTAACACGTTACTGACCCTTATTTTTTCTTACAAGAATGGATTATCCACAGAAAAATAAAATCTGCCCTCAAACCTTGCCAGATATATAGTCGCAAAAGTGCATGACACTGGTGTCCCCATGGCCGTGCCTTGTTTCTGTTTATACCATTGTTCTCCAAATTTAAATACATTATTAGTAAGAATAAATTCTAAACCTTCTTCAATACTGACAACACAAATCGCTCTTTACAGTGTTGCCCAGAACATCCATCACTGCTGTAATTCCTGCTCTGTGCGGTATGCGAGTATAGAGATTTTCTACATCTAGATCAAACTATACTCCCCCTGCCACTGAAATTCCTTCAGTGCCAAAAGGAAGTCATTAGTATCTTTCACATATGCAGGGACATTTTTTAACACTGGTCTCAATAACCAGTCAATATATTTAGACAAAGGTTCAGTCACCGAGCCGATCCCCGACACTATAGGGCGACCAAGGGGTCTTAGGTAGAAAATACCACGAAGGCTTAGTGGGAAATTGAGGTATTAATTTTTCATCCATGCGATTTGAAATAACATCTTTCTTTACATACTTCTGGACAAGATTTTTCAATTGGTATTGTATTTCTATTGTCGGGTCACTGTTAGAGTTGAGCGAACACCTGGATGTTCGGGTTCGAGAAGTTCGGCCGAACATCCCGGAAATGTTCGGGTTCGGGATCCGAACCCGATCCGAACTTCGTCCCGAACCCGAACCCCATTGAAGTCAATGGGGACCCGAACTTTTCGGCACTAAAAAGGCTGTAAAACAGCCCAGGAAAGAGCTAGAGGGCTGCAAAAGGCAGCAACATGTAGGTAAATCCCCTGCAAACAAATGTGGATAGGGAAATGAATAAAAATAAAAATTAAATAAATAAAAATTAACCAAAATCAATTGGAGAGAGGTTCCATAGCAGAGAATCTGGCTTCCCGTCACCCACCACTGGAACAGTCCATTCTCAGATATTTAGGCCCCGGCACCCAGGCAGAGGAGAGAGGTCCCGTAACAGAGAATCTGTCTTCATGTCAGCAGAGAATTAGTCTGCATGTCATAGCAGAGAATGAGGCTTCACGTCAGCCACCACTGCAACAGTCCATTGGCATATATTTAGGCCCAGCACCCAGGCAGAGGAGAGAGGTCCCGTAACAGACAATCTGGCTTCATGTCAGCAGAGAATCAGTCTGCATGTCATAGCAGAGAATCAGGCTTCACGTCACCCACCACTGCAACAGTCCATTGTCATAAATTTAGGCCCAGCACTAGTGTTGAGCGGCATGTCCCATATTCGAATTCGCGAAATTTTGTGAATATTCGAAAGAATATTCGTAAAATATTCGCGATTATTCAAATTCGTTATTATTTCGCATATGCGATAATTCGAATTTTCGCATCGCATAATACATATGCTATGCAAAATTCACATGTGCGCTAATGAAATCGCCTTACGAAGATTCGCAACTCAATTCAATCACTAATGTATGAATGCAATGCCCTTTGCCTCTGTTCTGGGACAAGTGTAGATATTCGCATGTGCGCTAATAAAATCGCCTTACGAAGATTCGCACCTCAATCACTTTCTAGGGAATGTGAGACTTTTGGGAATCAATCGAGATACAGTGGGGGGTGATGACAGTAGTTGACAGAGTACAGATCAATGTAATCTGTAAGGTGGAAAGTAAAATAAAAAATACGAATTTTCGTTAATCAAATTTTACGAAGTTCTACGTATTCGCGAATATGGTGCTATACTATATGAATGCACAGGCCTTTGCCTCTCTGTTCTGGGGACAAGTGTAGATATTTGCATTTGCGTTAATAAAATCGCCTTACGAAGATTCGCGCCTCAATCACTTTCTAGGCAATGTGAGTAAGATCTGAGCTGTTGGACCTTTGGGAAACAATCAATTATATGTGTACTGTAATTTTGTGGGGGGGGGAAAAAACAAAAAACGAATATTCGTTTTTACGAATATATAGCACTATATTCGAAATATTCGCGAAATCGCGAAGTTGCGATATTCGCGAAAAAAATTTGCTTTTCGAATATTCGCGCTCAACACTACCCAGCACCCAGGCAGAGGAGAGAGGTCCCGTAACAGACAATCTGGCTTCATGTCAGCAGAGAATCAGTCTGCATGTCATAGCAGAGAATGAGGCTTCACGTCAGCCACCACTGCAACAGTCCATTGGCATATATTTAGGCCCAGCACCCAGGCAGAGGAGAGAGGTCCCGTAACAGACAATCTGGCTTCATGTCAGCAGAGAATCAGTCTTCATATCATAGCAGAGAATCAGGCTTCACGTCACCCACCACTGTAAGAGTCCATTTTCATAAATTTAGGCCCAGCACACAGGCAGAGGAGAGAGGTCCCGTAACAGAGGATCTGGCTTCATGTCAGCAGAGAATCAGTCTGCATGTCATAGCAGAGAATCAGGCTTCACATCACCCAACATTGGAACAGTCCATTGGCATATATTTAGGCCCCGGCACCCAGACAGAGGAGAGGTTCATTCAACTTTGGGTAGCCTCGCAATATAATGGTAAAATGAAAATAAAAATAGGATTGAATGAGGAAGTGCCCTGGAGTCCAATAATATATGGTTAAGGGGAGGTAGTTAATGTCTAATCTGGACAAGGGACGGACAGATCCTGTGGGATCCATGCCTGGTTCATTTTTATGAACGTCAGCTTGTCCACATTGGCTGTAGACAGGCGGCTGCGTTTGAGGCCTAGTATTTAGGCGCTGGGTGACCGGTATGGATTTAGTGACAGAATTAGACTTGGAAATGCACAGAAGCGTGTGTGTGTGAAGTTATTCTGAATGACCCAATGTGCACCTTGAATATTATATACCCTTTTAGGGATAGATTTCAAATAGCTCTGATATAGCAGAAACCACTAAATTATGAAATTGCTAAATTGGGAATTGTACTTCAACCCAGAACAAAAAATGTGCTTTGACGGACACTAAATATCTTGCCCAGCAACAACAGTACAGCGGTGGGTAACGAGAGATTTAGAGGGAATTAAATTTGAGGCCTAGTATTTAGGCGCTGGGTCACCGGTATGGATTTAGTGACAGAATTAGACTTGGAAATACACAGTAGCGGGTGTGTGTGAAGTTATTCTGAATGACCCTATGTGCACCTTCAATATTATATACCCTTTTAGGGATAGATTTCAAATAGCTCTGATATAGCAGAAACCACTAAATTATGAAATTGCTAAATTGGGAATTGTACTTCAACCCAGAACAAAAAATGTGCTTTGACGGACACTAAATATCTTGCCCAGCAACAACAGTACAGCGGTGGGTAACGAGAGATTTAGAGGGAATTAAATTTGAGGCCTAGTATTTAGGCGCTGGGTCACCGGTATGGATTTAGTGACAGAATTAGACTTGGAAATGCACAGAAGCGTGTGTGTGAAGTTATTCTGAATGACCCAATGTGCACCTTCAATATTATATACCCTTTTTGGGATAGATTTCAAATAGCTCTGATATAGCAGGAACCACTAAATTATGAAATTGCTAAATTGGGAATTGTACTTCAACCCAGAACAAAAAATGTGCTTTGACGGGCACTAAATAACTTTCCCAGCTACAACAGGACAACGGTAACGAGAGATTTAGAGGGATTTAAATTTGAGGCCTAGTATTTAGGCGCTGGGTGACAGGTATGGGTTTAGTGACAGAATTAGACTTGGAAATACACAGTAGCGGGTGTGTGTGAAGTTATTCTGAATGACCCTATGTGCACCTTCAATATTATATACCCTTTTAGGGATAGATTTCAAATAGCTCTGATATAGCAGAAACCACTAAATTATGAAATTGCTAAATTGGGAATTGTACTTCAACCCAGAACAAAAAATGTGCTTTGACGGACACTAAATATCTTGCCCAGCAACAACAGTACACCGGTGGGTAACGAGAGATTTAGAGGGAATTAAATTTGAGGCCTAGTATTTAGGCGCTGGGTCACCGGTATGGATTTAGTGACAGAATTAGACTTGGAAATACACAGTAGCGGGTGTGTGTGAAGTTATTCTGAATGACCCTATGTGCACCTTCAATATTATATACCCTTTTAGGGATAGATTTCAAATAGCTCTGATATAGCAGGAACCACTAAATTATGAAATTGCTAAATTGGGAATTGTACTTCAACCCAGAACAAAAAATGTGCTTTGACGGACACTAAATATCTTGCCCAGCAACAACAGTACAGCGGTGGGTAACGAGAGATTTAGAGGGAATTAAATTTGAGGCCTAGTATTTAGGCGCTGGGTCACCGGTATGGATTTAGTGACAGAATTAGACTTGGAAATGCACAGAAGCGTGTGTGTGAAGTTATTCTGAATGACCCTATGTGCACCTTCAATATTATATACCCTTTTTGGGATAGATTTCAAATAGCTCTGATATAGCAGGAACCACTAAATTATGAAATTGCTAAATTGGGAATTGTACTTCAACCCAGAACAAAAAATGTGCTTTGACGGGCACTAAATAACTTTCCCAGCTACAACAGGACAACGGTAACGAGAGATTTAGAGGGATTTAAATTTGAGGCCTAGTATTTAGGCGCTGGGTGACAGGTATGGGTTTAGTGACAGAATTAGACTTGGAAATACACAGTAGCGGGTGTGTGTGAAGTTATTCTGAATGACCCTATGTGCACCTTCAATATTATATACCCTTTTTGGGATAGATTTCAAATAGCTCTGATATAGCAGAAACCACTAAATTATGAAATTGCTAAATTGGGAATTGTACTTCAACCCAGAACAAAAAATGTGCTTTGACGGACACTAAATATCTTGCCCAGCAACAACAGTACAGCGGTGGGTAACGAGAGATTTAGAGGGAATTAAATTTGAGGCCTAGTATTTAGGCGCTGGGTCACCGGTATGGATTTAGTGACAGAATTAGACTTGGAAATACACAGTAGCGGGTGTGTGTGAAGTTACTCTGAATGACCCTATGTGCACCTTCAATATTATATACCCTTTTTGGGATAGATTTCAAAGAGCTCTGATATAGCAGGAACCACTAAATTATGAAATTGCTAAATTGGGAATTGTATTTCAACCCAGAACAAGAAATGTGCTTGAACGGACACTAAATAACTCGCCCAGCTACAGCACTAGGGACAGATTTAGCTGGATATAAATTTGAGGCCTAGTATTTAGGCGCTGGGTGACCGGTATGGATTTAGTGACAGAATTAGACTGGGATATGGCCAAAAAATGAACAGACTATTGCTGGTTAAATGCACTTGGTGTGACAGCTTCACCCTGATGTAGGCTTTAGCCAAAAAACAACCACACCATTGAGGGTTAAATGCACTTGGTGACAGGCGCAGCTTGCCCCTGATTTTGTATATGGCCAAAAAATGAACAGACTATTGCTGGTTAAATGCACTTGGTGTGACAGCTTCACCCTGATGTAGGCTTTAGCCAAAAAACAACCACACCATTGAGGGTTAAATGCACTTGGTGACAGGCGCAGCTTGCCCCTGATTTTGTATATGGCCAAAAAATGAACAGACTATTGCTGGTTAAATGCACTTGGTGTGACAGCTTCACCCTGATGTAGGCTTTAGCCAAAAAACAACCACACCATTGAGGGTTAAATGCACTTGGTGACAGGCGCAGCTTGCCCCTGATTTTGTATATGGCCAAAAAATGAACAGACTATTGCTGGTTAAATGCACTTGGTGTGACAGCTTCACCCTGATGTAGGCTTTAGCCAAAAAACAACCACACCATTGAGGGTTAAATGCACTTGGTCGCAGCTTGTGCTGGCGCACCACAAGACACAAAATGGCCGCCGATCACCCCAGAAAAATGAGACTGACAAACGGTCTGTGCAGCCTAAAAACAGTGAGCAATTGAGGATCAGCAGCTCAATGATCCACAGCTGCAGATCGATCAGTTAATCAAGTCCTTTGGAGGAGTTAATCTGCCTAATCTCGCCCTACTGTCGCAGCCGCAACCTCTCCCTACGCTAATCAGAGCAGAGTGACGGGCGGCGCTATGTGACTCCAGCTTAAATAGAGGCTGGGTCACATGGTGCTCTGGCCAATCACAGCCATGCCAATAGTAGGCATGGCTGTGATGGCCTCTTGGGGCAAGTAGTATGACGCTTGTTGATTGGCTGCTTTGCAGCCTTTCAAAAAGCGCCAAGAAAGCGTCACAAAAGCGCGAAGAAAGCGACGAACACCGAACCCGAACCCGGACTTTTACGAAAATGTCCGGGTTCGGGTCCGTGTCACGGACACCCCAAAATTCGGTACGAACCCGAACTATACAGTTTGAGTTCGCTCATCCCTAGTCACTGTGTATCCTTTCATTTAGGTATTTTCATCTCTCAGTTGCCTCAATGATTCTTCAACATAGTACTGTCTAGTCATGAAGGTCCACATTGCCCCCCCACATGTTGGCCACATGTTGGCAGAAAATATCTATACTCACACCAGCCGACAAGGGGGGACAAAATGTGGACCTCATGCCCCCTGTAAAATCATGTACATTTTCATTATTAGCATCAGTCAGTTCCGTATCTGTTAGCAACTCCAAACACAATCTTTCTTCTTCATTAAATGTAGTTAAAATATTAAACCCAAAGGGACCTATACTGACAGGTATTTCACCTTGTTTTCTATCGCTCACTACTCGGGGTACATTACTAAACATCTTGTGTAAATGGAGTTTGCGTACAGATTTGAACATATCAATCTAAAAGCTCACATCATCAAACTAGGCTGTATCCCAGCCCTTTTTCAAGGACAGAGATACAGTCTGGCGTCAATTCATAGTCAGATTCACAACAGTGCTTCTATTAAATTCCTGTCCCTTGACGGGTCTCCAAGATACTTGCTTCTTCTTCTGAGTTGATTTTGTGGTCCTTGCTTTCCGGCGGCTTCTTCTGTGTTATTCCTAAAGGGTGTTTCCTAGACTCCAGGTCAGGTTGCTCATTATGGTTAATTGGATCATCTGATGCGCTTCAATCTGAAGTCCAGTTTTCACTTTTAATGTGTCTTTGATATCACATTCTTAGTTGTTTTTTCTTTTTATTCCAATCAAATACCCTTCCTGTCTCATAGTCCTGTTTATCTCTTAGAAATGTGTCTCTTTTTTTTTCCTTCACTTCTGCTTGAGTAACCACCAACTTTTTATTTAGTTTTTTGTCAAACATTTGCATCAGATTTTCTGTCAATCTACTCTGTAATTCCTTCCACATTTTTGTTAACTTCTCCTGTACAGTTTCATGTTCCATTTAATCACGTTTCAGGACCATTTCCAATTTGGGTGGGCAATGTTTGGTCGTTTAGTCGCTGGTGTCTGTGATCGCGTAAGCAATTACCGTCTAAATCCACCTTAAGGGATTTTGTGTTCCTCACCCTAAGTCCCCTGGAAGGAAGGATGGACTTTCCCACAGGAAATACGGGAAGTAGTTTCGCATAGACAGTGGCGGTGAAAGTTTAGTAACAGGCAGAGGCTATCAATATGACATCAGCAGATGTACCAGGAGTGAAGAGATGGAAGTGGATTTAAACCTTCGGGTGCCACACTGCAGAAGAGCCTGTCGGAAGTCTAGTGCAGGCAGAACACATAGAAGAGACTGCCGGGATGTTGGACCTCAATCTGACACGGGCCATGGAGCCATTTATGCAGATGTTTATCATTTCAGAAACTAGCTTAAGGCAAAAAGAACAGTTGAGTGGCATTTTTTCCCCTACAAAAAAGTAGGGAAACCAGATGGAAAACAACACCAATGAGGTCACCATTAAAGAAAAAGACCATACCTACATGATATTCTGAGTCAGATGTAGTTGTGAAGATCCTACATTTCAATTCTTCATGCTGATCTTGATGTATGTTTAAGTCATGTTAAGTAATTATCATAAAGACAAAGGGGGAGATTTATCAAACCGGTGTAAGGCTACTTTCACACTAGCGTTCGATCGGATCCGTTCTGAACGGATCCGATCATAATAATGCAGACGGAGGCTCCGTTCAGAACGGATCCGTCTGCATTATTTTTAGCATATAACAGCTAAGTGTGAAAATAGCCTCGTACGGATCCGTCCAGACTTTCAATGTAAAGTCAATGGGGGACGGATCCGCCTGAAGATTGAGCCATATTGTGGCATCTTCAAACGGATCCGTCCCCATTGACTTACATTGTAAGTCTGGACGGATCCGCACGGATCCGCACGGATCCGCACGCCTCCGCACGGCCAGGCGGACACCCGAACGCTGCAAGCAGCGTTCAGCTGTCCGCCTGTCCGTGCGGAGGCGAGCGGAGCGGAGGCTGAACGCCGCCAGACTGATGCAGTCTGAGCGGATCCGCATCCATTCAGACTGCATCAGGGCTGGACGGCTGCGTTCGGGTCCGCTCGTGAGCTCCTTCAAACGGAGCTCACGAGCGGACCGACGAACGCTAGTGTGAAAGTAGCCTAAAGTAGAACTGGCTTAGTTGGCCACAACAACCAATAAGATTCCACCTTTCATTTTTTGAAAGCTCCTTTGTAAAATGAAAGGTGGAATTTGATTGTTTGCTATGGGCGGTTCTACTTTACACCATTTTTATAACTCCTTCAAAGTTCAGCTGAGTTTTTTGGTTGGATAATTTTACTGGGATTGAGAAGATTAATGGGTAACATTTTGACAAGTGGCAAAAAAGCATCTTCTCCATTATTTCAAATAGTTGACAGAAACACTTAAAAAAAAGCAAAGTATTCAAAGTTTATTTCTTTTAGGTAAACTACTTATGGTTTCGGCAAAAGGCTACAGTGCCTCATAAGATTTCAGGAAATAGTTTACCTGAAGAACACTTAGGTAGGTTTTCAGAGTACCCAGAAACTCACCTCAAAAGCTCAGGAGATGAAGACAGGGTAAGGTAATCATTTGTTTTCTGCCTATATCGTCCACTAGAGGGAGCCTCTTTTTTGGGTGGATTTATACAGCTAATATTGAATAAAACACTCGCTATATAAATCTATTGAAAACTATTTTTGCTGCTTATAACAACCAATCATAAAGCAGCTTTCATTCCTTTGGGATCTTCAAAAGTGAAAGCTGGGCTGTGATTGATTGTACGTGGCTTTTAGACATTTTTCATAAATCTACCCCAGTATTCAACCACTACAGATATTTATTGTGAAATAAATCAGTACAGAATACATTTAGACTGTTGGAAGGACCTACGTCGAGCTCATGAGAAGCGGTATGGTCACGGGTTACCAAAGTGTGACGTTACGCCCTCCAGAGGAGCAGGTAAAGTCAGCTTGGTACAGTTTACACATACACCTCCTGTCCACGCGGGCACAGAGAGGCAACAAGCTGAGAGAGCTTTTTCACTGCCGCAGTGAAACAGCGCTTTCTCAGCCCGGGTATCTGCCACCAGCTTCTCATTTAATATAAGCCCGGTCCGCTAACGGGATTATATAGGGTGAGAAACGAACCCGCGGTAGCTTATAACTAGGCCGAAACACGGACGTGGGGATTTGTGATCGAGATACAAGATAGCACAAGATTAAATTATATATTTAATCCCCTTAAAGGCACACTAGATATAACACAATATACACAGGGAATATATACAGTGGTCTGAGGTTACAGATACAGGTTATATGGGTACAACAGGGTTAAGTAGAGCAAAAGTCAGTTACCGGGTAAGATGAAAGTTCCTTTCGGTTGTGGTGTGTTCTTTGCTGTAGTCACATGAAGGGCAGTGATCTCAGCTAGTTCCTGGGTCCCCCTAAACACATTAAACGATGTGACCCTTCTTCAGAGAAAGACAAGACCACTTGTTGGCACAAACCTTTTAACCTGTAGCTGGCCCCTCCCTGGCCTTTGGGAGGGGTCACCCCCCTCTGCTGGACTGGCTGCAAATGACCCACAAAACCCTTTAGGGTTCATAGCTCCAGGCCAGAAGGTCACAGGGAGATGGTTCCGGTACCAACGGATCCGCCTGGGTTCCGGCTACAAGTTGAGTCCAAATATGGTACCGTTAGTTGGTTTCTGTGGGGAGATATGTATATCTCCCTTCCCTGGCATCCCACCATCAAACCAAGAACATGGGCATATTCCTCGTGGCCACCGGGACACAAATATGTATCTGGTTTGCGCCTGCGATGGCCGGGGCGATTCATAATTTCTTATAAAAAATATAGGTGCCAACATGTCTGGGAGGTATCATTGATCCTGGCAAGGGCTGATACCTCCTGCTGGGGTTTTTTCCTGCAGTATCCATGCTGTCTGACTGGAGGTGTGAAATGTAACAAAATGTGGCCTGCTAGGAGTTTTTTTGCTATCTGGCTGCAGCTTTGAAGCTGGGCCCCCCTGTGGAGCTTGATTACCTCTGCCATCTTTCAGCAAATGGTGGCTGTGAGGACATGGCTGACAGTAAATATTAATCCATATTCCTCACACCTCCCCCTTTTAGAGGGCGCCAGGGGCAGCACATTCCTGTGTTTATCTGTGCGCCCATCCGCACCCTCTCTGGTGGTGAATGGCAAAGTTGTACGGCTGGAGCGCCAGGCTCCCGCGTACCCATCTCCCATTCGTATCTGACTCATTGAGTCACCCGGACTGAGCCTTACACTGAGGCCACAATTACTGGCATCAGTCGGTACTATAAACGGCCGCGTGAAGTCGGCTGCTTGTAGTACCGGGAAGCTGGAAAGGGTGTCCTTCAGCACCTGGAAGGCCGTCTCGCCGTTGTTTCTCCAATCAACTGCGGAGGGCAGCTTCTTCCTGGTGCAGTCCGTCAGGGGCCTCGCCAGGCTACTATAGTGGGGTGCCAACTCCCTATAGTACCAGGCGGTGCCCAGGAACGACATCACTTTGTGCTTGTTCCGGAGGGTGAGCCAGGGTGAGCTGGCATCCACTCTCCAAAGTTCCGGTGCCAAAGCTTCCCTGCCTGCCCGGGCCCCTCGCTTATGCCCAGCTGGCACTTTACGTAAGGGTCAAACCTGCCTGGAAGATCTGCCCAAGCATCGGCGCCAGATGCTCTTAGGGATCCTCTCATGTAGGACTGAATATGGCAATGACCTCCAGGTACCTGGCCGCGTACCCTTCAAATCCCTTAAGCAGCTTGGCCATCCGCTTAGAAGTGGCAGTGGCATACTCCATGCCCAACGGCATCTCGGAGGACACCGCCCTTCCGGCCGTGTTGGTGAACAGTTCCCGAAAGGGGCCGCATTCTGGGAGGGCACCTGCCTCCCGCTCATGATGCGCCTGCATCAGGTTCACGGGGAAGGCCTTCTGCCCTCCCCGGGTGTGGTCCAGGAAGACCAGGTACTTCCTGGCATTGAGCCGCTGGTGCGCGAGGTACGGGCCTTCCCAGGCTTCCTGAAACCTGTCCTGAGGTACTGGGACCAGGATCCACGCTTGCTGACCTCTCACAAGTCTCCTGACTGTACCCCCAATTCTGGTCGGTCTGGGCCTGCCCCATACTGTCATGCACCAACCACGACAAGGCCTGTGCCTTTTCCTGAAAGCGCACAACACACTCGATGACCAATGCCCCAGGGATGGCTACATCTCCTGTCCAGGCCTCTGTCTTAGCGGCCCCTGGGTGTCTGGTCATCGGAATCTCGTGCGCAATCCATGAAAACTCCGCCCTGAACGGATAATGTACCACGCCCGTGCTGGACCATTTCCCGGCACAACCGTCCTTGGTTCCAAGGGAGGCCGTGCCACCTGCTCTGTGAGAGCTTTCAAGCTGGCACTAGCCCCTAGCGCCACCTGAAACCCATGGAGCGACGTGGTCAAAATAGATGAGACTGCCTTGTCCCCTGTCAGTTCTACTAACTGCCGGTCCCTAGGTCACTCCTCCAGTGAGCCCTGCTGGACTGTGAACTGGCACAGCCATCCTTGGTCCCAGAACACCCGCTCGAGGTCAGTCCGAGGGAGGCAGTGCCGCTTGTTCCCTGAGACGTGGCCAGAATAGACAAGACTGCCACGTCCTCTGTCAGGTCCCTGGGACCTGTCTCCTGGCCTTCATCTGACTCGGCAGCCACTTGGTCGGAAGGGGAAAAGCCATCAGGCCTCTGAGGGGCCCCTAGTGCCCCAACACTCCCACTGCACGTGACAGCAGCTATGGTCGCTGCCACCACTGGTAGTGCCTGCTTCCCATTGGATTCCAACCAAGTCGCCAGTCCAGACGGACTAACCTGGCCCTCTGACATCCTGGTTGTGAAGGAATCCTGCACTGATGCTTTACCTGGGAGCCCTATCTCTCCTGGAACAGCCCTGACTTCATTTGCATCCTCCTCCCCTGCAGCTGTCTGCCCCCCTGCTTGTCCCCTCAGTAGCCACACCTGAGAACAACAGGTTCCAGCATGCTTGCTGCCCACACCCTTGGGTCTCAGCACAGCTGGCGTGAGTGACCCCCTCCCCCTTGAGGAGAGAGGCACACATTACATCCCCCACCCCCACATCCCCATCAACAGGCATGTTATGAACAATAACAGTATCAACAGGGGTGGACATGACATCACATTCTGGGGGATCGGACCTCGAGGTGTCAGCGGTCACATACTAAGACACAAGCCGCCCCAGGTCCGTCCCCAGCAAAACACTGGCAGGGATATTTGATGATATCCCCACCTCCCTTACTCCCTGACCTGTGCCCCAGTCCAAATAGACCTTGGTGACGACCTCTTTCACACGGGCATCATGTTTTTGGCCTGGATAAGATGCGGGTGCATTGCGGGAAAATGCGCGATTTTTCCGTGCGAGTGCAAACATTGCAATGCGTTTTGCACACACGTGCGAAAAATCTGCATGTTTGGTACCCAGACCCGAACCCGGACTTCTTCACAGAAGTTCGCGTTTGGGTTAGGTGTTGTGTACATTTTATTATTTTCCCTTATAACATGGTTCACCATAGTGATGGATCATGGTTGATGGAGTGATGGATCATGTGACGTACCATGTGATGACCGCAGTGACATCTCCACAGGTCCTTTTCCTGCACAGCAAAGATGAAGACAGAAGAGAAGCCGGGCTGCGCGAGCAAGTGGATTAAGGTGAGTTAAATTATTATTATTATTTTTTTAACCCCTCCAGCCCTATTGTACTATGCATTCTGTATTAAGAATGCTATTATTTTCCCTTTATAACCATGTTATAAGGGAAAATAATAATGATTGGGTCCCCATCCTGATCGTCTCCTAGCAACCGTGCGTGAAAATCACACAGCATCCGCACTTGCTTGCGGATGCTTGCAATTTTCACGCAGCCCCATTCACTTCTACGGGGCCTGCGTTGCGTGGAAAACACACAAAGAGGAGCATGCTGCGATTTTCACGCAACTTACAAGTGATGCGTGAAAATCACCGCTTATGTGCACAGCCCCATAGAAATGAATGGGTCCGGATTCAGTGCAGGTGCAATACGTTCACCTCACGCATTGCACCCGTGCGGAAATCTCGCCTGTGTGAAAGAGGGTCTAAGGGATCTCCCGGGCAATAAATTATGGGGTGCCACCAGTTCAGGACATACAAGAGTCTTCTCAGCGCCTCTAGTGTCTCTATGTCCCATGGCCACGGCCTGGCCCACAGTGACCTGGACCACCACCCCACCCACACACAACACAGTGGACGGTTTCCAGGTCGATGACTAGAACGGGTCCCTCGGGCGCTGGGGACACATGGCTTTGAAGTGTCCTGGCTGCTTACACAGGTGGCACAGTCGGGGTTCCCCCACTGACAGGGAAAGTGTAGCAGGGGCTGGTGCCCACTTGGGCCTCGGGGCAGGGGTAGCAGGTGCAGTGTGCATCTTACCCCCTCTCCAGCCAACAGGTTTCCGGGCCTCTGAAGTCCTGTTGTTGGTGTATTCATCGGTCAGGGCTGCTGTTGCGGAGGCCCCCTTTGGCTTCCAGTCGCGGAGGAACTGCTGTAGGTCCTCCGGGCAGTTCCATAAGAACTGTTCTGTGGCGATGAGCTCCTTCAGCTGCTGGACAGTGGTGAGCTCCAATCCTGGAGTATGATTTGAGCATTTGGGTTGAGGATGAGTAGATTTTGTTTTCTCCACTAATAAGTAGAATCTTTTTCTAAGTACTGTACTTATATACTGCAGTTATTCATAAAAAATCTGAAGAGTTATTTTAATACTCCCGGTATGCTGGATTCCACCAATATGCCTAAGGGGAATGCAATTACGGTACTTGACAATATCTCCCTATCAGTAATTTATGCTAAAGAAAATATAGAAATTCCATTAATGTTGTAAGAAATATATCAAGTTGCAGATAGAGAATATGTATTAACATATACTGTAACTCTTTTCACTTACTAATAGCAATAACTAGTAAAACACAAGCTTCTGTATGATGTAATGTGAAATATATAAATGTATATCTCTGACTCAGGTGTTCCACCTAGAATTGTAGAAGTTGCTAAAAAACAAAACTGGTCATAATAATCCCTTTTTTTCATACACCGTGATTTTGTTTGCTTTCTACATACTTTACAATTGAATAGCACTGTAGCTGTATAGATATTGCAAGTCTTAACGGGGTTATCCGGGAACTAAAAAATATTTTTCTTTAACCCCTTAAGGACACAGGGCGTACAGGTACGCCCTTGTGCCCTGGTACTTAAGGACACAGGGCGTACATGTACGCCCTGTGCATTTTCAATCACCGCCGCGCGGCCGGCGGCGATCGGAACCCCGTGCCTGCTCAAATCATTGAGCAGGCACTTGGGGCAAATGCGTCGGGGGGTCCGGTGACCCCCCCATGTATGTGATCGCAGAAAACCGCAGGTCAATTCAGACCTGCGGTTTTCTGCGTTTCCGGGTTATTCGGGTCTCTGAAGACCCGATAACCCGGAACAGGATGGTGATGGTGGTGTGATTTCACTCCACCAATCACCATCCAGCGATCCTGAGTGGTGATGGTGACATCACCACTCAGGATCGCTTTCTGATTGGTCTGTGGGCGGTCCGGCGGCAGATTCAAAAGAGGCAGGCGCCCCTCTCCTCCTCCTTTTGTGTTCCGGAGCCGGAGGAGAGAGGAGCTGCCTGCACGTGTCTGCTGCCACCGCTGCACCGCTGCCTGCACCCGATCTGTGCCCCCCCAGGACCCGATCTCTGCCCCCAGCACTCCATCAGGTACATAGGGACAGCTAGGGAAAGTTTGGTTTAGGCAGGGAAAAAAAAAGGGAAAGGTAGTTTTTTTGAACTTTTATTGCATCACCCCAGTTAGGGTGTCTGGGGTCCACAGCACAGCTGTGTGACCCTAGACCCCCCAGGGGTGCTGCCACTTGCCCCCCTCCCCCTGCCACTTGCCCCCCCCACCACACCTTTTTTGGGGTGCTTTTTTTTTTTTTTTTTTTTTTTAGTTCGCTGACTGTGGCCGGCACTTAGCGTCCGGCCACTGTTAGCGCATCGCACACCCCACCGCTGATCAACTTCGGACGGTTGATCAGCAGTTTTGAAATTTTTTTCCCCACATTTTTTGCCCTTTTTTTAGTTAGTTTATTTATTTTTTCTGTTAGTTTTAGGGTGAGTTCGTGAACACCCGTGCCCCCTCACACACGCACACCAAATAAAGAGTTACACACACGCACATATACACGCAGACACACACTCCCCTATGGCCCGCCGGACGTTCTCGGCCGAGGAGGCATACGCCCAGCTTGCCTCCGAGTCCGAGAGTCCCAGTGAGGATGAGGATGACCCCACATTCCTGTTGTCATCCGCATCCTCCTCATCATCTAGCGATGATGATGAGCCCCCAAGGCGGCGGAGACGCCGCCAGGCGGAGCAAGGGGACCGCCATGTTAGGGACCCTGTGGCCCACACTAGTACGAGCAGCTCTGGGGCTCGTACTGGTTTCCCGGCCCACCAGTTAAATCCACCGGAGCACCCTGCCGGTGAACTTGTCTGGTGTAGCCCAGAGCGATACGAGCCCGTGATTCCCGATTTCGTAGGCCAATCAGGAATCCAGATTTCCACAGTGGGCTACACTGAATATGACTTTTTTTGTCATTTTTCCAGTGACCCACTGGTAAATCTGATGGTGGAGCAGACGAATCTGTACGCCCAACAGTTCGTCGCTCAACACCCGGGCTCCTTTTTGGCCAGGCCCGGTGGCTGGACGCCGGTCAGTGCAGCCGAAATGAGGACATTTTGGGGCCTCGTGCTGCATATGGGCCTGGTCAAGAAACCCAGTGCCAGGCTGTACTGGAGTGGGGACGTCCTATATCAGACCCCACTTTACAGTACGGTTATGACACGCTCCCGGTTTGAGGCCATCCGGAAATGTCTGCATTATTCCGATAATGCAGCATGTCCACCCCGAGGTGATCCTGCCCATGACCGTCTGTACAAGATACGGCCGGTCATCAATCACTTTGGGGCCAAATTCATGGAGGCCTATGTACCTGGAAGGGAGGTCGTGGTTGATGAGTCTCTCATTGCGTTCAAGGGGAGACTCATTTTCCGCCAGTATGTGCCTTCCAAGCGGGCGAGGTATGGCGTGAAGCTATACAAAATTTGTGAGAGTACCTCAGGGTACACTTACAAATTTCGTGTATACGAGGGGCGAGATTCCCGGATTCAACCCCCAGAATGTCCCCCCACTCTGGGTGTTACCGGGAAACTTGTGTGGGACCTTATGCACCCACTGCTGGATAAGGGTTACCACTTGTACGTGGATAACTTTTATACCAGTATCCCCTTGTTCCAGTCCCTTGCCGCCAGATCCACGTCCGCTTGTGGGACCGTGCGGAAAAATCAACGCGGCCTCCCTGCCCACCCCCTCCAGGTACCTATCCCCAGGGGTGAGACCCGTGCCCTTACCACTGGAAACCTGTTGCTGGTCAGGTATAAGGACAAGAGGGATGTCCTTATGCTGTCCACAATTCATGGTAACGGCATCACCCCTGTCCCTGTGCGAGGTACCGCGGCAACGGTCCTCAAGCCCGATTGTATCATCGCCTACAATCGGTATATGGGAGGAGTTGATCTCTCGGATCAAGTCCTCAAGCCATATAACGCCATGCGCAAAACCCGGGCATGGTACAAAAAAGTTGCGGTCTACTTGGTACAGGTTGCCATGTACAACTCTTTTGTACTATCCCGAAGCGCTGGCAGCACAGGGACATTCCTCCAGTTCTATGAGGCAGTCCTCAAGGCCCTGATCTTTTCGGACCGGGAAAGAGCAGGCCGGAGTACCTCGGGAACGGTAGGCGCCCGGATCGTCCCTGGCCAACACTTTCCAGGTGTGGTCCCCCATACTGGAAAGAAGGGACGAACCCAAAAAAAGTGCAGAGTGTGTCGCAGGAGGGGGATACGGAAGGACACGACTACTCAGTGCGACACATGCCCCGATCATCCGGGCCTCTGCATTGACGGTTGCTTCAGGGAGTATCACACTTCCATGGAGTACTAAATTTATATCCCAATTTAGCACTGACATCGGATAAAAAAAAATGGTTCTCAGACTTGAGACACCCAAAAAAACTAAAATAATTTATTAAAAGTAGACATAGGTATTGCCGCGTCGGTAATAATCTCCTCTATAAAAATGCCCCATGACCTAACCCCCCAGATTAACACGGTCCAGAAAAAAAAAAAAAAGGTGCAAAAAAAGTTTTTTTTTGTCACCTTACATAATAAAAATACAAATCACTGAAGAAAGTGCACCAAACGGATATACCACTGACTATACTAGCTGGTCATACAAGCAGATGTTAAAAGCTGAGACTTTTGCCAATATATTCCTGTCAGGAAGATATCGGAGCCCAACATGCACCACGTCACGGTTCTCAGCATGGCAAGGGGTCCTACCACTGCGCTAACTATGGTGTGAACACGGTCTGAAGGTGATGAAATCCAGCTCACAGCCAAGCTTCCACACAACAGCATAGCAGGACAGCTAATGCAATGTGAACAAAGCAAGACTGTAAGCCACACCCATATCAGATCATGTGATGGAGGTTTCCAGGTGCAAAAGAATGTTCAATTGCCAGATGAAGGCACATTCAATACTTATAGAACAAAATCACAGACATATAGTGGCCAATATGGGGGAACTGCCCAAACACCAAACACTGTAGCGTGTTTATCATTGGGCGAGCAGTCCCACCGCATGTGAACCACTAAAATACCGTGGCAAGTATGGGGGAGCTGCTCAAACCCCAAACACTGTGGCGTGTTTCTCATTGGGGGAGCAGTCCCACCGCATGTGGACCGCAGCAAACGACCATCCCGAGCAATTATGCGTACAAAGGAGGACGCCTGCGCGGTCCACATGCACCACAACAGCATCCTACACAGACCGGAGCATTGTGTGGATGACAATACAATTATACAAATCACTGAAGAAAGTGCACCAAACGGATATACCACTGACTATACTAGCTGGTCATACAAGCAGATGTTAAAAGCTGAGACTTTTGCCAATATATTCCTGTCAGGAAGATATCGGAGCCCAAGTGCATGTTGGGCTCCGATATCTTCCTGACAGGAATATATTGGCAAAAGTCTCAGCTTTTAACATCTGCTTGTATGACCAGCTAGTATAGTCAGTGGTATATCCGTTTGGTGCACTTTCTTCAGTGATTTGTATAATTGTATTGTCATCCACACAATGCTCCGGTCTGTGTAGGATGCTGTTGTGGTGCATGTGGACCGCGCGGGCGTCCTCCTTTGTACTCATAATTGCTCGGGATGGTCGTTTGCTGCGGTCCACATGCGGTGGGACTGCTCCCCCAATGAGAAACACGCCACAGTGTTTGGGGTTTGAGCAGCTCCCCCATACTTGCCACGGTATTTTAGTGGTTCACATGCGGTGGGACTGCTCGCCCAATGATAAACACGCTACAGTGTTTGGTGTTTGGGCAGTTCCCCCATATTGGCCACTATATGTCTGTGATTTTGTTACATAATAAAAAGTTTAATAGCAAGAGATCAAAAAGTCATATAGCCCCCAAATTAGTGCCAATAAAACCGTCATCTCATCCCGCAAAAAATGAGCCCCCACATAAGATAATCAGATAAAAAAAAAATAGAAAATGACTCTTAGACTTTAGAGATACAAAATTTTTTTTAGGGTATCAAAAAGGATAATATAGTCTAAAACCTAAATAATTGTAAAAAAAAGTTGACTTATTAGGTATCGCCGCGTCCGTAAGAATCTCCTCTATAAAAATACCCCATGACCCAACCCCCCAGATTAACACAGTAAAAAAAAAAATAGGTGCAAAAAAATATTTTTTTTGTCACCTTACATAACAAAAAGTTTAATAGCAAGCGATCAAAAAGTCATATAGCCCCCAAAATAGTGCCAATAAAACCGTCCGCTCATCCCGCAAAAAATGAGCCCCCACATAAGATAATTGGCTAAAAGAAAATAAAAAAAATGACACTTAGACTTTAGAGATACCCAAAAAAAATGTTGTATCAAAAAAGATAATATAGTCAAAAACCTAAATAATTGTAAAAAAAAAGTAGACTTATTAGATATTGCCGCATCCGTAAGAATCTCCTCTATAACAATATCCCATGACCTAACTACCCAGATTAACACGTTAAAAAAAAAAAAAAAAACGGTGCCAAAACCGCTATTTTTGGCACTTTTCCATTTCAGTCCGTTTTTTCCGGTAACAAAACAAGGGTTAACAACCAAACAAAAGTTAAAATGTATTACCCTGATACTGCAGTTTACAGAAACGCCACATTTGTGGTCGTAAACTGCTGTATCCGTAAAAGGGAGGCCGCAAAAGGAAAGGACCGACATGGTTTCTGGAAGGCCGATTTTGATGGCCTTTTTTATTGACACCATATCCCTTTTGAAGCCCCCCCTGATACCCCCCTAGAGTAAAAACTCCCTAAAATTGACCCCATCTAAGAAACTACACCCCTCAAGGTATTCAAAAATGATTATACAAACTTTATTAACCCTTTAGGTGTTCCTCAACAGTTAATGGCAAATGGAGATGAAATATCAGAATTTAAATTTTTGGTAACCTTGCCTCACAAAAATGTAATATAGAGCAACCAAAAATTATATTTGCCCTAAAAATACTCCCCCAAAAAATGCCACCTTATCCCGTAGTTTCCAAAATGGGGTCACTTTTAGGGAGTTTCGACTCCAGGGGTGCATCAGGGGGGTTGAAACAGGACACGGTGTAAATAAACTGGTCCATAAAAATCAGCCCTCCAAAAACCAAACGGCGCACCTTTCACTCTACGCCCCGCTGTGTGGCCGTACAGTAGTGTACGGCCACATATTGGGTGTTTCTGTAAACGGCAGAGTCAGGGTAATAAAGATACAGTCTTGTTTGGCTGTTAACCCTTGCTTTGTTAGTAGAAAACATGGGTTAAAATGGAAAATAAGGCAAAAAAATGAAATTTTCCAATTTCATCCCCATTTGCCAATAACTCTTGTGCAACACCTAAAGGGTTAACGACGTATGTAAAACCAGTTTTGAATACCTTGAGGGGTGTAGTTTCTTAGATGGGGTCACTTTTAGGGAGTTTCGACTCCAGGGGTGCATCAGGGGGGTTGAAACAGGACACGGTGTAAATAAACCGGTCCATAAAAATCAGCCCTCCAAAAACCAAACGGCGCACCTTTCACTCTACGCCCCGCTGTGTGGCCGTACAGTAGTGTACGGCCACATATTGGGTGTTTCTGTAAACGGCAGAGTCAGGGTAATAAAGATACAGTCTTGTTTGGCTGTTAACCCTTGCTTTGTTAGTAGAAAACATGGGTTAAAATGGAAAATAAGGCAAAAAAAAGAAATTTTCCAATTTCATCCCCATTTGCCAATAACTCTTGTGCAACACCTAAAGGGTTAACGACATATGTAAAACCAGTTTTGAATACCTTGAGGGGTGTAGTTTCTTAGATGGGGTCACTTTTAGGGAGTTTCGACTCCAGGGGTGCATCAGGGGGGTTGAAACAGGACACGGTGTAAATAAACCGGTCCATAAAAATCAGCCCTCCAAAAACCAAACGGCGCACCTTTCACTCTATGCCCCGCTGTGTGGCCGTACAGTAGTGTACGGCCACATATTGGGTGTTTCTGTAAACGGCAGAGTCAGGGTAATAAAGTTACAGTCTTGTTTGGCTGTTAACCCTTGCTTTGTTAGTGGAAAACATGGGTTAAAATGGAAAATAAGGCAAAAAAATGAAATTTTCAAATTTCATCCCCATTTGCCAATAACTCTTGTGCAACATCTAAAGGGTTAACGACGTATGTAAAACCAGTTTTGAATACCTTGAGGGGTGTAGTTTCTTAGATGGGGTCACTTTTAGGGAGTTTCTACTCCAGGGGTGCATCAGGGGGCTTCAAATGGGACATGGTGTAAATAAACCAGTCCATAAAAATCAGCCCTCCAAAAACCACACGGCGCACCTTTCACTCTACGCCCCGCTGTGTGGCCGTACAGTAGTTTGCGGCCACATATTGGGTGTTTCTGTAAACGGCAGAGTCAGGGCAATAAAGATACAGTCTTGTTTGGCTATTAACCCTTGATTTGTTAGTGGAAAACATGGGTTAAAATGGAAAATAAGGCAAAAAAAGAAATTTTCTAATTTCATCCCCATTTGCCAATAACTCTTGTGCAACACCTAAAGGGTTAACGACGTATGTAAAACCAGTTTTGAATACCTTGAGGGGTGTAGTTTCTTAGATGGGGTCACTTTTAGGGAGTTTCTACTCCAGGGGTGCATCAGGGGGCTTCAAATGGGACATGGTGTAAATAAACCAGTCCATAAAAATCAGCCCTCCAAAAACCATACGGCGCACCTTTCACTCTGCGCCCCGCTGTGTGGCCGTACAGTAGTTTGCGGCCACATATTGGGTGTTTCTGTAAACGGCAGAGTCAGGGCAATAAAGATACAGTCTTGTTTGGCTGTTAACCCTTGATTTGTTAGTGGAAAACATGGGTTAAAATGGAAAATAAGGCAAAAAAAGAAATTTTCTAATTTCATCCCCATTTGCCAATAACTCTTGTGCAACACCTAAAGGGTTAACAACGTATGTAAAACCAGTTTTGAATACCTTGAGGGGTGTAGTTTCTTAGATGGGGTCACTTTTAGGGAGTTTCTACTCCAGGGGTGCATCAGGGGGCTTCAAATGGGACATGGTGTAAATAAACCAGTCCATAAAAATCAACCTTCCAAAAACCATACGGCGCACCTTTCACTCTACGCCCCGCTGTGTGGCCGTACAGTAGTTTACGGCCACATATTGGGTGTTTCTGTAAACTGCAGAGTCAGGGCAATAAAGATACAGTCTTGTTTGGCTGTTAACCCTTGCTTTGTTAGTGGAAAAAATGGGTAAAAATGAAATATTAGACAGAAAAATGAAATTCTCAAATTTCATCCCCATTTGCCAATAACTCTTGTGCAACACCTAAAGGGTTAACAACATATGTAAAATCACTTTTGAATACCTTGAGGGGTGTAGTTTCTTAGATGGGGTCATTTTTGGGTGGTTTCTATTATGTAAGCCTTGCAAAGCGACTTCAGACCTGAAATGGTCCCTAAAAATTTAGTTTTTGTAAATTTCAGAAAAATTTCAAGATTTGCTCCTAAACTTCTAAGCCTTATAACATCCCCAAAAAGTAAAATATCATTCCCAAAATAATTCACACATGAAGTAGACATATGGGGAATGTAAAGTCATCACAATTTTTGGGGGTATTACTATGTATTACAGAAGTAGAGAAACTAAAACTTTGAAATTTGCTAATTTTTCAAAATTTTTGATAAATTTGGTATTTTTTGGTGCAAAAAAAAAATATTTTTTTGACTTAATTTTACTAGTGTCATGAAGTAGAATATGTGACGAAAAAACAATGTCAGAACGGCCTGGATAAGTCAAAGCGTTTTAAAGTTATCAGCACTTAAAGTGACACTGGTCAGATTTGCAAAAAATGGCCTGGTCCTAAGGTGTAAAAAGGCTGTGTCCTTAAGGGGTTAATTATATTATTCACTGTAATGTCCCTGAGATGCAAATGCTTGCCCTATCTGCCGGCATTCTCCCACCTCAAGTCTCACTCAGTGTAGTCCAGAAGTTCAGTTGTCTGATGCTGTTTGCTGATGCCATGATCCCGCATCATGTGATCGCTGGCCCCAAACTCCCTCCTCCTTAGGCTACATGCACACAACTGCGCTGTGTTTTGCAGTCTGCAAATTGCAGATCCGCAAAACACGGATGCCGGCCATGTGCATTCGCAATTTGCAGAACGGAATGGGCCACCTATTATACCTATTCTTGCCTGCAAAACGGACAAGAATTTTTATTTTTTTGCAGCGCCACGGAATGGAGCAACATACAGTTAGGTCCATATATATTTGGACACTGACACACATTTGGTTTGTATTACTTGTTTACTAAAATATATTCAAGTTATAGTTATATAATGAACATACAGTCCAGACTTTTAGCTTTCAGTTGAGGGTATCCACATTAAAATTGGATGAAGGGTTTAGGAGTTTCGGCAACTTTACATATGGCACCCTGTTCTTAAAGGGACCAAAGGTAATTGGGCAATTGACTCAAAGGCTGTTTCATGGGTAGGTGTGAGCAATTCCTTCATTATTTCATTCTCAATTAAGCACATAAAAGGCCTGGAGTTTATTTGAGGTGTGGTGCTTGCATTTTGAAGATTTTGCTGAGAAGTAAACATGAGGTCAAAAGAGCTCTCCATGAAACAAGCCATCCTTCATCTGCGAAAACAGGAAAAAAAATCCGAGAAATTGCTACACGATTAGGAGTGGCAAAATCTACAGTTTGGTACATCCTGAGAAAGAAAGCACTGGTGACCTCAACAATGCAAAAAGACCTGGACACCCAAAGAAGACAACAGTGGTGGATGATCACAGAATAATTACCATGGATGACCAGGATATTGGTGTATCAATATCCAAATCTACCATAAAGAGAAGACTGCATGAAAGTAAATACATAGGGTTCACTGCATGGTGCAAGCCACTCATAAACCTTAAGAATAAGAAGGCTAGATTGGACTTGGCAAAAAAAAAAAATCTTTATTCAATTTAATGTAATGCATGGTGCTCATGTAAATTATATGTATCTAACACCTGCGGTATGGGCCATTTGTATATATGTCATACGCTCATAGAAAGTACCTGTATTCCCATGGACCTGGTATGGAGATTTTTATGCACCCAAATTTTTTAAGCCTGTTCACATGGTGCGTTTTTTTGTAGTCCACATGATCTATTGTGGCTGTTCCAGTCTGGGTTTTATGCTGCAGTTTCGTTGATGAGTATTTTTAACTATATGTTCCTCTGCAAACATTCCATCTGTGTCATGCAGTTATATAGACACATATGGCTTGTGAGTGAGGTTGGTTTTTATGTGTTCAAACTTTCTTACTTTTCTATGACAGGTGAAGGTTCTTAAGGGTGTGCCTCCAGGAGGGGTGGAACCTCTATACCCTATCCACCCAATGAGGAAGGGGGGATATATACTCCTGTGGACACTCACTCTGAACAGGTTATGATTAAGGACCATTTAAGATCCGAAACAGGCATCGTCAGCGGGTACAGGAGTCGTTACCAGGAGCAACAGTGCAGAACCAAAGAATGAGGCAGACGCGAAGTCAGACAGGCAAAAGGTCAGGGCAAGGCGGTACAGGTCAGGCAATCCGGATCGGCAACAGGATAGTCAAGTCAAGAAGGCAGGGATCAAACGGGTAGCAGAATCCAAGAACACAAGTACAAATCAGGAACACAAGCGGATATCAGGAACCTTAGCAGGACACAAGGATCTTGACACTGGGGCATCTGGGAAGGGGGCTAAGCCACTAATATATGTGCAGAAGGTCTAGGATTGGTCAGCAAGGTCACATGACCTAACCCATAAAGCCCAGGAAGTGATGGCCACTGGCCCTTAAGGAAGTGCTGCAGGAAACAAGCAGCAAGCATGCTGTGGCCAGGGCTGAGAGAAAACTGTGGAGCGGATCCTAGAACAACAATACCTACACAGATAGAACCCAGGACTGCAGCTGTGAATGGGAAGCACTGGCCGCAGATCACCGCTGAACAGAGCGGCCGGGACTGTGGCGGTAAGCAGGCGAACAGCCGCTGTTACAGGCAAGTTTATATAAGGTACTTACTACTTACTGTGTATTGTGATTGTTGTGTATTAAAAGAAACTGGGCACGAGTACATAAAAAAAGAGGCAAAGATCATAACCAACAAGCCATATGCCTATCCTACGCAGAACAATAAGTTACTAGAATTCCATAAGACAATGATAGATTAGTACCTTCTAAAAAATTACCAAGTAGTTGAACAGGCCCACTCTCCTCTCAAACATGTAATACTCCCACAGCCAGGACCTTGTATTAAATTCTGGAAACATGCTTGACCAGATTTTTAGGATAAAAGTGTTCTTAACACACTTTCCATTCAGCTTTATTTTACATTTATCATAAGTTAATAAAGCATTCTCTGTTTAAAAAAAATAAAATGCATTTATAACATTTACCTGTCCTGTATCTTTACTTTTCTCTCCTTTGCTGTTGTGCCAAAGTCAAGAACAAACTGTGTCCTGGCACCAGCTATCAGGCAAGAAAATTCTCTATCAACACTTCACTAAATCAAGCACAGACTAAAGTTTATATAAAGGGAATTCAATAAACTTGGAAATAACAACTTAATCAACATCTGGGACGATACTGCAGTAATATTGTCCAGCATGCGTTCAGCCTCTAGTGGTTTCCAGTACTGTACTTCTTATCACACTGTATGGAAAAATGTATGTGGATAACATCCCACAGCACCTACTGTATATGAGCTGTCGGATAACCTATTTCAAAACTCTGGGAATGGGTGATGAAATGGAGTGGAAATGACACAAATGTCCTCCATTCTTGTGGAACAATGTTTCACAATATTTTGAAGAAAGTCTGTGAGAATGTATGCCCATTTATCCAAAATGAGATCAGGCACTGATGTCGGAGGAAAACAACTGGCTGGAACACAAATGGGATTCGGTTATGGTCACCCACACCAAATCATGTTTTTGGGAACCTACAAAGTGCCTTGGAAAAGTATTTACCGTATTTTTCGCCCTATAAGACGCACCTAGGTTTTTGGGGAGGAAGATAAGAAAAAAAATTTTTTAACCAAAAGGTGTGCTTTTGGTGGGTTTGGAACTAATGGTGGTCTGTGGATGACGGACACTGTTATGGGGGGATCTGTGGATGACGGACACTGTTATGGGGGATCTGTGGATGACGGACACTGTTATGGGGGGATCTGTGGATGACGGACACTGTTATGGGGGGATCTGTGGATGACGGACACTGTTATAGGGGGATCTGTGGATGATGGACACTGTTATGGGGGGGGATCTGTGGATGACGGACACTGTTATGGGGGGATCTGTGGATGACGGACACTGTTATGGGGGATCTGTGGATGACGGACACTGTTATGGGGGGATCTGTGGATGACGGACACTGTTATGGGGGGATCTGTGGATGACGGACAATGTTATGGGGGGATCTGTGGATGACGGACAATGTTATGGGGGGATCTGTGGATGATGGACACTGTTATGGGGGGATCTGTGGATGACGGACACTGTTATTGGGGGATCTGTGGATGACGAACACTGTGACAGGGGGGATCTGTGGCTGGCACTGTTACAGGGGGGATCTGTGGATGGCACTGTTACAGGGGGGGATCTGTGGATGGCACTATTACAGGGGGGATCTGTGGATGGCACTGTTATATATGTGCCATCCACAGACCCCCCACCCCATAACCATGCCATCCACAGACCCCCCAGCCCATAACAGTGCCATCCACGGATCAGCCAACCCCCCCCCCCCCCCCCGTATACAAATATAAAATGTCTTATTCAATAAAAATGTATTACATATGCCCCCTCACTCCTAAACTCCTAATAGTACCTTACATCCTATTCCTAATAGGTTCTGTACAATTGCGGCAGGCAGGCCGGGCAGCCGGCGCGTCACTCACTGACGTCACTTGCCTGCGCCGCCTGCTTCATTCATAGAGTAGGAGGCGCAGGCAAGTGAGATCAGAGAGTTACGCTGCCGCCCGCCCGGCCTGCCGGCATCATACAGAACCTATTAGGGATAGGATGTAAGGTACTATTAGGAATTTAGGAGTGAGGGGGCATATGTAATACATTTTAATTGAATAAGATATTTTATATTGCTATACCGGAGCGGCGGGGCCGGGGCTATAGTACACTGACTGCAACGCCCCGCCACTATTCCCGGCCCCCAGCTCCTCCTACCAGTCCCTCCCCTGGCCCCCGCTCACTCTACATCACATCCAGCGATGTTAAACCTGTCAGCATTCGCCGCATAAGACGCAGGGGCATTTCTCCCCCATTTATTGGGGGGGAAAAAGTGCGTCTTATGGGGCGAAAAATACGGTATACCCCTTGAACTTTTAAACTTTTTTTCACGTTACACCCACATACTTAAATGTATTTTACTGGGATTGTATGTGATGGATCAACTCAAAGTAGCAAGAATGTGTGAAGTGAAAAAAGAAAATGATATATGGTTTTCAAAATTTTTAATAAATAAATATCTGGAAAGTGAGGCGTTCGTTTGTATTCAGCCCCCTGTACTCTGATACACCTAAATAAAATCCAGTGTGCGATAAAGTTGTGGAGAAGTGTGAAGCAGGGTTAGGTTATAAAAAAAAATATCCCAAACTCTGAACATCTAATGGAGCACTGTTCAATCCATCATCCACATACTTGCTGCTTTGTGTTGGTTTATCAAATAGAATCCAAATATAATACATTTATGTTTGTGGGTATAACATGAAAAAATATAGAAAATTGCAAGGGGTATGAATACTTTTTCAAGGCACTGTACTTTGTGAGGCATTGCCCTGTTGAAACAGGAAAGGGCCTTCCCCAAACTGTTGCTGCAAAGTTGCAAGCATACAGTTGTCTGAAATGTCTTTGTAAGCTGTACTCTTCACAGAAAATAAGAAGCATAAACCAAACTTTAAAAACAGCCCCATGCCATTATCACTCCTTAAATTTCACACTATGTATTCCCATAGGTAGCATCCTCAAACCCAGATTTGGCAAACAGATTATCAGACTCCACAGAACATATTTCCATGACCCCAGAGTCCAGTGGTTGCAAAAGATGGTGGAACTCATTTCTCTTCTTTTTCTTCTGTTTTTGTTATTTTGCAATTTTATATATTATGACTTTTTTGTAATATGGAAAGTTCCTATGTTGTGTAAATTGGTGGTGGCTCCCCTGGAGGCATCCAGTCCTTTGCAGATTAGAAGCAGGGAGTTGCAGCCCCGAGCACCAAGTTCCAATGTTGAGCGAGAGGGCAAGCTGTTAGGCTAGTGATTTTGCAGAGTGCATGGGGCACTGAGTACTCTAGCACTATTGTGGGTGGCGACAAAAGAGAAAAAAAAGTAGTATATTGGTGCTTAAGTGTGGCTGAGCATAGCCTGTGGCAACCAAGAGATCTCCTTTCAAGACTTTGTTACACATGTGATGCAGTTGCAGAGACAGCAGAAAGTTCAGAGACAGAACTTAGGAAGAGATACTGATCTGTCTGAACCCAAGGGTACCAGGAGGTGGTCTCTGAAAGTCAAGTTTGCGGAGAAAGGACTCCCCCCACAGGGTAGCACAATATTTGACTGTCAACTGTTATTTCAGTTATGAGTTATCAACTATATCTCCCAAGAGGCTGCACTTTACAGTAGCATGCTTTGCAAAATTTCAGATGACACACTGGCATTGTGCTTGGTAATCTTGGTTTGTGTGCAGCTGTTGAACCATGGAAACACATTTCATGAATTATATATTTCATATAGCTTCTGGAGGCATTTATGAACTGTGTAATGAAAGCTACAACAGAGAATATGTGATTTTTGTCAGCACTGTAAAGTCCCACTCTGTTGCTTTTGTTACTCCTTTGCTTACACTTCACAATAATATTACTGTCACAAGTGGTAGGGATAAGTGCAGCCCTGAGCTCCGCCCACACCGCTATCCCTACCTACTTGCACGATCCGTCCTAACCGACAGTGCACAACTGGACGGCAGTTCCTAGCTTAAGTAATTGCAGGGGCTTACAGGGAGGGAACAAAGTGGAGAAAACAAAAGACAAAGACAGAATCATAAACTTCCAGGCTGGGTAGAAACCAAAAGCAATAACACACCGTAGACAAAAACAGGACAAAATGGAAGCCGAGGTCAAGTACCAGGAGGTCAAGTCAGTACACAGGGATAATGCAGAATCGAGGTCAAAATACAAACTGAGGTCAGAAGCCAGGAGATCACGTCAGTACAAAGGATTAAACATGAGATCAGGAGTCACACAAGCCGAGGTCTAGTTCCACAAACACACATGCAGGAAATACACTGGTGAGTATTAAGACCAATCACAGGCAACTTGTGCCTGGTAAATAGGCCAGACTGAATGGTCACGTGACGTTGCCAGCGTCACATGACCCTGCTTCAGCCCCAGCCACTTCTCTGAGCGCCGATTCATCACCGTCGGCACTCATTCCTGCCCCTGCTCGTTGCCTAGGAAATGGAGGCTGCTGCCCGCGCTGAGGAAGCCCCCTTGTTGCCAGGGAGACTAGGACGCAGGCCACATCTGAAGCCGGCTCCTCCTCCCTCTCTGTCAGCGGGGTGCCGGCAGTGCTGCAAGTAGGAAGCGCATCGCCAGCTCCCTGTTGAAATTACATACAGTTGACCTGGGCAGATCTAGAGATCAGACGTTTCACTGACATGGAGCAAAAGTGTCATCCTGTGAATGTGCCACGTTTAACTATTTGGAAATTTTACACCTTTAGTAGGCAGGACAATTTATGCTATTTCGACATGCACAAATAAAACCTAAATAACAAAATAAATAAATCCCCATGTAGCATATGCAGTCTTCTTACATACCATTTAGGTCTAAATTAACATGCACATATCATCATACAATCACAAGAACTAGGAAGAGTCAGATTTAGAGTTGGAAATTTTCTAAAAGTAGAAACCTATAAAATACAGGGATTACACACCTTGAAAACTGCACCGCCAAAAGCAATCTCCTTTCTGAAAGAGACACACTGATGAGTGTTGTCTTTAGGGACTATTGACAACCATGTCCACCTTCATATAACTTTGTGAGAAACAGGATAAAAAAAAAATGCATAAAAGCAAACATTGCACATAAAACTCACATCTAAGCAGAGGTTAACACACAAAAATAATGTAAGGCCTCTTTCACACTACCGTATGGCTATTTCAGTGTTTTGCAGTTCGTTTTTCACTGATCCGTTGTTCCGTTTTTTTGTTTCCGTTGTGTTTCCGTTCCGTTTTTCCTTTCCATTTTTCTGTATGGCATATACAGTATACAGTAATTACATAGAAAAAATTGGGCTGGGCATAACATTTTCAATAGATGGTTCCGCAAAAACGGAATGGATATGGAAGAAATACGGATGCATTTTTTGTATGTGTTCCGTTTTTTTTGCGGACCCATTGACTTGAATGGAGCCACGGAACGTGATTTGCGGGCAATAATAGGAGATGTTCTATCTTTCAACGGAACAGAAAAATGGAAATACGGAAACGGAATGCATACGGAGTACATTTAGTTTTTTTTACTGAACCATTAAAATGAATGGTTCCGTATACGGACTGTATACGGAATGCAAAAAACAAACTACAAAAAAAAAACTGTAGTGTGAAAGAGGCCTAAAGATAATACATCAAGGTGTAAAAGCTCATGTATACCACAAGTTTATACCAAAACAAGAGCATTTGTTGCCAAAAACACAAAACCTTGAGGTCATGTCCACATATATATTAAAATAAAAATATAAACTGTACATGGCAAACAGCTGCTATGCTACCAAAATCTACTTTTTCTGAGAGCACACCACACTGTGTATAAAAAACAACTTAATAATTAATACACTCAACCATCTTCATGCAACTTTGCAGCAAACAATGATTATAAGTAGAGTTGAGCGAACACCTGGATGTTCGGGTTCGAGAAGTTCGGCCGAACATCCCGGAAATGTTCGGGTTCGGGATCCGAACCCGATCCGAACTTCGTCCCGAACCCGAACCCCATTGAAGTCAATGGGGACCCGAACTTTTCGGCACTAAAACGGCTGTAAAACAGCCCAGGAAAGGGCTAGAGGGCTGCAAAAGGCAGCAACATGTAGGTAAATCCCCTGCAAACAAATGTGGATAGGGAAATTAATTAAAATAAAAATTAAATAAATAAAAATTAACCAAAATCAATTGGAGAGAGGTTCCATAGCAGAGAATCTGGCTTCCCGTCACCCACCACTGGAACAGTCCATTCTCAGATATTTAGGCCCCGGCACCCAGGCAGAGGAGAGAGGTCCCGTAACAGACAATCTGGCTTCATGTCAGCAGAGAATCAGTCTTCATGTCATAGCAGAGAATCAGGCTTCACGTCACCCACCACTGTAAGAGTCCATTTTCATAAATTTAGGCCCAGCACCCAGGCAGAGGAGAGAGGTCCCGTAACAGACAATCTGGCTTCATGTCAGCAGAGAATCAGTCTTCATATCATAGCAGAGAATCTGGCTTCCCGTTACCCACCACTGGAACAGTCCATTCTCAGATATTTAGGCCCCGGCACCCAGGCAGAGGAGAGAGGTCCCGTAACAGACAATCTGGCTTCATGTCAGCAGAGAATCAGTCTTCATATCATAGCAGAGAATCAGGCTTCACGTCAGCCACCACTGCAACAGTCCATTGTCATAAATTCAGGCCCAGCACCCAGGCAGAGGAGAGAGGTCCCGTAACAGACAATCTGGCTTCATGTCAGCAGAGAATCAGTCTGCATGTCATAGCAGAGAATGAGGCTTCACGTCACCCACCACTGCAACAGTCCATTTTCATAAATTTAGGCCCAGCACCCAGGCAGAGGAGAGAGGTCCCGTAACAGAGGATCTGGCTTCATGTCACCAGAGAATCAGTCTGCATGTCATAGCAGAGAATCAGGCTTCACGTCACCCACCACTGCAACAGTCCATTTTCATAAATTTAGGCCCAGCACCCAGGCAGAGGAGAGAGGTCCCGTAACAGAGGATCTGGCTTCATGTCACCAGAGAATCAGTCTGCATGTCATAGCAGAGAATCAGGCTTCACGTCAGCCACCACTGCAACAATCCATTGGCATATATTTAGGCCTAGCACACAGGCAGAGGAGAGAGGTCCCGTAACAGACAATCTGGCTTCATGTCAGCAGAGAATCAGTCTTCATATCATAGCAGAGAATCAGGCTTCACGTCAGCCACCAATGCAACAGTCCATTGTCAGATATTTAGGCCCAGCACCCAGGCAGAGGAGAGAGGTCCCGTAACAGAGGATCTGGCTTCATGTCAGCAGAGAATCAGTCTTCATGTCATAGCAGAGAATCAGGCTTCACGTCACCCACCACTGTAAGAGTCCATTTTCATAAATTTAGGCCCAGCACCCAGGCAGAGGAGAGAGGTCCCGTAACAGACGATCTGGCTTCATGTCAGCAGAGAATCAGTCTGCATGTCATAGCAGAGAATGAGGCTTCACGTCACCCACCACTGCAACAGTCCATTTTCATAAATTTAGGCCCAGCACCCAGGCAGAGGAGAGAGGTCCCGCAACAGAGGATCTGGCTTCATGTCAGCAGAGAATCAGTCTGCATGTCATATCAGAGAATCAGGCTTCACGTCAGCCACCACTGCAACAGTCCATTGTCATAAATTCAGGCCCAGCACCCAGGCAGAGGAGAGAGGTCCCGTAACAGACAATCTGGCTTCATGTCACCAGAGAATCAGTCTGCATGTCATAGCAGAGAATGAGGCTTCACGTCAGCCACCACTGCAACAATCCATTGGCATATATTTAGGCCTAGCACACAGGCAGAGGAGAGGTTCATTCAACTTTGGGTAGCCTTGCAATATAATGGTAAAATGAAAATAAAAATAGGATTGAATGAGGAAGTGCCCTGGAGTCCAATAATATATGGTTATGGGGAGGTAGTTAATGTCTAATCTGGACAAGGGACGGACAGGTCCTGTGGGATCCATGCCTGGTTCATTTTTATGAACGTCAGCTTGTCCACATTGGCTGTAGACAGGCGGCTGCGTTTGTCTGTAATGACGCCCCCTGCCGTGCTGAATACACGTTCAGACAAAACGCTGGCTGCCGGGCAGGCCAGCACCTCCAAGAGACATCACAGAGAAAAATGACTTTTCATATAAAACATAACTTTTACTGTTGTTAGTTAAAATAATACCCCTTCTTAGTATATATATTAGGCTACGTCAAATAATTAAACAAGGCCTTACTTGGACATATCAGGATAATGTAGTCCGATGTATAGAAAAATTTGCGGCAACTTACAGTTAGATGACTGTGGACCTGGCCAAACGGTAGAAAGAGAGGTGGTGGATAAGGGGAGGGAACAATATCCCTAATACAACCCTCAATGTACCCCTGCCTACAGGCGGAGCACCCGCCCCGAAAGGGGCGACCCCACCTCTCGGTGGCTAAACCCTCACTGTCGCCTATTGATACCCTGCCTAAACGGATCAATGATGTTCGTCCCTTCTTTGGCAATATGTCCCGACGCGTTTCCCCAGACGTAGTCAAGGCTGGTTCATCAGGGGACTCAGGATAGTTGGTAAATTCTTGCAGGTTTCAATAGATAGATGCCCAACTGATAATAGTGGGAAAAGCTCTGATAGTTGCATAGCAGACCTCCTGGTGTAGGAGGTCTGCTATGCAACTATCAGAGCTTTTCCCACTATTATCAGTTGGGCATCTATCTATTGAAACCTGCAAGAATTTACCAACTATCCTGAGTCCCCTGATGAACCAGCCTTGACTACGTCTGGGGAAACGCGTCGGGACATATTGCCAAAGAAGGGACGAACATCATTGATCCGTTTAGGCAGGGTATCAATAGGCGACAGTGAGGGTTTAGCCACCGAGAGGTGGGGTCGCCCCTTTCGGGGCGGGTGCTCCGCCTGTAGGCAGGGGTACATTGAGGGTTGTATTAGGGATATTGTTCCCTCCCCTTATCCACCACCTCTCTTTCTACCGTTTGGCCAGGTCCACAGTCATCTAACTGTAAGTTGCCGCAAATTTTTCTATACATCGGACTACATTATCCTGATATGTCCAAGTAAGGCCTTGTTTAATTATTTGACGTAGCCTAATATATATACTAAGAAGGGGTATTATTTTAACTAACAACAGTAAAAGTTATGTTTTATATGAAAAGTCATTTTTCTCTGTGATGTCTATATTGAAACTTTTCGTAACCCTATAAATTCCACTGTGATTTGTCAGCACCTCCAAGGCATAAAAGGCTAGCTCTGGCCACGTGGATAATTTAGAGACCCAGAAGTTGAATGGGGCCGAACCATCAGTCAGTACGTGGAGGGGTGTGCACACGTACTGTTCCACCATGTTAGTGAAATGTTGCCTCCTGCTAACACGTTGCGTATCAGGTGGTGGTGCAGTTAGCTGTGGCGTGTTGACAAAAGTTTTCCACATCTCTGCCATGCTAACCCTGCCCTCAGAGGAGCTGGCCGTGACACAGCTGCCTTGGCGACCTCTTGCTCCTCCTCTGCCTTGGCCTTGGGCTTCCACTTGTTCCCCTGTGACATTTGGGAATGCTCTCAGTAGCGCGTCTACCAACGTGCGCTTGTACTCGCGCATCTTCCTATCACGCTCCAGTGCAGGAAGTAAGGTGGGCACATTGTCTTTGTAGCGTGGATCCAGCAGGGTGGCAACCCAGTAGTCCGCACAGGTTAAAATGTGGGCAACTCTGCTGTCGTTGCGCAGGCACTGCAGCATGTAGTCGCTCATGTGTGCCAGGCTGCCCAGGGGTAAGGACAAGCTGTCCTCTGTGGGAGGCGTATCGTCATCGTCCTGCCTTTCCCCCCAGCCACGCACCAGTGATGGACCCGAGCTGCGTTGGGTGCCACCCCGCTGTGACCATGCTTCATCCTCATCCTCCTCCACCTCCTCCTCATCCTCGTCCTCCTCGTCCTCCAGTAGTGGGCCCTGGCTGGCCACATTTGTACCTGGCCTCTGCTGTTGCCAAAAACCTCCCTCTGAGTCACTTCGAAGAGACTGGCCTGAAAGTGCTAAAAATGACCCCTCTTCCTCCTCCTCCTCCTCCTCCTCCTGGGCCACCTCCTCTTCCATCATCGCCCTAAGTGTTTTCTCAAGGAGACATAGAAGTGGTATTGTAACGCTGATAACGGTGTCATCGCCACTGGCCATGTTGGTGGAGTACTCGAAACAGCGCAACAGGGCACACAGGTCTCGCATGGAGGCCCAGTCATTGGTGGTGAAGTGGTGCTGTTCTGTAGTGCGACTGACCCGTGCGTGCTGCAGCTGAAACTCCACTATGGCCTGCTGCTGCTCGCACAGTCTGTCCAGCATGTGCAAGGTGGAGTTCCACCTGGTGGGCACGTCGCATATGAGGCGGTGAGCGGGAAGGCCGAAGTTACGCTGTAGCGCAGACAGGCGAGCAGCGGCAGGATGTGAACGCCGGAAGCGCGAACAGACGGCCCGCACTTTATGCAGCAGCTCTGACATGTCGGGGTAGTTGTGAATGAACTTCTGCACCACCAAATTCAGCACATGCGCCAAGCAAGGGATGTGCGTCAAATTGGCTAGTCCCAGAGCTGCAACGAGATTTCGCCCATTATCACACACCACCAGGCCGGGCTTGAGGCTCACCGGCAGCAACCACTCGTCGGTCTGTTGTTCAATACCCCGCCACAACTCCTGTGCGGTGTGGGGCCTGTCCCCCAAACATATGAGTTTCAGAATGGCCTGCTGACGTTTACCCCGGGCTGTGCTGAAGTTGGTGGTGAAGGTGTGTGGCTGACTGGATGAGCAGGTGGAAGAAGAGGAGGAGGAAGCCGAGAAGGAGGAGGTGGCAACAGGAGGCAAAGAATGTTGCCCTGCGATCCTTGGCGGCGGAAGGACGTGCGCCAAACAGCTCTCCGCCTGGGGCCCAGCTGCCACTACATTTACCCAGTGTGCAGTTAGGGAGATATAGCGTCCCTGGCCGTGCTTACTGGTCCACGTATCTGTGGTTAGGTGGACCTTGCTACAGATGGCGTTGCGCAGTGCACACTTGATTTTATCGGATACTTGGTTGTGCAGGGAAGGCACGGCTCTCTTGGAGAAGTAGTGCCGGCTGGGAACAACATACTGTGGGACAGCAAGCGACATGAGCTGTTTGAAGCTGTCTGTGTCCACCAGCCTAAATGACAGCATTTCATAGGCCAGTAGTTTAGAAATGCTGGCATTCAGGGCCAGGGATCGAGGGTGGCTAGGTGGGAATTTACGCTTTCTATCAAATGTTTGTGAGATGGAGAGCTGAACGCTGGCGTGTGACATGGTTGAGACGCTTGGTGACGGAGGTGGTGGTGGTGGTGTTGGTGGTACATCCCCTGTTTGCTGGGCGGCAGGTGCCAACGTTCCTCCAGAGGCGGAGGAAGAGGCCGAGGCGGCAGCAGCAGAATAGGCCGAGGCGGCAGCAGCAGAAGAGGTAGCAGGGGGAGCCTGAGTGACTTCCTTGGTTTTAAGGTGTTTACTCCACTGCAGTTCATGCTTTGCATGCAGGTGCCTGGTCATGCAGGTTGTGCTCAGGTTCAGAACGTTAATGCCTCGCTTCAGGCTCTGATGGCACAGCGTGCAAACCACTCGGGTCTTGTCGTCAGCACATTGTTTGAAGAAGTGCCATGCCAGGGAACTCCTTGAAGCTGCCTTTGGGGTGCTCGGTCCCAGATGGCGGCGGTCAGTAGCAGGCGGAGTCTCTTGGCGGCGGGTGTTCTGCTTTTGCCCACTGCTCCCTCTTTTGCTACGCTGTTGGCTCGGTCTCACCACTGCCTCTTCCTCCGAACTGTGAAAGTCAGTGGCACGACCTTCATTCCATGTGGGGTCTAGGACCTCATCGTCCCCTGCATCGTCTTCCACCCAGTCTTGATCCCTGACCTCCTGTTCAGTCTGCACACTGCAGAAAGACGCAGCAGTTGGCACCTGTGTTTCGTCATCATCAGAGACATGCTGAGGTGGTATTCCCATGTCCTCATCATCAGGAAACATAAGTGGTTGTGCGTCAGTGCATTCTATGTCTTTCACCGCTGGGGAAGGGCTAGGTGGATGCCCTTGGGAAACCCTGCCAGCGGAGTCTTCAAACAGCATAAGAGACTGCTGCATAACTTGAGGCTGAGACAGTTTCCCTGGTATGCATGGGGGTGATGTGACAGACTGATGGGGTTGGTTTTCAGGCGCCATCTGTGCGCTTTCTGCAGAAGACTGGGTGGGAGATAATGTGAACGTGCTGGATCCACTGTCGGCCACCCAATTGACTAATGCCTGTACCTGCTCAGGCCTTACCATCCTTAGAACGGCATTGGGCCCCACCATATATCGCTGTAAATTCTGGCGGCTACTGGGACCTGAGGTAGTTGGTACACTAGGACGTGTGGATGTGGCAGAACGGCCACGTCCTCTCCCAGCACCAGAGGGTCCACTAACACCACCACGACCATGTCCACGTCCGCGTCCCTTACTAGATGTTTTTCTCATTGTTATGGTTCACCACAACAACAAATATATTATTTGGCCCAATGTATTGTATTCAAATTCAGCGGGATATAAATTTGAGGCCTAGTATTTAGGCGCTGGGTGACCGGTATGGATTTAGTGACAGAATTAGACTTGGAAATGCACAGAAGCGTGTGTGTGAAGTTATTCTGAATGACCCTATGTGCACCTTGAATATTATATACCCTTTTTGGGATAGATTTCAAATAGCTCTGATATAGCAGGAACCACTAAATTATGAAATTGCTAAATTGGGAATTGTATTTCAACCCAGAACAAAAAATGTGCTTTGACGGACACTAAATATCTTGCCCAGCAACAACAGTACAGCGGTAACGAGAGATTTAGCAGGATATAAATTTGAGGCCTAGTATTTAGGCGCTGGGTGACAGGTATGGGTTTAGTGACAGAATTAGACTTGGAAATACACAGTAGCGGGTGTGTGTGAAGTTATTCTGAATGACCCAATGTGCACCTTGAATATTATATACCCTTTTAGGGATAGATTTCAAATAGCTCTGATATAGCAGAAACCACTAAATTATGAAATTGCTAAATTGGGAATTGTACTTCAACCCAGAACAAAAAATGTGCTTTGACGGACACTAAATAACTTTCCCAGCTACAACAGGACAGCGGTAACGAGAGATTTAGCAGGATATAAATTTGAGGCCTAGTATTTAGGCGCTGGGTGACAGGTATGGGTTTAGTGACAGAATTAGACTTGGAAATACACAGTAGCGGGTGTGTGTGAAGTTATTCTGAATGACCCTATGTGCACCTTCAATATGATCTACCCTTTTAGGGATAGATTTCAAATAGCTCTGATATAGCAGAAACCACTAAATTATGAAATTGCTAAATTGGGAATTGTACTTCAACCCAGAACAAAAAATGTGCTTTGACGGACACTAAATAACTTTCCCAGCTACAACAGGACAGCGGTAACGAGAGATTTAGCGGGATATAAATTTGAGGCCTAGTATTTAGGCGCTGGGTGACCGGTATGGATTTAGTGACAGAATTAGACTGGGATATGGCCAAAAAATAACCACACTATTGCTGGTTAAATGCACTTGGTGACGGGCGCAGCTTGCCCCTGATGTAGTATATGGCCAAAAAATGAACAGACTATTGCTGGTTAAATGCACTTGGTGTCACAGCTTGACCAACCACACTACTGAGGGTTAAATGCACTTGGTGACGGGCGCAGCTTGCCCCTGATGTAGTATATGGCCAAAAAATAAACAGACTATTGCTGGTTAAATGCACTTGGTGTGACAGCTTCACCCTGATGTAGGCTTTAGCCAGAAAACAACCACACCATTGAGGGTTAAATGCACTTGGTGACAGGCGCAGCTTGCCCCTGATTTTGTATATGGCCAAAAAATGAACAGACTATTGCTGGTTAAATGCACTTGGTGTGACAGCTTCACCCTGATGTAGGCTTTAGCCAAAAAACAACCACACCATTGAGGGTTAAATGCACTTGGTGACAGGCGCAGCTTGCCCCTGATTTTGTATATGGCCAAAAAATGAACAGACTATTGCTGGTTAAATGCACTTGGTGTGACAGCTTCACCCTGATGTAGGCTTTAGCCAAAAAACAACCACACCATTGAGGGTTAAATGCACTTGGTGACAGGCGCAGCTTGCCCCTGATTTTGTATATGGCCAAAAAATGAACAGACTATTGCTGGTTAAATGCACTTGGTGTGACAGCTTCACCCTGATGTAGGCTTTAGCCAAAAAACAACCACACCATTGAGGGTTAAATGCACTTGGTGACAGGCGCAGCTTGCCCCTGATTTTGTATATGGCCAAAAAATGAACAGACTATTGCTGGTTAAATGCACTTGGTGTGACAGCTTCACCCTGATGTAGGCTTTAGCCAAAAAACAACCACACCATTGAGGGTTAAATGCACTTGGTCGCAGCTTGTGCTGGCGCACCACAAGACACAAAATGGCCGCCGATCACCCCAGAAAAATGTGACTGACAAACGGTCTGGGCAGCCTAAAAACAGTGAGCAATTGAGGATCAGCAGCTCAATGATCCACAGCTGCAGATCGATCAGTTAATCAAGTCCTTTGGAGGAGTTAATCTGCCTAATCTCGCCCTACTGTCGCAGCCGCAACCTCTCCCTACGCTAATCAGAGCAGAGTGACGGGCGGCGCTATGTGACTCCAGCTTAAATAGAGGCTGGGTCACATGGTGCTCTGGCCAATCACAGCCATGCCAATAGTAGGCATGGCTGTGATGGCCTCTTGGGGCAAGTAGTATGACGCTTGTTGATTGGCTGCTTTGCAGCCTTTCAAAAAGCGCCAAGAAAGCGTCACAAAAGCGCCAAGAAAGCGACGAACACCGAACCCGAACCCGGACTTTTACGAAAATGTCCGGGTTCGGGTCCGTGTCACGGACACCCCAAAATTCGGTACGAACCCGAACTATACAGTTCGAGTTCGCTCATCCCTAATTATAAGCAATTGCATGAAAATTGTATGATTTTCCTAGTCTATGACTTAAAGTCATGATTTTATGAAAGACACGGAGGTGAGTATTGCATGAATCTCTCTTTACTGACAACCACAGCAGCAAAGAAAATCTACAGAAACTTAGCATAGCGCCATGGCAACTGGCTCTCCCCTCCTGAGCCCCTATAAAGTGTTCATGGGCCAGTAGAACCTCCTCTTTCTTGGCAGATGCCACACCGAAACCGATTAACGAAACCGATGGAACCGTAGGAACTGGAACTGAACACAGGAACCAAAGAAAATAACCGTCTGGATTCACCCTGGATACAGCAGACTACGGAACCGTATGGACATAACTCAGGTACAGCAGATTACTGTATTTTTCGCCCCATAAAACGCACTCCGCCCCCCCCCCCCCCCAAATGGAGGGAAAATGCCCCTGCGTCTTATGGGGCGAATGTGGACAGTTTTACATCGCAGGCTGCGATCTATGCGAGAGCGGGGAGGGACTGGGAGGAGCTGGGGGCCGGCAATTGCGGCGGGGCGGTGCAGTCACTGTACTATAGCCCTGCCGCTCCAGTGCTGCACTATACAAATATAAAAGGTCTTCTTCAATTAAAAGTGAATAAACATGCCCCCCCCCCCACTCCTAATATTACCGTACATCCTAACAGCTTCTGTAGAATGCAGGCAGGCAGGCCTGGCGGGCGGCAGCGTAACTCCCTGATGTCACGTGCCTGCGCCGCCTACTTTATGAATGAAGGAGGCGACGCAGGCAAGTGACGTCAGTGAGTGACGCGCCGGACGTCCGGACTGCCTGCCTGCATTGTACAGAAGCTGTTAGGATGTACGGTAATATTAGGAGTGAGGCGGCATGTTTAATCACTTTTAATTGAATGAGACATTTTATATTTGTATACTGCAGCACTGGAGCTGCAAGAATGGGGGGGGGGGGGGGAATCTGTGGATGACAGTTTTATGGGGAACATCTGTGGATGGCACAGTAAAGGTGTGGGGGGTCTGTGGATGGCAGTTATGGGCTGGGGGGTCTGTGGATGGCACTGTTATGGGGTGGGGGGTCTGTGAATGGCACATATATAACAGTGCCACCCACAGATCCCCCATAACAGTGCCACCCACAGATCCCCCCTGTAACAGTGTCATCCACAGATTCCCCCTGTAACAGTGCCAGCCACAGATCCCCCTGTAACAGTGCCAGCCACAGATCCCCCCTGTAACAGTGTCAGCCACAGATCCCCTCCATAACAGTGTTCATCACAGATCCCCCCATAACAGTGCGTCAGCTACAGATCCCCCATAACAGTGCGTCATCCACGGATCCCCCCATAACAGTGCGTCATCCACAGATCCCCACATAACAGTGCGTCATCCACAGATCCCCCCATAACAGTGCATCATCCACAGATCCCCCCATAACAGTGCATCATCCACAGAACCCCCATAACAGTGCATCATCCACAGAACCCCCATAACAGTGCGTCATCCACAGATCCCCCCATAACAGTGCGTCATCCACAGATCCCCCATAACAGTGCGTCATCCACAGATCCCCTATAACAGGGCCATCCTCAGATCCCCCATAACAGTGTCCTTCACAGATCCCCCATAACAGTGCCATCCACAGATCCCCAGTAATAGTGCCATCCACAGACCACCATTAGTTCCAAACCCACCAAAAGCACACCTTTTGGTTCAATTTTTTTTTCTTCTTATTTTCCTCCCCAAAAACCTAGGTGCGCCTTATAGGGCGAAAAATACGGTACATGTTCATCCAGCGAAAATATAAAGTGCATGAAGAGTGTGTTAACACCCGTAGAGGTAGAGAAGTATGCAGGATTCAGAATACAATCACAATAATCCTAAATGTATTAACGTATGCAGGATTAAGAATACAATCACACAAATCTTAACTTTATTAACCCAAATAGGGTAAAAAACCCAAAGTAACAATGTCAAAGGGAGTGAAAAACTAGAGCGGTGGACAATACTCGCCTCCATGTTTTTCATAAAATCATGACTTTATTATATCTATAGTAGCATCTTTTAATGATGTTTTTCCCCCCACCACCTCCCTTCTTCTTTCCACCCTCCTCCCTCCTCTCCTCCTGTCACTCCCCATGTTGTTGTTTTGCTAAATGGCGATAATTCCTAGACTTAGTGCCACAAAGAATGTATTAGAACTGGCAATCGGTTGCTCAGACCATTGAGTATTGCTGGTTTTCATCATCATAGACACATGTAGCAAGATGTATACATATGCATTCGTATGTCTATTCATTTATTGATTAAAGAATATGCTCCATGTATGTGTTGCTGATAACAAATAGTCTCATTGTTACTTTATATATTGGACCCTGCGTGGTCTGCTTGTAACATTTATGTTCATATAATGTCACCACTCCCTTTTGAAAATGGTGATTTCAATAAAATTCAGAGTAAACATAAAATCATGACTTTACGTCATAGACTTGGAAAATCATACAATTTTATTTGAAGACACGGAGGCTCCTATTGCAGGTTCAAAGCGGAGAAACGATAGAGGAAAAAGCATGTGGCTGAGGACGAAAGTAAAACTCTCTAAACGTAGAAACTCTGGATCAGCAATCCTCATGATGTCCTCCAAATGAGCGCTGGCAACAAGCATAGAAGTGGAGGAAGCGCTACGCGAAGAGTGGGCGGTAAAGATGGAAGTGTCCACTCCTGCTAGGGACATGATCCATTTGACCCAGCGCACCAGCGTGGTGGAAGTGACCGGAGCAAAAGGTCGACGGAAGGACAAAAATAACTGTGGAGAGTCGGGAGAGCGATGCAGAGAATTTCTCGCTTCATACTCACGGAGACAAGCCACCGGGCAAAGAGCCGGAACTGTTGGGAAACTGGGATACAAGACAGAACAGATTAGCATCTTGGTCCGACGAGTGATATTAAAGATAACACCCTCGGGAGAGAAGGATCTGGTGTCATAGTCCAGAGCTTGAACGTCAGATACTCTCTTACAAAATATGAGACAGAATAGAGTGACGAGTTTAGCAGATAACTGACGAAGGGAAAGATCAGAATTGGAAGGCCAAGAGGAGAAAAAGGATAAGACCAAAGAGACATCCCACGAACAAGAAAACCGTTGCCTGGGAGGGCGGGATAACCTAGCACCCTTAAGCAAGCGGCAAACCAATGGGTGTTGGCCCGCCGGGCGACCCTCAAAACCCTGGTGAAGTGACGAAATAGCGGGTCTAAGGAGGTTGATGGTACGATATGCATTACCTTCCTCAAACAAGGACGTGAGGAATTGGAGAATGTCCGTTACAGGGGCTGAAACGGGATCCACACTTCGTGTCAAGCTCCAGCTAGCCCAAGATCTCCAGGCTGCTCTATAGGCTCGTCTCGTGACGGGAGCCCATGAATTCTCCAGAAGTCTTTGAGTTGCCTCCGAAAACTCATAGCTGGCTCCGGCAAACCTAATATTCTGCAGGCTAGCAGACGCAGGGAGGTGTCCGCGAGAAGTGGATGCTGAAGACCTCCTGAGCCGAGGAGGAGAAAAGGGAACGATGGAAGAAGTAAGGGAGGAAGGATAAGTAATTCCAGAAGTTGAGGGAACCACGACTGGGAACTCCAAAAGGGGACGATGAGGACGAGGTCAGCCAATTGATAGCACACCTAATTGAGGACGCGAGGAATCATGGAGAAGGGGGGAAAGGCATAATGCAGAAGATCGGACCAATCCTGAAGGAAAGCGTCTACCGCCTCTGCGTCTGGGTCAGGGCGCCAACTGAAGAAATGGGGAGTTGCGCGTTCAGATGGGAAGTAAAGAGGTCTATAGAAAATGGACCCCAGAGTGATGAAATTCTGGAGAATACCTGAGCTTCCAATTTCCAGTCGCTGCCATCCTTGAGATATCGAGAGCTCCAATCCGCCTGAACGTTGTGTAGGCCGGGAAGATACTCCACAACCACCGTGATATTCCGGTGAAGGCAGAAGGACCAGAACTGCTTGGCCAAATGAGAGAACATGGCCGAGTGAGTTCCGTCCATGGTGTTTACGTAACGGACCGCACCATGGGGCTGATGAAAGGCCAAATGGTAGGCAGGTGAAGCGCAAAATCTCGTTGTTCCACGGGAAACAAAGAAGATCTCTGGAAGACTCTACAACCGGAACGGTGAGGTACGTGTCCTTGAGGTCGAGTTTTACCATCCAATCTCCCTTGAGCAGGAGGTCTCTGAGAAGATGGATGCCCTCCATCTTGAAATGCCGATATCGGACAAATCTGTTCAGTGGACGAAGGTTGATGACAGGTCGCATCTGGCCATTTTTCTTGTGGACCAGGAAGATGTTGCTGGGGGCGGTCGGTCTCTGGTCCGGGGAACGCTCGATGGCCTCCTTGTTGTAAAGATCTGACATTTCTCTGTCCAGACAGACCTGCGAGGTCCTAGATAGGATCTGAGGATGAGGGAGAGGAAAGCGGTCTGGGAGGCCCACTAATTCGATGTGGAACCAGAGGACCGTAGACAAGATCCAACTGTCCGTGGTAATTGCGGACCAAGCATGAAAATAATGTCAGAGTCTGCCCCCTACACAAACCTGGGAAAAAGGAGGGAGAGTGACACTTACCAAATGGTCGGCATGAGCCCGAATATCCTCTGTAGCCTCTGCGGCTCGGGGTCCCTCGGGAAGGGAAGAAATTGGCCGGCTGTCTTGGGTCCTGGAAGGAGGCCCTCTGTCCGAACGAACGATGGTCGTAGGAGCCTCGACCCGAGGCGCGGGTCTGGAACGTGGAACGTCCAGACAGGCGGCCCCTAGAGCTGCCAGCCCTGGTAGAGACCCTACCCTGGAACACCCTTTTCATAGAGCTTTGTCCAGTGTCGTGAAGGCCCCTACGAATCGGCCTAGATCCTTGATGAAAGAGTCACCGAACAAAAGGCCTTGGGCATCACGCCCTGGCTCACTGAGAGCTAGGTTGGCTAGCTTGGGCTCGATTTTGTAAAGAATAGATTTACGTCGCTCAATTGAGAGTGACGTGTTTACACTCCCGGCAATGCAGTTCTTCCGAGTCTACTAGTTCATCCGCTGCTCGAGCGGTCTCGGCTAGCTCAAATATTTTGGCTAATGGACCAAAGACATCCAGGAGCTTCTCCTGGCAAGCCTTGAGAGCCGATTCTAGTCCCCTGAGGGGACTCCATCCAGATTTAGACAAAAACTGGACCATTTTGTGGTCCACTATGGGAGTGTCGCAAACCTTATTGGCCACCAGGGGTCGCGGACATTCAGCCCGTAATTTATTGTGCGCCTCTTTGCTCAGAGGGCAGCGAACCCGTGCCTCTAAGTAGTGAGCCACATCATCCATCGGGATCTATTCTGCGGATCTGGGATGGTGTAGGGAGTCAGGATCGAAAAGCGGTTCACCAAAAGGGTCAGTTAAGGAGACCGCAGTGGTAGGGGTAGGGCCGAGACTAGATGTTCACGCTGAGGGAGCTTAAGGGTTAGTAGTAGCTGTGACTTGGTGGGTATATAAAGGTGTGCGATAGGCTGCCTGCACACATATCCCTTGAGTTTCAAAGAGGGATAATTATTGGCTTTCATGCCAAGGGAGGCAGTATTTCAGAAACTGTTTAGTTTGTGAACTGTTTGCGTGCTGCTATGGTCAAAGTGTATTGTGAGTGGACAAATGGCACCATTGCTAATAATTGATGTGGAAACTGCTGAACACCACATGCTATTGATATGTGAGGTAAACACCAGCTCTTAAGGCGCATGAGGGTGGACCAACATGCTACAGTGGTGCAGATCACCACCAAAATGAACCAGGGATCACCAGACTTAAAGCAACAATTCAGTGAACCCTACTGTGTATGGGGTTCTGAAGCATAGGAATTGTCACTGCACCTCTGCTAACAAAGTTGCATTGGCAGAAAAAGCTTCAGTTTTCATGACAGTATCGGAATTCGACGTTCACTGAATGAAGGGTTGCCTTCTCCAACGAGTCCCATTTTCTTCTTCATTGAACGAATGGACATTGGCGTGTCAGACGAGAAACATCACAGAACAAACACCCGGCAACCATTGCTGGAAGAACACAAGCTGGTGATGGTAGCGGGTTACAACCAATGGGTGGGATCCGCTGGCCAAACCAGAAAGTGTGGATTCTCTGTCTCAACCAAGGGATGGCAGCCACTAACCACTAGGGTGCACAGAACGCAGCAAGAGAGAAACTGAACCACTACCTACAGGATTAGCTAATATGGTTGACAGCTGACTCACTGAGTCAGACAACAGGCAACACTCCAATAACTCATGTCATGAGTACAATAGCAGGCACGGTGGTGAGAAGTGGTATTGCAGAGAAGACTGAAGTAAAGGCAGCAGATGATGATGATGATGATAGTCAGGGGTAGAAGCATGGTCAGAGACAAGCCAGAGGTCACAAGCCAGTTTCGGATAGTAGCACGGTATAGAGGATCTGACAGGCTCAGGGTCAGATAGGTCGAGTAGTCAATGCAGCCAGCAGGTAAACCGAGTGGGTCAAACACAGAAGATCAGAACAGAACACCTTTGCTACTGCTGTTAGTAACTCAACGCTCAGGCAACTTACTAGGAGAGGAAGCTGCATTTAAACGTGTAACCCCACCCAGGGGCCATGCTGGGAGGCCCCTATGGGATGCCAGCATGGAATGGAGCATGAAGGCAGCATGGCCGAAGACGCATCTAGCGGAGACAGCAGAGGAGATGCTGGAAATAGGACAGGTAAGACAGCGGGGGGAGGGGGGTTTAATACCTTCTTTCAGAGTTTCACACAATTTTTTTTAGGTTCCTCACTTTACTATCATCCTCTTCTTCTTGGTGTCTCAACAACTCATCCTGCTGCCCCCCAATACTGTGCTAGAGCCAGACAGATAGTCCCCCATTCCTCATAATATTATTTCCCCCTGTATATTATAATGGCCCCGCTTTATTATTAATATAATGTCCTCCTCTTTGTTAATAATATAATAGCCCCCTCTTTATTATTAATATAATGCCCCCCTCTTTATTATTAATGTAATGGCCCCCTCTTTATTATTAATATAATGGCCCCCTCTTTGTTATTAATATAATGGCCCCCTCTTTATTATTAATATAATGGCCCCCTCTTTATTATTAATATAATGGCCCCCTCTTTATTATTAATATAATGGCCCCCTCTTTGTTAATAATATAATTGCCCCTCTTTATTATTAATATAATGGCCCCCTCTTTATTATTAATATCATAGCCCCCTCTTTATTATTAATATAATAGCCCCCTCTTTATTAATTATATAATAGCCCCCTCTTTATTATTAATATCATAGCCCCCTCTTTATTATTAATATAATAGCCCCCTCTTTATTAATTATATAATGGCCCCCTCTTTGTTATTAAAGAGGGGGCCATTATAGAGGGGGCGGGATCTCGCTGAGGGGGAGAGAAAACAGATGGGCGGGCAGAGGAAGAGGCTGGGCGGGGATAAGAGCCGAAGAGGCAGAGCTGCCTGGGCTCCAACGCGGTGGACGCCGCCCTGGGCACTTGCGAGCCCTCATTTACATATGCATCAAAGTTAGTTTTTGGCAGTTTTAAAAGTCCACAAAAGCATATAAAGGTACCGTTTTAACCATCTGTGTTGCGGCTACAGCGCTATGGGAACTGTCTAAAAGGGGTAAATGTGCTGACAGACTCCCTTTAACTAACTTGTGCCAGCCCAGCGGACAGCCGCGCCCCCCTGCAGTGTGGCATCTGGGGCAACGGCCCCCCCGGACCCCCCCCCCCCCACGCTACACCCCTGTACAGCGATTACTTTGGATATTAGCTGGTGGTCATAATAATGTGACTCGACCATGTAATTAGTCCATTTGCATCATTTATGCACATAAATAAAGATTGCAGAGTGAACAAATAAAGAAGTCTTTGGGGCACATTTATTAAGACCAACGTTTTAGACGCCGGCCTTAATAAAGCCCTAAACAGTTTTCTACTTGTGCTAAAAAAAAAACATAACTTTTTATTTATCTGGATTTTATTTCTAACATTTCTTAACATAAGAAACATGCTGTCACACAGTAAATCGAATCCAGCATTGCAGCAATACGCCCAAAGAAACATCCTGGTTGGGAATTAACATACAACAAAGGCTTACTGCTTTATGAGCTAAGTTAGTACACATGGAACGTGCTAGCTGCATGCATTGTTTCAGGCAAAGCAGATCCAATCTGGAGCATTTTAACATTCCTAAAATATGACACAAACATGTCATTCATTGTGAATTTAGTGTCGCAGCATGAGACTGTATATTAGAAGATAATTAGTTTTAACAATTAGTTAATCTCATATATAAATAATAACAGATACCAAAATATGAAATCGCATTGGTGAAAATATTCTAGCCAAAATTGCAACATGGCAATACATGATGACCTGTCTCTTGGTCTCCAATTTCTTCTATGCTAATTAAAAAAGTGACAACAAATAAGGCCACCACAACAAAATAACAAAATGTCAATATCTCTGTAGAAAGATCTCCAAGCTTTCAACAAAATATAGGAAATGTTATGGTTTGGGCCATGTGACGTCATGTTCATTCGTCACCTGGCCTAGCCGTAGCTGAGCCCCATTAAAGTGAACGGGGCAGAGCTGCAGCGTGGTGCTTGGTGAGGTCAGTGAAGACCGATGCGCTACTGCAAGTGCCAGTGCCTTCTCAGACAGCTGATTGGCGGACCCCCGCTGATCAGACACTGATGACCTATCCAGGGTGTAGGCTATCAGTATAAAAGTCTTGGAAATCCCCCTTAAAGGGTCCATTCACACATCCTTATGTGTTTTGCGGATCCGCAAATTGCGGATCCGAAAAACATGGTCACCGGCAATGTGCGTTCTGCATTTTGCGGACCACACATCACCAGCACTCTCATAGAAAATGCATTTTCTTGTCCGCAGTTACCGTAGTGTGAATAAGTGCAAGGAAAGGAAGTAGGTTTTGTGGTGTATGGGATTCAGATAGTGGTGAAACAAGATACAGATGTAGCAGGGGTAACACACACACTCTTAACTCAAATTTCTTAACTCATCGTGTTATCTTGAAACAAAAGCTATTGAAAAGCAGTTGCTTAAAGGCATTTAGTTGCATTTAGTTTAGATAACATGTCTCATAAAGAATGTGTGTTAACCCCGCTACATCCGTATGTGTAAAATATAACATCTGGTTGATAAAAACATACAGGAATTCTTGGTATATAATTTTATATTTTTTAACTGAATATAGATGTGCAATATTGTATGGAGAATTTTATGCAGAATGTTTTTATATTTTGTTACATTCCAATGAACCAAACAAAGGGAAGGAGGTGTGTTATATGGCTCCCTCCTTGGTATAAAGGAACGCCCAAGAAAGGGTGGGATATTTGCCCCTGACGAAGCTATTCTAGCAAAACCCAGGTCAGGCGGTGCTACAGATTGTATTGTCTAAAACTCTAAATGCTTGAATTTTAACGACTCTTGTGAGTATATTAAAAGTATTTAAGAGATAAAGATTGGTGGAACTTCACTAATCCACAGGAGGAACTCGTACGATAGAGATTGCCTTATGGTGGAAGACTGTGTCATAGCTACACAAAAAGAGCTGCTGTTTTTCCTTGACTTTGCATTCTGACGCTTTGAAGTGTGCCTGGCAATGCGACTACCTTTTAAATTTACTGAGACTTATTGTGAAAATCCCCACATCACACGGTTGGTCTGCAACGCCGAAGAAGATTGAAACTTCCACAGTGGTGACTTTATAATATACATCAATTTGGTGCTTTATATTGGACATGTTCTATTTTTTTGCGGAACTTTTTTTGCGGAACGGAAGTGCGGATACGAACAGCACATTCCGTCCCCATTGAAAATTAATAGGTCCGTACCTGTTCTGCAAAATTGTGGAACGGATGCGGACCCATTTTGTGGACGTGTGAATGGACCCTAAAAGGGTTATCCCATAACTAGTGTAAAAAATTTAAATCAGACATCATACAGTACATGACAATCTTTTTCTAACAAAGAGAGAACCAGCCCTGCACCTCACATGGAACCAGAGATCTCCCCATTCATTGCTCTGTATATTTATATCCAGCTCAAGGGGGGTGTCTTTTCTACTGCAGCTTGGGGGGCGTGTCCATGCTCTTCCTATCACAGCTCAGGGGGCGTGTCCATGCTCTTCCTATCACAGCTCAAGGGGCGTGTCCATGCTCTTCCTATCACAGCTCAGGAGGCAGTTAAAAGGTGAAACTGAGCACGCACGGACAGAAATAAGAAAAAAACTAACAGTAGGTGGCGCTATACAGATACATTTTATTGAATAACTCAGTGGCTATGCTAAATGTTTAATTACATGCAATTACAAAAGTATTCAGATCCAGGTGCTGGTTTGAAAACAGTAGAATATTTTTTCTGTTGCATCTGGAGTCTGGACTTACCATAAATAAGTATTCCCATTACAGAAATGTATGGCATATCACTAGGCCATGCCATCTCTTTCTCATTGGTGAGGGTCTAACTGCTCGGACTCCAACTGATAGATACTCTTCACAGGTTTTCACTAAACAGCAGTGAACAGTGGTGCGCTTCGGCCTCCTGATGCTCAAGGAACTGCAAAATAGCTCCATTCAAATGTGTGATGCAGTTCCTACTCATATGCCACCACTTTTTTTTAAGGCAGCAAAAAATACAGAGAAAATGTCTTAAAATGCTGCATAAAAAGTGGTGTATGTAGAGCATACACCGCATGCTCTACATACATATGTTACATGGATAGCATGTAACATATGGCCACACCTTTTTGTTTTGAAAAAACCCACACATATTGTTAGACCACCCTTGACTGACTGAAATGCTGTTGACTTTCCATTGTGGATTTTAATGTGGTTTTCTGTCTTCATACATGTTCACACAGTGTGCAATCTGACATTCAGTATAAACCATTCCTGTCTTCCAAATAAGAGGATTGTTTTCTGTAGTCTAACTTGTTGGTCAACAGGATTGTGAATTGGTAAAACTACAAGAATACAAATGGCTTGTATAAATTGTAAGAGGAATTAGCTCTTTTTCGGGGGTCATTCTCACAATTATCTCCACAACAGCCGGATTGCAGGTCCAAACGTCTGGTTTATTTTCACAACAGCCAAACAAAAATAACAAAATAAACCCCTTGCCCGTCTGGGCTCTAGCTAAACAAGGATAATCCTACCTCACTTATAGCAACGTTCATAAAGGGTACCAACATGCGGCTTTTCCAGCCTATACTCCAGCACTTCCAGGCTGTAACAAAGTCCAGTACCTTTTGGGATATTGTGGCCCAGAAGTCCGCCTAACTCTGACCGTCGATTCCCAGACCTTGCGGACAGCCGCGCCCCCCCTGCAGTGTGGCGCCTGGGGCAATGCCCCCCCCCCACGCTACGCACCTGTACAGCAATTACTTTGGATATTATGGTGGTCATAATAATGTGACTCGACCATGTAATTAGTCCATTTGCATCATTTATGCATAATATAATGTCCCTGAAACAAGGTAGATCTCACTCACCAGATATACTTGCACAAAGATGGTGGAGTTTAAGAAGATATGCAGGAGACAGCACTGCTGATATCCTGTAGTCTGTATGTAGACTAAAGACTGGGCTTCTCCTTCTCACAATGCCTAGCACCTCCCACAAAGCAATAATCTTTATTAACAAGAAAACAAGGTGCAATAAATTTTTACCACCGCTAGATGGTGCTGTTACCTAACTAATAACTACAGGAATACAGAAATAGCAACAGAAAGAATTAGAAATGAAATAGACATGAACTGATATGAACCTCCCTCTGCAGCAGGCAGAACAATTCTCGTCTGGCATCAACAGATGCCACCACTGAATCATTCTTTTTAGCAACATATTTTGGCCAATGGTGGGACCAAGCTTTTCAAAAGTGTTGTCTTTGGAGATTGTTTGGCTTTTTATTATTATGTTTTGGACCTTTTGAGATTAGGAGCTGTAAATGCATGTTCGCAGTGATGCCAACCTTTGCAGGGCTTCTGGCTTACAGGTAAGGTCTGAGCTGTATGAACTACACAGGCTATGGCACTAAAGAGCAACATCCAGGTAGAGGGCCTGATAAAATGATGGAACTTAAGCTGGTAGTCCAAAGTCACTGTATGTTGAACAGATACTTCAGATCGGATTTCCTAATCGGCATCTGGGTCTACCAATTCGAATGTGCCTGATCCGTTGTTGCAAGACGTTGAACGGTACAGGAATGCAGGACCTGTAAATCAAGGTGGCTTGGTGTGACGGCTCTAGTCGCGTGGTCCGCAGGATTATGCTGTGTGGGCACGTAATGCCATTGTATAGGACAAGTGGATCTCCTGATCCTTAGCACCCGATTGCAGACATAAACGTAAAAGCGTCTGGTTTCATTGCAAATATATCCTGGACTACCTTGCTGTCCATGTAAAACAGTTGACTTCTTCAATTTCTAGGTTCATTCCAGAAGTTATAATTTCAGCTAACTCCACTACAAGCACAGCAGCGCAGAGCTCCAACCTGGGAATTGTGTGTTCACGGAGTGGCGCCATTTTGGTCCGGTCCGTGACAAATCCTATATGGAATTGTTCTTTGACGTCAATAGTCTTGAGGTATGCTATGGCAGCACTTGCCTTGACTGAAGCATCGCAGAAGATATATAGTCTTTGTATCTTGACTTCAGTAGATGGCACAAAAGCATTTAGTCGTGCCACTTGAAGGCTGGTCAAAGCTTCGAGAGACTTCTTCCAACCTGTCTACAGGTCCTTTTTCTCAGCGGGAAGCGGATCATCCCAATCAGACGTCTCTGTGGTGAATCCCCTTAGCATAATTTTGCCTTAGATAGTAACAGGTGCTACAAATCCCAGAGGATCATGTAAGCTGTTTATCGTGGACAGAACTCCTCTGCATGTGAAGGGCTTATCTTCCTTGCTGATTTGGAAGGTGAATGTATCTGCCTTTAAATCCCACAGCAAACCGAGGCTCCGCTGCATGGAAAGGGAATCAGTGCTAAGATCCAAGTCCTTTAGATCACTTGAATTGCTTTGGAGTGAGAAGGCTTCCATTAACTCACGGCTGTTAGAGGCGATTTTGTGTAACCTCAAATTAGATAGAGAAAACATTTCTTGAGCCCTTTTCATGAGACTGATTGCAGTCTCTTCGTAGGTGTGGATTTCAAGCAGTCGTCTATGTAGAAATCTTTTTCCACAAAGGATCTGACATCTGACCCATACTTTTATTCACCCTCTCGGGCTGAATGTCTGAGACCGTAGACTGCAGGGGAAGGACTGTTTCCGAAGATGTGCACTTTCATTCAGTACTCTATAATGTCTTCATTGGGTCATTGTTGCGGTACCAGAAGAACCTCAAGTAGTTTCTGTGTTCTTCCTTGATGAAGAAGCAGTGGAACATCTGTTGTATGTCGGCCATAAATGCTACAGAATCTCTGCGGAAGCATAGAATTAACTCTAGAAGTCTGTTGTTGAGGTCTGGACCAGACAGTAAGACATAATTTAGCGAGACACCTTCGCACCTGGCCCTCGAATACTACTCATATCTGTCCTGCTGTTTTAGGGTAATACATACCAAATATGGGTAAGTAACAACACTCCTCTGAGTCATGTAGCACAGGTGCCATTTCTGCATGGTTGTTCTGAAATATTCTTTCCATAAAAGTAAAGTAAAGAAATGTTCTTTCGTCTCTGGTTTTCTCTGAAGTTTGTGTTTGAGGGAGATATATTGACTGTAGACAAGTTCTTTGTTGTTAGGTAATTGTTGTCTTTGGGGTTTAAATGGTAAAGGTGCAACCCAGCTTTTTCGATTAGTCTTTTACTATTCCTTGATCCATGATCTCCAAGAACAGCCTGTCTTCTATGGACATTGCGACCCTGTTGTCTTCTCTTGTCCTGTGGAAAACTGTGCACCCTAAGTGATCTTGCTCACCATCGCAGGCGTGGCCTTCACATGAGGAATCTACAAAAGGACAAGGCACAGGAACTCTGTGTGGAAATTCTTTTATTAGGAAACTGCTGTGACATGTCTGGAATAGGGAAGGACGTCCATTTTCAATAGTGTTAATGAGCATACTATTGACTGAGGTTGGCTTGTGTGCTCCTCCTAGACAGACGTCTCCTCTGATGACCCATCCAAAAGTCAAGTCTCTGCGCGTATAGAGCGTTTTGGAGACCATTAATCAGTCCTCTAACCTTATGAACTCATAGTATGTCTCTTCCAAGGAGTAAGACTATAGGGGCTTCTGGTATCAAGTGAGCTATACGCCTCAGTCGAGGGTGGTATGCCGCTACCTCTGGTGGAGGTATCTCAGACCGGTTGTCAGGAATGTGGTGGCACTCCAGTATGGTTGGCAGGGACAAGCAGTAACAAGCAGGTCTGACCATCTATGGACTCCACCTTGCACCTAGTTGCTTTTCTCCCTGCCGTCTCAACGGTACCTGCATATGTCCTTAAGGAGCAGGGAGAACCGGGCCCTACGATGTTAAAGGTGTCAAAGAAGGTGGATTTAGAGACCGATTGCTTTGATCATCCGCGATTGCATATACCTTGATGGCCTTACCCCGGTGACCGGCCGGGTAAACTCTGACATGGCAGATTTTTTTGCAGGACTTGCCTCGCGGGAGTCCTTTACAGATTTCAATACAGTGAGAAGTGACTACTGCGGTGTCTATGTTAGTGTCTTCAAATAAAAAGAGGAGCTTCAGCACCAAGCGTAGACGTAAAAGAAATTCCCAATTTATTCAGCAATATTCCATGAACATACAGCAATCAGTGGCACAGGCTCCCGCTTAATCCCAGAAAATCAACGTGTTTCGAACAATAGTGTTCTTAGTCATGATCTAGGTGTCTGGCATGGTGAGCATTGAAATAGGGTCCAATTCCCGCCATTCCACCCCCAGGAGGAGTCCTGGAGAGGTGGGTTGGACGCAAAAACAATCAGAACCATGCAAGGCACCTGTACAAACATTTCTCCCGTGACATAAAACATATGAGTTTATTTTAAGCAAACTAACAATTAAACAATCTAAAATCATGTGGTTTTACCTATCAACATACATCAGGGACATTGGCCCAAGAGTGGTGAAAATGTGTCAATGTCCACAAGGCAGGTTCAAGGCAAACAAATAAACATACAAATGTATAAATGGATACCAATGGTAAATACAGAAAGGCAAAAGTATAAGTATAAATGTAAAATATAATATAATAAGGCAAAGTGCAGAAGCATGAAGATATAAAATACCGGGAAATATACAGACACAACCATATAAAAATGGCAATATATGCGTATGTCCCGTTATATGGCTGATTGTGTCAATTCTATTAAACCATAAATGATACCAGCTTTCATATTTCAAAGTCTAGGTCCATATATTAAGGTGGCCATAGTTCTAGACAAGTTGTATTCCCATATGAACTTGACAATCGCCTGGTGTGAATTCATGTCCTAATCTGCGCTTGTTCGGCAATCAAAGGGTTATAGCCGGCATGAATTTAATTAGCTGCGCCGCCTCGTAGTGTTTCTCTTATTTCTTGCTACATAGAAAAATCCTTTCCAGGCGGTCATCTTAGTATTCACAAAGAGAATATGGTGTAAATGAAGTCCGAGATTTTATAGAGGGAAAAATGAAAAATGAAAATAAAATAAAATAATAAAAAATAAAGATTAAGAAATAAAAATAAAAATAAGAATGAAAATAAAAATAAAAGAGAAGAAAAAATGGTTATACAAAATCTGATCTCCTTATTTATATTAGATACAATCAATATTATTGTTTAGTGCTAATTTCATTCTCAGTTTTAGTCCTACCATTGGTATCTCATTTTCCATTCCCATAATATATTGCTTCCATTCTCCCATTCCCAATATTTGTTCCTAATTATCAATGGTTTTAGTGTTGGTATTTATCCTTAATCGCCCATAATTATAAGATGGTGACCAATTGTATTTTTGGTGCATAAGCCCAACAAAATTTATTTATTTGGGCATAGACCCCATTCGTATCAAAATTGGGACACCGTTAAACAGGATGTATCTGTATTATCTGTTAGTGTCTATCTGCTTCCCATCATGCTCCTCTGCTTGGGGTGATACCTGAGAGGGTGGTCCAGGGTGTAAAGCCGTGTTGTGTTCTGTGCTACCGCATTCTGTGCATGTCACACTGACCTTACAGTTCCTGGCGAAGTGCAATATTGTAGTGCAGCACCTAAGGGTCCATTCACACGTCAGTATTTTTACCTTTCCAGATAAACGTTCCTGTTTTTTGCGGATCCGAAAATCTGGATGACATGAGGATGCTTTTAGCATGTCTTCCAGATTTTCGACGGATCCATTGACTAGAATGGGATGACGGAACGCAAAATCGGACAAATAGTAGGACAGGGTATATTTTTTTTCCAGGATCCGAATAACGGAACCCACGGAACGGAACGGAATCACGGAATCGGAGAGCACCATGAGTGCTGTCCGATTATTTGCTGATTCCATTTAAAATGAATGGATCCGCATAACGTTCCGTTTTTAATCGGAACGGATGCGGAACACCAAAACGGACGTGTGAATGGACCCTAAAGCAGATGTTTTCTTTCAGGAAATCTTTGTCATCTTCTAAAGACTTCTCCCTAAAGGCTCTGCATTTTAGTAGAGAATGTGGTTTCTTGTGCAGGGGGCATTCTTCGGTAAGATCTTTGAGTTTGTTCTCTTCTTGAGAAGACTTAAATGGCCTGTAAGGAGAACCTGTGGAGGCAACGTTAGGTTTGAGGACTGCCTTTTCTAAAACTTGACAACAGGGGTAGTGGGGCTTGACGATGTAAAATCAAAACTGGGATCATTTCTGATCCTTGACTGTTGAGTAACAAAATCTACAAACACCACAAAGGGGGGAAATGGTACATTATGAACCTGTTTATAATGGAAACCATGCGCAATCCACTTCTCCTGTAGGTTATAAGGGAGTTTTTGGACAATCGGGTTGACAACTCTACCGGTGTCCAGGCAGGGCCGGCGCCACCACCCGGCAAACCCGGGCAAGTGCCGGGGCCCCCTGCTCCTGGGGGGGCCCACTGTGCCCGCTCACTCCTGCAGCTGTGTCCTGCCCTTTTTGAATTCTAGGGCAGCTTACCCCAGCAATGCAGACAATTTTCGCCATGTGCACTGTTGGAGTAAGTGGCCCCAGAACTCAGAACAGGGTAGATGGAGTTTCGGTAGATCGATCCTATGCTAGAATGTAGTTGTTAGGAGGTCTGTGACATCACTGGTCACATGCTCCTTCATGATCACATGACAAACCCTCGGCAGCAGCAGCTTGTTGAAGGAGGAGGGGCTGTATGTGCCTGCAAGATGCAGAGTGAGGTAGGATGTGCTTCTGGAGAACACAGAACTTTATGAGGGGCAGCATATGGAGCTCATATATGAGTGGGCAGGTGGAGCACAAATATGAGGGGGCAGTGGGGTTCAAGTGGAATGGAATCTGGTGCAATTAAGGGGGTTTATCATACAGATCCGGGTGTATTCTGAGGGCCATGATGTGTGTGTCAGTCTGTCTGTCCCTGTGTGTGTTAGTCTGTCTGTCCCTGTGTGTGTGTGTCAGTCTGTCTGTCTGTCCCTGTGTGTGAGCCCCTTTCTGTATCTATGGCTTCATGCACACCGGTCGTGTGCATCACGGATGCGGACCTATTCACTTGAATGGGTCCTCAATCGCTCAATGGGAAGCACTATGGAGTGCTTCTGTGGTGTTTCTGTCCATGCCTCCGCACTGCAAAAAAATAGAACATGTTCTATTTTTTTGTGCGGTGCAGACGGATCATGGACCCATTCAGGTTGAATGGGTCTCAATCTGTCCCGGCCGCTGCATGGACGTTGCCAGTGCATTGGGGACCACAAATTGTGGTCCCCAATGCACGGAACGGACGCATAATGGCAGTGTGCATGAGGCCTGAGGCATTGCTTAGACTCCATCCCACAGTCTAGCCAGTGCCTAATGGGTTACAGTTTAGACCACCTTTTTGTACATGTTGATAATTCTCTTTTAAACCCCAGTCCATGTCCCCTCAGTACTGGGAATCAGTTGGAGTCATATTAGAAGGTAACAAAAGGTTGGAGCATAACTAAAGGTGAAATTCCCTTTTAATGCCCCCTTAAGGTGGCCACACATTAGATAGAAGTTGGTTGATGATCGCACAGGTGTCTGTCCCCGTGTGTGTGTGTCTGTCTGTCCTTGTGTGTCTGTCTGTCCCTGTGTGTGTGTGTGTGTCTGTCCCCGTGTGTGTGTCTGTCCCTATGTGTGTATCTGTCCCCATGTGTGTCTGTCCCCGTGTGTGTGTCTGTCCCCATGTGTGTCTGTCCCCGTGTGTGTGTCTGTGTCTGTCCCCGTGTGTCTGTGTCTGTCCCAGTGTGTGTGTCTGTCCCCGTGTGTGTGTGTGTGTCTGTCCCCGTGTGTGTGTGTGTGTCTGTCCCCGTGTGTGTGTCACCATCACCATGCCCACAGTGTTCCCTTTATCTTGACACAGCTGCATCAGGACATTCTGTGCGGGGCAAGATGAAGAAGGAAGAGGAGGCAGCACCGCCAGCATGGAGCCCGTGGTATAGGCACAGGGAGGCACACTAAGGATGCAGGTAACACTACTACATGATCTAAACTAGTGTTATCTGTGGTTTACATAGGACTACAGGTAACACTATCACATTATCAGCACTAGTGTTATCTGTAGTTTTACATAGCACTGCAGGTAACACTACTACCTTTTCTGTACTCAGATAGCCATGACTGTGTTATCTATGCTGTTACATAGGACTGCAGGTGATATCTACTGTATTATCTGTACTCAGAGAGTTACCACTGTGTAAGGGGGCCCACTGAGACTTTATTGCCCAAGGGCCCACATGATCCTGGAGCCGGCCCTGTGTCCAGGTATGCTAGCCCTGGCAGATCTACTTCTGCCTAAGCAACCTGTACCTCTATTAACAAGTCACTGAGTTCCCAGACCTTCTGGTGACCCATACCCACTATTCTGGGAAAATTATTAATTCTCTTAAATAAAGCATTTTCTAGCTTCTATTGACCCATAACACTCATCAAGTCATTCCCACACCATCTTTAGGCCTTTGCCCTGATAGTTTATATTAATGTCTTTGATTTTTTTTGGCGTATTCAGCAGACTCGCTTCCAAGCCACTTTACCAAGAGATCGAACTCCTCCTTGCCTTGTCGCATACCTTCCTGCTTGAGGTACTGTGGTTCAAGGTAGGATCTTTGACATTCTGTATAAGCTGGCTGATGTACTGAATCACAGTTGTCATCTGTCTTGGGATGTTGATGTACATATTCTGAGATGTGCTGGATCTTGTTCAACTAAGTCTGGCCCAAGTACTTGGCTGTGTTTCTAAGATTCGGGGAACTCCAAGGCTTCCAGATACTCTGCTTTGGCTATTACGGCTGCCGCTTCTTTCTCTGCGGCAAGTCTTTCCAGTTAGACTTGTAAGAGTACGCTCTCCTTTTACATTGACGCTTGATGTGTACTCTCTCTTCATCAAGGCATACTCTCTCCTCTTCCATTGACGCTTGACGGCGTACTCTCTCTTCTTCCAGGCGTACTCTCTCCTCTTCCAATGACGCTTGCAGGTGTACTATCTCCTTTTTCATTGACTATGGCATGCATGCTCTTTCTGTTTCTTGATCTGCTTGCCTTAGCTTTAGTTGCATCTCTTGTGCAACAAAGGAAGATCTTAATTTTGCACCTTCAGCTTCTGCACAGGTGAGAGCAGCCTTTTCTCTTACTGAGGACTTGTTAGAGCAGCTTGCTAGTGACCTGGTCCTGTATTATGATGCCTGGCTAGTGGACATTGTGTTCCTTTTGCTGGCTGCTTAATGTCTCCGTGCAGACTCAGTCTATGTAAAAATGGACTTCAATGTGGTCTGAATCGTGCTGCTCTTGCTGGGGGTTGTACTCTCACTTTTTGTGACTGTATGGCAGCCGCTGCCATCGTGTACGCAGGAAAGCGTGGCTGATGGCGGCTCCGTATAGTCAGATGCACTATCGCTGGTGACTAGCACCTGTTTTACTGTTCTGTCTTCATACACATTGTGACGAATATCGCACCTCACGGCTCCGCTGGATGTCAACCACGTCAAGCTTACAAGGTACGGTATAGTCACTGGTTACATAAATTACTGCGAAAGGTGCACCACAAAGATATGCAACTGACTACACTGGCTAATCCCTCAAGCGGATGTTAAGAACTGAGACTTTAGCCAATGTATTCCTGTCAGGAACACATCGGACCCCTTTAGCACCACCATCAAGGTATCTCAGTGTGGCATGGGTTCCTACCACTAGACTACCTACGGAGTGTGAACACTGTCTGAGGGATGCTAATATACAACTTACAGCCAAGCTCCCACATACCTCCATAGTGAAATCACTCATAGCCCCACCTATAACAGGCCATGTAACACAGGCTACCAGGTGCAACATAATGCTACCAGCAGTACACGATGGCACATTCTAAACATATCAAGAAAAATAACTGAAATAAAGTGGCCTAAATGGGAGGAAATGCTCAAAAACCCCAAACAGTGTGGCGTGTTTATAACCGGGGGTGCAATTCCTCCGCATGTGATCCGTTGCTAACGGCAATCCCCAGCAAAAATGCATACAATGGAGGATGTTGGTAGCAGACCACATGCACCACAAAAGCATCCTACACAAGATGAGATAATGGAAGTGGGCACGTAGGCGTATGCCGAAGTCACCCCACCATGGTGACATTGAGCATAGGTGGGTATTTATTTTCTATATGGTGTGTTTCCCCCCACCCCCTTGTTGCTTTCTCCCTGTCTTTTCCCTCATTTTTTCCTTATAACACAGGTAATTCATGCTTCACCTGATGTAAAGCGAAAGAAAACTGCTGATTGGTCCCTGGTTACTTACCTGTTGCTGGGTACCTGAGTTCTGCCCAGTGTTGATTGGACAAGCAAGGCAGGGAGGCGGGAATTTTGACTATTTAAACAGGTGTCCGCGGGTCGACGCTTGTCAGCTGAAGAAGAGAAGACGTTGGGAAGCCTCAGAGTACAAAAGAGCTGCAAAAGAGCTTATTTGCTGAGTCTGAAGCTAAGCAGCGGCAGTAGCGCTGAAGCGGCGCTGAAGTGTATCAGCAGCAGCAAAAGAGAAGAGGAATCAGTGGAGGAAGAAAAGGGCGAAAGAGCCGAAGCCGGCGTCCTTACCTGAGGATCCGAAGTAGGAAGAAGTGTCCCGGGCTGAAACTGCGGCATGCAGGAGCTTCTAAAGCAGCTCATTCTGCGCGCCGAGTCAAGCGGTGGAGAGGAGTGGCTCCGACGCTGCCTGGATGACCGCGTCCCAGCGCAGAGGGATGAGGCGGGGCCAGCTGACGTCGCACTTTGGAGTGACGTCACGGGAGGTTTGGCGGCTGCAGAGGGCGCTTTAGGGAATCCAGAGGAGCACGTCAGGGCATCCAGGAGAGCAAAGAGGCTGAGGAGAGCCTTCTCTCTGGCTGAAGATGGAATGAGAAGAAGTGGCAGCAGGCACTCCTCCCCCGGACGGGCTGTACCGCAGTCTGGGGTGCAGAGTAGAGCGCTGCAGCCAGCTTCCGCCGCGGCCGCCTCGATTCCAGCGCAAGGGGCAGGTGAGAGGCCATGTGGGCTCAGCAATGCCGTATCCACCAACGTGAATTGCAATAATAATAATTTTCTTTTTAGCTTAGCTAAACTGTTTGCTGATTGGGCTGGAGTTCCAATGCCCAGTCAGGTTGAGCAGCCTGCGGCAGCATGGAGTGATGTTCCAGCTGCTACAGCTGCTGATATTTCAAATCCTAATAGTGTATTGAATGTTGGTTCAGGGTATCTGAAACCTTATTCAAGGAGGCCTTGACTTGTGAAGGATCTCCTTTGGGGTTTCACCTATCCCAAGCAATGAAAGAAAAACATTGGAGGAGGGAGCATATAGATATTTTGTCTTTACTTCCTTCCTCCAAAGAACCATTTAAATTTGATAAGAAAGGTGATGAAAAGGAGGAGGATAGTAAAAGGACTGCACCACGGTCTTTTCATAATTGGTTGCAGGCCTTTTGCATATACTCCTCAGTTTTATGTGCTAAACACTAGCATCTTGCCATTGGCTTGTTTCAACATATGGACTCTTTTCTAGAGGCTTACCGGAATTTTGGCTGCCTCGCATGGTTTATATATTATTAAACATTTTATCAAAAATTGGCGTTTCATGGCAACATGAAATGGAATGCAAAGGATGTTGGACTTTGGCTTAGTTAGATGTTGCCACAGAGAGCTGGTTTCCAAGCTAGGCAAAATATTTCACCGGTGTCTAGTGCTACTTTTTTAAAAGGCGCATGCTTTGCATACAATGTATCGGCATGCAAATGGGTAGCTAATTGCAGGTACCGTCACGAATGTTCATTTTGCGCTGGTGCTCATCCCAGTTTTCGCTGCTTTAAGAAGTCGAATCAATCATCCTTGCAAGGACACAATAGTAGAGAATTTCCAAAAAGCTCAGACGCCGGTGAAATTGGAAGAAATTCGACCTTGGGTAGAATTGTTTCCAGACCGGCTGAAGGCTGAAATAATTCTTAGTGGTTTTTCGTTTGGTTTTTATGTCCCAAAATTTTTTGGTAAAGGTTGTGTTTGGTTTGATAATTTGCCATCAGTTAAGCGGAACTTGTATATAGTTAAACAGAAAATTGATAAAGAAATTAAAGAAGGTAGAGTTGAAGGCCCTTTTGTTTCTCCCCCTTTTTCGGATTTTAGGTTTTTAGGCAGTACAGGGAACAAAACTGTGGAATTAAGGGGTAATTGAATACACAGTGAAAAGTTGAAATAGGGCCACCAAGGAGATATTAATCACCACAATTTAATACTCCCAAAAAAAATATATATGACAGTTATACTTTAATGGTGAGTTTTTCTTTGACAAATGCCTTCCTATGGTTTTGTCTTGGTCTTATTTTTATTTTGAGACGTTTTCTTATTTTTTACACTGGGTAGGTGGGTTTGTCAAGTATGTTACATTAATTAGATGATTTTCTGTTTGCAGGTTTATTTAGTGAGTGTTCAAGTTTGTTGTTTGGTTTTATGCAGATTTGTAAGCAGTTTGGTGTCCCGTTAGCTCAAGAGAAGACGGCTTGGCCTTGTAAAGAAATTGAGTTTTTAGGATTCTGTTAATAAAGAATTCAGGCTGCCTATGGATAAAATAAATAAAACACTATTAGCCATCAGGCTTTCATCTTTTAGTGAAAAAGGTTCAGTTGAGAGAATTGCAGAGTTTGTTGGGAGTATTAGCCTTTGATTCTAGGGTTATTTCAGTGGGCAGAGTTTTTTTTTTAAGGAGAACCAGATTGATTGAGAGATGATTTGGATGTTTGGGAGGAGTTTTTAATTCATTTTAATGGACATAGAACATGGCAAGAGGAGTTCAAAGAAGCTGGTGCTTTAGGTTCATTCACTAACGCTTCTGGTTCTTGGGGTTATGGAGCCTTTTTCGGTGGTCAGTGGTCAGCTGAGCCGTGGCCAGAGTGGTTGAAGGTTCTGGGTTTAGTAAAAAATCTGGTTCTTTTATAATTATTTCCTATTGTTGTTCCATTAATGATTTGGGGTTACGCTTTCAGGAATAAAAGAGTTTTAATTTTAGGATAATAAAGGTTTCATTTTTGCTATTAATTATCTTCTCATTGCAAAGTAGTCGTGAAGTTATTGCGTTATCTAGTTCATTGTTGTTTGGTGCTTAATTTCTGGATCAAAGCTAAGTACCGTATAAGACGCACCGGCCTATAAGACGCACCTAGGTTTTTGGGGAGGAAAATAAGAAAAAAAATATTTTTAACCAAAAGGTGTGCTGTGTGTTTGGTGGGTTTGGAACTAATGGTGGTCTGTGGATGGCACTATTACTGGGGATCTGTGGATGACGGACACTGTTATGGGGGGGATCTGTGGATGACGGACACTGTTATGGGGGATCTGTGGATGACGGACACTGTTATGGGGGGATCTGTGGATGACGGACACTGTTATGGGGGAACTGTGGATGACGGACACTGTTATGGGGGGATCTGTGGATGACGGACACTGTTATGGGGGATCTGTGGATGACGGACTGTTATGGGGGGGATCTGTGGCTTGCACTGTTACAGGGGGATCTGTGGCTGGCACTGTTACAGGGGGGGATCTGTGGATGGCACTGTTATACATGTAGTTGCAGCACACAGTTTTTCTTGTTGCTATTAAGGTTTAATTTCACATTTTTTCTTGTGAAAAGAAAAAATGTGAAATTAAACCTTAATAGCAACAAGAAAAACTGTGTGCTGCAACTTCTTTACTATTATATGCGACTGAATAAGTCCTTACAGGCACCAGTGAACTATTCAGGTGTGCGGTACTCCAAAACTCAACACTGTTATACATGTGTCATCCACAGACCCTCCTAGCCCATAACAGTGCCATCCACAGATCCCCCGCCGCTCCAGTATACTAATATAATATGTCTTATTCAATTAATAGTTATTAAATATGCCTCTTTATTCCTAATAGTACCTTAAATCCTAACCGCCTCAGGACAATGCCGGCAGGCAGGCCGGGCGGCCGGCGCGTCACTCACTGACGTCACTTGCCTGCGCCTCCTGCTTCATTCATAAAGTAGGCGGCGCAGGCACGTGACATCAGGGAGTTACGCTGCCGCCCGCCCGGCCTGCATTGTACTGAAGCGCTTAGGATTTAAGGTACTATTAGGCATAAAGGGGCATATTTAATAACTATTAATTGAATATGACATATTATATTAGTATACCGGAGCGGCGGGGCGGGGCTATAGTTCAGTGACTGCACCGCCTCGCCGCTATTGCCGGCCCCAGCTCCTCCTCCCAGTCCCTCCCCGAGTCCCCGCTCGCTTTACATCGCAGCTTGCGATGTAAAACTGACAGCATTCGCCGTATAAGACGCAGGGGCATTTTCCCCCCATTTTGGGGGGAGAAAAAGTGCGTCTTATATGGCGAAAAATACGGTATATTGTTAGTAAAAGTTAATTCTATAGCTGATTCCCTTTCCCGTGCCCAGTGGGAAAGGTTATTTTCTCTAGTACCGGAAGCAGAAAAAAAGGGGATTCTGTGTCCGGATCAGGTTTAGAATCTTATCCAGGAATGATCTGCAGCTTTATTCAGAAGTCTTTAGCTCCCCGGACGTGGTATGGTTATTCTCTTTCTTGGAGGAGATGATGTCAGTTCTGTTCTGGTAGGAATGTCTTTTCTTTTAATTCTCACTTGAATCAATTTTTTTCAGTTTTTATGTTCATTATTGGAGGATGGTTTAGGTTTTTCTGCTGTTAATAAAGTTGTTTGTGGGGTTTAATTTTTCTTTAAGTTAGCCGGTTACCAGTCGTTCTCCAATCACTTTATAGTTAAAGGGAACCTGTCACCCAAAAATCGCCTATTAAGCTGTTTACAGTACCTTATAGTGCTGTATAGTCGTTTCCTGATGCACTTTTTGTTAGTTTTGCAGCATGTATGCTCAGTCAGAAATCGATGTTATATTCAGCTGCTGCCCCGTGCTTCAAGTCAGGCTTGAAGTCACGGGGGCAGCGGCCTCGGCGTCTTACATGGCCCTCTCCCCGCCCCCTGCCTCTGTGACTGACAGCCGAAATCCGATTCCGGGACCGCGCTCAACGGCCGCATGCGCAGTAAAGGGCGGCAGGAGCGCGGTCCCGGCTGCCGCGCGTACTACGCGCCGTCTTACTTTCGCCGCACTGCGCATGCGCCCGACATCCTGTATCAAACGCGCCCGCGCCCGGCATCTGGGCGCGGGCGCGTTTGATACAGGATGTCGGACGTAGTACGCGCGGCAGCCGGGACCGCGCTCCTGCCGCCCTTTACTGCGCATGCGGCCGTTGAGCGCGGTCCCGGAATCGGATTTCGGCTGTCAGTCACAGAGGCAGGGGGCGGGGAGAGGGCCATGTAAGACGCCGAGGCCGCTGCCCCCGTGACTTCAAGCCTGACTTGAAGCACGGGGCAGCAGCTGAATATAACATCGATTTCTGACTGAGCATACATGCTGCAAAACAAAAAGTGCATCAGGAAACGACTATACAGCACTATAAGGTACTGTAAACAGCTTAATAGGCGATTTTTGGGTGACAGGTTCCCTTTAAGCAGTTTTTGAAAGGGGTCAGGAGGGAGTTAGTTTGTTCAGATGTTAGAAGACAAATTTCATTTGAATTATTGGAAAGTATTGTGTCAGTTTGGAGGTTTTGTACGTATTCGGTTTATGAGGCATCACTATTCAAAACTGCTTTTGTTTTGGCGTTTTTTGGGGCAACCCGGGTAGGTGAGCTAGTGGCGGCAAACAAATATATTTTCTAACTCCATTGGGGGTGAAGGATGTGAGGGTTAAGGACAATTTAGTAATTGTCTTTATTAGAAGGTCCAAAACAGATCAACTAGCAAGAGGTGCATCGATTAGGCTAGCATCGTTACCCAGATCCTCTTTAAGTCCAGTTCAGACAGTAAAGGATTTTTCAGAAATTAGACCCAGGTAGGAGGGTTTCTTTTTAATTCATGAAAATGAGTTGCCAATAAACGTTTATCAATTCAATGCAATGTTAAAAAAGTGTTTGCGGTCATTAAATTTAAGTACTGACCATTACTCGTCTCATTCATTTTGCATTGGTTCGGCGACTGTCGCAGCCGGTTTGGGTTTGAATGAGGCGGTAATTAAAAGAGTTGCTAGGTGGGAGTCTAATAGATACAAATCTTATGTCCGGCCTAATTTGTTGTTAAGATGTGAATTAATCTCTTTTAGGTTCTAACCAGTTAACCGTGTGGATTCTAGGCCATTCTTTTGTCTTTTGGGCTGAAAGAAGGGCTGCGGAGCGCAATTACTCGCAGAATTCGTTCATGGGTTCGTTATTTAGATCAGTTTTTTGGTTAGGGTTTAGAGATTTGAAATGGAGTCAGATCATTCCAATTTTAAGACGTGAGTTGCGGTCTTTACCCCAGCCTGATGTTCTGATTATTCACGGCGGGGGGAATGATCTGGGGAAAATCTGAACGATTGAATTAGTAAATCAGATGAAAGCAGATTTGAGTTATATACGTGCTTTACTGCCTAATGTTACTTAGATATTTTCAGAAATTATTCCAAGATTAGTATAGAAAAGTGAGCAATCCATTTTCATTAATAAAATTAGGAAAAGGGTTAATAGAGCTTTGGAAAAATACCTTCCAAGTTTAAAGACATTCTGAGCTTGGAAGGTTTTGTGTTAGGGCTATATCGGGACGACTTGGTTCACTTAAATATGTGGCGAATATCCCACTTCACGGCTCCGCCGGACGTCAACCACATCGAGCTCACGAGATACGTCACTGGTTACCAAGACTAGTGTTGAGCGCGAATATTCGAATAGCGAATGTTAATCATGAATATCGGCACTTCGAGAATTCGTGAATATTTAGAATATAGTGATATATATTCATAATTTCGAAAATTCGAGATTTTTTTTTTTCATCAGTAACCTCCTTTCTTGCTTGTGGGCCAATGAGAAGGCTACAATGTCTTTGTTTTGAGCTTAGCAACATCCCTAGCAACCAATACGAAAGTTGCTTACCCCTTACTATGTAAGAACCTCCCCAGCAGCCCTTGTATGCAGTATTTTGCAGATCTGAGAGAGTCGGCAGTGTCACTGTGCTTTCCTGTGTCATTACATTAGCTAGTTAGTTAGTTAGTTAGTTAGTTAGCTAGCTTTTATATCAAATACATAAAGTTAGTGGGAGATAGTCAGTGTAGGTTAGATAGTGATATAGTGTAGCTTATAGGTTCTGCTATCCATACATACATGGTACATACATAGTGCTGTATGTATGCTACATACATACATAGCGCTGTGATCTCACAAGTTTACAACAATACTTAGTGCACCAATCACTAAGTAGTCAGACCTGTTAAAATGTGAAGTTGCACGTATTGTGCCAAAATATTAGCATCATTAGTGACGATTTCGCAATCACGAATATATTGGAGGCCTCTGTCTGCATATAAAGCTATTGCAATGTTCTGACTAGCCAACCATTTTCTTCAGTCTCTGGAAACTTCTAGCAGCTTGAAAAATTTAGCTATAATGACCCACGCCTGTATTTCGTGTGCATTACGCAAATAATACATTGCCGATTTTTCGTGACTAAGAAAATAATCTCGAATTCAAGAATATATGACAATTTTTTTTAACCAAATATTCGTGAAATATCACAAATTTAAATATTGCCCCTGCCGCTCATCCCTAACTAAGACGTGATGTTACGCTCTCCTGGGAGTATTTAAGGTCTGCTACAGTTTACACAGATGCCTCCTGTCCACGTGGGCACAGAGAGGCCATAAGCTGAGAGAGCCTTTTCACTGCCCCAGTGAAACAACGGTTTCTCAACCCGGTTAGATTGCCACCAGTTTCTCATTTGATATAAGCCCGGTCCGCTAATGGGATTATATAGGGCGAGAAACCAACCCACAGTAGCGTATAACTATGCCGAAACACGGACGTGTGAATTAGTGGATCGAGATACCAGAACAGCACAAGATTAAATTATATATTTAATTGCCTTAAGGGCGCACTAGATATAACACTATACACACAGATAATATATACAGTGGTCTGAGGTTGCAAATACAGATGATGTGGTACAAACAGGGTTAAACAGAAAAGGGTCAGTTACCAGTAGTCCTTTGGGGGGTGATGAATAATGGATTGGTGTAAGGCTTGGCTGTAGTCACATGGGGGCAGTGATGTCAGCAGTTTGTCCACGATCCCTGCAAACACGTTAAACGACGTGACCCCCTCTCCAGAGAAAGATGCTGGACTCTGCTTGCCTGGCCATTTTCAACTGTAGTCGGCCCCTCCCTGCTGGTCCTTGCAGCCCAACGACCCACAAAACCCATTAGGCCCCTTTCACACGAGCGAGTTTTCCGCGCGGGTGCGATGCGGGAGGTGAACGCACTGCACCCGCACTGAATCCTGACCCATTCATTTCTATGGGGCTGTGCACATGAGCGTTGTTTTTCACGCATCACTTGTGCGTTGCGTGAAAATCGCAGCATGCTCTATATTGTGCGTTTCTCACGCAACGCAGGCCCCATAGAAGTGAATGGAGCTTCAGGGAAAAATGCATTGCATCCAGATTGTTGCGTTGCGTTGTAAACGCAAGTAACTTAGCAACAGGGAATGGATTTGAAAGACAGGAAGTGAACTTCAAAGGTGTCAGTCTGCAGGCACTGCAGGGGAGAGGTATTTACTTGTGAGACTTCTCTTGCGGAGCCAAAGTAAAGATGCCAAAGGCCCCAAAAGACATGGATGTCCTCAAATTAATCAGCATGGTGAAGGAGTGGCCATGTATTTGGGATAGTAGGTCTGATGAATATCTGGACCGTTACAAGAAAGAAGACGCTTGGACCGAAATTGCGAAATAAATTTTTTCCACAGTTTGGGACAGTAGGAATGCCCACAGACGAGAGAGGCTTGGTAAGTAAAAATTGGATAATGTATACATGTGTGATTATATCTGTCTTCCCTTTTAGCATAGCACATGGCATGTATCCTCTGCAATTTGTTATTTTGTGGTAATTTTTTTTTTATTTCCATTTTTATTGCAAGTTTCTGAAGTAAAGAGTCGCTGGATGAGCTGCCGGGACCAATTCCGTAAGGGAATTCTGCAAGGATGCAGTGGCTCCGGCACTTCAAAGAAAAGGCCATACCGGTATAAGGACCAATTGATGTTCCTGCGGCCATTAATAGAGCAGTGTCCGTAAGTAAATTATAACCAATGAAGACAACCTATTTATCAGTACACACTGTATGTGCACTATGTGGGTAATGTAATTTGTCCCAATGTGTGAATTAGAAATGTCATAGTTGGCCCTAGCAAGCAATCTGAAAATATTGCAAGTGCAATTGGATTATTTGCAAAGGCCATCTATAGCACTTCTAAGTTCCATAATGTAGCTGCATGACGACATATGTAATATGTTGCTTCATTAAACATGACCTGTCAGTACTCCTGACCTGGCGTTTAAATTAGCTTTTTGTGTTCCCCATGTCATCAAAATTATAGAGCATATATTCTTATAACTCTTTATGTAGTGTCGTTGCTTTATTATTCCTTCTAGTATCTGCAGTTTTTAAAAAATGATGATATATCTATTGTATAGATCCTCAGCATCTGATCGGCGGTGTTCCTGGGTGTAAGACCCCCGCTGATCAGATGGTGATGATCTATACAAAGGATAGATAATCAGTTTGAAATAACAGCAGAACCCCTTTAAATAGCTATTTTACACTTAAATAATTATTAAAGGGTACAGAGGGGTGTTACCAAGTAGTGGTGGTGTATCTGCACACACTCATTCTATCCAATCAGTGCTGCCATGTTTAGGTGTGCATGTACACAACCCCAATGATAATAGCAATTCATTCATAAATTCTCTTTTTCACATATTAAAGGAATGGCACAACTTTGAGCATTTCACAATAGAAGTTCCAGATATACTATTAAATGGGTAATACATGAAGTAATGAAAGAACACATGTTCGGAGTGTTGATCGGTCCTGTTTAAACCAGTGTTACTTTGGCAAAGAAATTTGCTGATGCTAGTAATATTATAATATTTCTTTGGGTACATATTGGTAAGGTCATATATTAATTGACCTTTTTTTGTTTTTTTAAAGAACGGAGGCCAACCTTGAGGAGGAGCCTGAACACAGTAGTGCTGAAGACTCCAGGACATGCAATGAGGAGCCTCCGGCATGTGAAGGTCCTGAACAAAGTGGTGAAGGGCTGACTACCTCCACCTGCTCTCAACCCCCAGACTCCGCTGGGCCCCCCCCCAAGTTTGCCATCACGTGTCCGCCGCCGCAGAACACTGCGTCCTGCTGAGGCAGTTACACATCCCCCGGAAGATCATTTTGATCTTTATGTTAGAAGCCTAGCCCCTTTCTTGCGGAGTCTGCCTCCAGAACGTATATTTAGAACCCAATCTGCTATTGGGATAGTTCTGGAGACTGCCACGCCACCAAATGAGCCTTGGGACTTTTTTGCTGCGCTAGAAAGTTGGCGCAGCAATGTCTACATGTCTGGTCCCCGCCACATTCAGGGTCCACAGGTGCACCAACAAAAGATGACACAAAATAGGCACAATTATGGGCCCCTAAATCGCTCATATGGGCAGCCTGGCCCATCATCCACAGTAGCTGGCCCCTCTCAGCTATCTGGAGCACTTGCCCAACCAACCTACCATGGGCAACAATTTCAGCCTCCCCCTTTTTCACCTAGCCGGTTTCTCAATTTGTAATGACTTGATTGTTTTTCTCTTTTACGTTTGAAAATGTTTTACATATGCAAAAAAAAAAAAAACTCTGTTGTTAAAATAAACTGAGTTTTATTTTCTGCTAATTTATTGTTTTTTCTCTTTATTAAACACATTAAATATTAAAATTTAGGTATCACACACACATATAACACTTTAATAATTGTACTATTTTATTAATAATTAATATAAACTACATACACGTAATTATCTAAAAAATATTTTTTAATGATTTACACACAAACATATAAATAGATGCAAACCAAAGAAAATTAACATTGATTGGACATTTCGGATTTGATAAAACCTTTCTTCATATACAAATTCTATTAAATTTTAGGTCCATAGGCAAAAAACATTACATATTGAGCCTAAAAATAAAAAATTAAAAAAACACAAGCAATGACATTTCATTAAAATAATCTATGCTGGGGGTTTATATATCTGTTGGTATTAAAAAGGTGAATAAAGAGAATAGTTCAGGTTTTGTTCACGCGCGTGAAAAACGCATGCCATCCGCATGTCACACGCGCGTGAAAAACGCAACAACGTGACACAATCGTATGCAAAACTGAAGCACTCGCAGGCAAAAACGCACGATTTTCCCTGAGCGTACCCTGAACGCATCCGGACAAAAAACGTGACGCTCGTGTGAAAGAGGCCTTAGGGTTCATAGATCCAGACCAGAAGGTCACAGAGAGATGGTTATGGGATCAACGGATCCGCCTGGGTTCTGGCTACAGGTAGAGCCCAAACATGGTACCATTACAAGATTTCTGTGAGGAGAACTGTGTATCTCCGCTTCCTGGCACCCTACTACCAACCTATGACCAGACGCAGGTCTGTCGTGACCTGGTGCGATATTCATCATGTCATTTTATTCTGCAGATCTCCACTATGCACTTCACAATAGATAGGGAAAATTCCACGGCTATTTCTGCAGCAAAAACAGCATGTAGTACATGCACTTGTCACAGTTTTTGCCTTTGTTTTTGTCATGGAATCACAGCAAGAACCGCAACCGACTTTTCCATTGTATTTCCGGCATGTGTGAATGAACCCTTAACCCCTTGGATACTGAAGGTTTTTTCATTTTTGTGTTTCTGTTTTTCTTCGCTGTTTTCCTGAAGCCATAATTTTTTTATTTTTCCATTCTCCAAAAATTTCCAAATGGGGCGAAATTGGAATTAAAACTCAAGCCACAGTTTTGGGGGTTTTGTCCCTACAGCGTTCACTAAAACTGTGCGGGACTATTTGAAGTTTTTAATTATATCATTTTGGAGTGTGTGACTTTTTGATCACATTTTATTCAATTTTTTGGGGTAAAATAAGCAATGAAAAAATGGAGAATCAGCCTTTTTGATACTTTTGATATGTTAATATCTTAATTATATTTTAGTATGGGCATTTTTGGACGAGGCGATGCCCATGATGTTTATATTTTTTTTATTGCCTATGTATTTTTTTTTTATTCTAAGGAAAGGGGGTTGATTTACATTTTTATTTAAAAAATTACTTTTCTTGAACTTTTTATAGCCCCTCTAGGTGGCTACAAAATACAGTACTCACATTGATGACAACCTAGGCTTTGTTCACATCACCATTCAGCCTTTCCATTCTTCTGCTCTGTTTAGGAGCAGGAGAATGGAAAGGACGGAGAAGGCACATAACTGAGCCAAACTGAGCCCTTAGGACCCAATAGACTATAATGGGGTCCGTTATGTTTCCGCTCAGAAGATGATTTTGAAGCAGAGACAAAAGTCCTGTATGCACAACTTTTGTCTCCGCTCCAAAATCATGTTCTGAGCGGAAACATAATGGACCCCATTATAGTCTATGGGGTCCTTAGGCTCTGTTCGGCTCAGTTATGTGCCTTTTGCATCCTTTCCATTCTCCTGCTCCTAAACGGAGCAGGAGAATGGAAAGGCTGAACGGTGATGTGAACAAAACCTTATCCTGCATTCCCATTTAATGACAGTATGAGTTGATTTTGCAGATATCCTATGTTGGCCTGCCACCTGCTGGCCAACATAGGAACTGTAGTTCTAATACACTGGGTCTCTTCAGAGAGACTCAGTGTATTAGAATGAATGACCGGCATCCCCGACCGCCACACGGGTATGCCGGTCTTAACATCTAAAGGCTTAAATGACTGCAATCAGCATTTTTACCAGTCACGGACATTACCCAGCGGGCCTCTGCTATTTGAAACAGCAGAGACCTGCTGGCTATGGCGCCCGCTGCACGCACAAGCGGGCGCCATGTTTAAAGACCCTCCCAGCGTCATACATGTACGTCACTGATAGCCTAAGGGTTAAAGAGCTTCATATGTAAAACAACTTAGGGGGAGAACCATACGGCCACTTTCAACCGAGCGTTACGGAATCTCTCAGGGTCTGTTCAGGATAGTTTTGCATGCAAGTTCAGTTTTGTCTGCGATTGTGTTCAGTGTTCCAGTTTTTTTCCGTGCGGGTGCAATCAGTTCATGCACGTGAAAAAACCTGATAAACAACAATATACATATCCTAGCAACCATCCGGATGCAATCAATTTTACACTAAAGCCCCATTCACTTCTATTGAACCAGAGCTGCTTGGAAAAATAAGAATATAGAACATGCTGCGACTTTTCCTGAACACAGAAATGATGCATGTAAACAGACCCATTGAAATGAATGGGTCAGGATTCAGTACGGATGCTATGCGTTTGTTTCATACATCATACCCTGACAGAAAACTCACTCGTGTGAAAGAAGGCCTCACTTTTTATACAAGCTGTGATTCACCCTTGGAAATTGGTTTGACTACAGAATCTCAGGAAGACCCAAAATAACTAACAGAGATGTGCAAAGTGTGCAAAAATTCCATTCGGCTGTTTCGCTGAATTTGCACTGTCAAATGTTTCAGTAAGAATTTCACACAATTTACCATATGACACAAATTACCATATTCCCTTTCTATGTAAAAGCCATGTTGTAGAAATGGAAATACATTAAAACAGCCATATGAGCAAATAGATCCCTCTTATTCCAGCTATTTAAGGATTTAACTTTAATCATACCAGAAGCCAACAGCTTTGAAAGTTAACCACCAACCTATAAAAGTAGTTCTGTGATCTTTAGATTTGCCCTGGGGGAAGCAACCAATTAGGATATTTTTCTAATTGCTGAGTGTCTGGGTTTGTTTTTGACTTCTTATGATTTTCAAGCTCTGTCATGCCAAAGGTATATAAAATATTTTCAATCCAAAATCGTATATATAAGATATTCTCTAGTTATGAATTTTATTTAGTTAAATACATTATTACCCTCTGAATCTTAGCAATGCATCAGACATTGAAATGTTTATGTTTCCAATGTTTCAGGTTAAGGCCGAATGCACACGGCCGTTTTTCACGGCCGTGAGCGGTCCGTGGAACCACGGGCTGGATTCCTGCTGAGAGCAGGAGTGCACGGCTCATTGGTTGCTATGACGCCGTGCGCTCCCTGCTGCCACCGCAATACAGTAATACACTGATATGATCTATACCAGTGTATTACTGTATTGCGGCGGCGGCAGCAGGGAGCGCACAGCATCATAGCAACCAATGACACCGTGCGCTCCTGCTCTCAGCAGGAATCCAGCCCGTGGTTTCACGGACCGCTCACGGCCATGAAAAATGGCAGCGTGCATTCGGCCGAAAGAATCAAGCTCATGCCTCATGCACACGACCGTAGGCGGCCTGTGCCCGTATTTCAGCCTGAAAAACCATTTCACTTAAACGGTTCTGTAATCCAGGAGATATGGTACGGTGCGGGACGGAGGCACAGATCAGAAATTTTCTGTCCATACCTCAGCACCACAAAAACGAAGTAATTGTGCTACTTTTTTGCGGTGCTGACCATTGGATATGGATCGCTGTGACAGGCGCAGCACTATGAAGTGCCTTTTGCGCTGTGGCATTAGAAGAATTTTGGTATCTCTGACTTTTAGTCTAACCAGACTGTCTATTACTCTGTAATTCCTCTAGCGCCGTTCTATGGAAACAGTAGGTTTAAAGAACACACCGAATGCTTGAAATAACTGTTGAAAAGATATCACAAAATGGTGGTATGATTAAGATGGTGGTTCAACTGTTCAATCTTGTCATTCAACATAAAATTGTAGATCTATTTCTCTCTTGAGTATCTATACTCTCACTTCAAGTTATTTAGGCACTTTATGATATCTGAGGTCTAACTAATAGTTCACTTGCAGTATGCAGTTAGCAGTGACTATTTGCAGATTGGTTGAGTATGATCTGGTATGGTTGGATTGGATTTCAATATGGAATCTGAATGCTTGCAATTTGTAGCTTGCAATTTGAATTTGCAATGGTATGGTTGCAATTGATTTGCAATTGTATGCTGGCAATTTGAATTTTTATTTGGTGGAACTGTAAGTAAACACATATACAGTGGGATGCGAAAGTTTGGGCAACCTTTTAATCATAATCATAATTTTCCTGTATAAATCGTTGGTTGTTACGATAAAAATGTCAGTTAAATATATCATATAGGAGACACACACAGTGATATTTGAGAATTGAAATTAAGTTTATTGGATTTACAGAAAGTGTGCTATAATTAGCCAGGTGCATGAATTTGGGCACTGTTGTCATTTTATCGATTCCAAAACCTTTAGAACTAATCAGATGTCTGGTGGTGACAGTACCCCTCCTTCTACGAGTGGACTCCGGACACTCAGAGCCCACCTTCTCAGGATGGGACCTATGGAAAGCCCTGATGAGACGAGTGGCCTTAATGTCCGTCACTGGGACCCACATCCTCTCCTCAGGACCATAACCCTCCCAATGAACGAGGTACTAGAGAGAACCGCGGACAACACGAGAATCCACAATCCTAGAGACCTGAAATTCAAGATTACCATCAACCACAATCGGAGGAGGAGGCAAAGACGAGGGTACAATGGCTTGGACATAAGGTTTTAATAAGGACTTATGAAAAACATTATGGATCTTCCAAGTCTGAGGAAGATCAAGATGGTAGGCAACAGGATTGATGACGGACAAGATTTTTTAAGGCCCAATAAACTTAGGACCCAACTTCCAGGAGGGAACCTTCAATTTGATATTCTTAGTAGACAACCACACCAGATCACCAACATTTAGGTCCGGACCAGGCACACGTCTCTTATCTGCAACACGCTTATATCTCTCACTCATGCTCTTTAGATTATCCTGAATCTTTTGCCAAATAGATGACAAAGACGAGGAGAATCTGTCGCCATCAGGTAAACCAGAAGACCCCTCTCCAGAGAATGTCCCAAACTGCGTATGAAACCCATATGCATCAAAAAATGGTGACTTATCAGAGGACTCCTGACGACGGTTATTTAAAGCAAACTCAGCAAGGGACAAAAAAGAACACCAATCCTCCTGATTCTCCTCCACAAAACAGCGCAGATATGTCTCCAGATTCTGATTGACGCGCTCTGTCTGACCATTCGACTGCGGGAGGAAAGCAGAAGAGAATGACAACCGAACCCCCAAGCGAGAACAGAAAGCCTTCCAGAATCTGGAAACAAACTGCGTGCCCCTATCAGAGACTATGTCTGAAGGAATACCATGCAATTTGACAATGTGATCAATAAATGCCTGCGCCAGCGTCTTAGCATTGGGCAAGCCAGGAAAAGGAATGAAATGCACCATTTTGCTAAAACGGTCCACCACCACCAGAATCACAGTCTTCCCCGAGGAACGAGGCAGGTCCGTAATGAAGTCCATGGACAGATGTGTCCAAGGACGGGAAGGAATGGGTAACGGAAGGAGAGGACCTGATGGCCATGAATGAGGGACTTTGGCACGAGCGCAGGTCTCGCAGGCTGCCACAAAACCCTCAACCGACTTACGAAGCGCCGGCCACCAGAATCTCCGAGCGATGAGATCCACTGTGGCTCTTGCCCCCGGGTGCCCAGCAAGGACAGTATCGTGGTGCTCCTTAAAAATCTTGTGTCTTAAAGCGAGAGGCACAAACAACCTCCCAGGAGGACAAAGATCAGGAGCCTCTGACTGGGCTACCTGAACCTCTGCCTCCAATTCAGGATAAAGAGCAGAGACCACCACACCTTCAGCCAAAATGGGACCCGGGTCTTCAAAATTCCCACCTCCCGGAAAACAACGTGACAGGGCATTCTTAACCCCAGGGCGGAACGTGACAACAAAATTAAACCTTGAAAAGAACAAAGACCATTTGGCCTGTCTCAGGTTTAGACGCTTGGCTGACTCCAAGTAGGCCAGATTCTTATGGTCAGTAAACACGGTAATAGGGTGTCTGGCTCCCTCTAGCCAATGGCGCCATTCCTCAAAAGCTAACTTGATGGCCAACAACTCCCTATCTCCCACATCGTAATTTCTCTCTGCGGAGCAGAGTTTCTTCGAGAAAAAGGCACACGGTCGCCATTTGGCAGGAGAGGGGCCCTGAGACAAGACCGCACCCACACCCACCTCAGAAGCATCAACATCAACTATGAAGGGTAGAGAAATATCAGGTTGTACCAAGATGGGAGCGGAAGAAAAACTCTCCTTGATATTAGGAAAGGCCTTACGCGCCTCTACCGACCAGGAGGAAAAATCTACCCCCTTTCTAGTCATATCAGTGAGTGATTTAACAACAGAGGAATAATTAAAAATAAACTTCCTGTAATAACTGGCAAAACTCAAAAAGCGCATCAGCGCCTTCTGATTCTCAGGAAGCTCCCACTCAAGCACAGCGCGGACCTTCTCGGGGTTCATGCGAAAACCAGAAGCGGAGAGAAGAAACCCCAGAAATTGAATTTCTGGAACCGCAAACACACACTTTTCCAGTTTAGCGTATAATTTATTCTCCCGCAGGATGACCAAGACCTGACGTAAGTGTTCCTTATGAGTTTTGAAATCAGGAGAAAAAATCAAAATGTCATCTAGATACACTAATACAAATTTCCCCATTAAATGATAAAAAATGCTGTTCACAAAATGCTGAAAGACGGCTGGAGCATTCATCAAACCAAAAGGCATAACCAAATTCTCAAAATGGCCCTCAGGGGTATTGAAGGCCGTCTTCCATTCGTCTCCTTCTCTGACCCTGACCAGGTTGTATGCCCCTCTTAGATCCAACTTGGAAAAACCTTTAGCCCCAACAATCTGGTTAAACAGGTCCGGGATCAGAGGAAGCGGATAAGGGTCACGAATTGTGATACTGTTCAGCTCCCTGAAATCCAGACATGGTCTTAAAGAACCATCTTTTTTCTTAACAAAGAAAAAAACAGCGGCAACAGGTGACTTCGAGGATCGTATGTGTCCCTTTCTCAGACTCTCAGAGATATAAGCACGCATAGCGACCCTTTCAGGTTGGGAGAGATTGTATAAACGAGATTTAGGCAGCTTGGCGCCTGAGGTGAGATTAATAGGGCAATCATACTCCTTGTGAGGGGGCAATTCCTGAACACCACTCTCAGAAAACACATCCGAAAATTCAGAGAGAAAAGATGATACAGTCTTAGTAGAAACCTCTGAAACAGATGTCGTGAGGCAATTCTCTCTGCAAAAGTCACTCCAACCATTTATTTTCCTCGCTTGCCAATCAATGGTGGGGTTATGTTTAGTGAGCCAGGGTGGCCCCAACACTAGAGGAGTAGGCAACCCACTTAGGACGAAACATGACACATCCTCAACATGAGTATCACTCACAATCAAACGGATATTGTGAACTATGCCCTTTAACGATTTCTGAGAAAGTGGAACGGAATCAATAGCAAAAACAGGTATATCCTTTCCCAAAGTGCATACCTGGAAACCATGAGTTATAGCAAATTGATTATCAATGAGATTGACAGCTGCTCCACTATCTACAAAAATCTCACAAAAAAATACTTGCTCTCTAGCGCCACCCTGGCAGGTAGGACAAAACAGGAACTACAAGCAAACGGAAAACCTTCAAATTCCACATCAACCTTGCCAATAGTAACAGATGGAACATCTTTAGAGGATTTTTTTCTTTTTGTTTCTTTATTACTCTCAAAAAACTGCCTGAATCTCCTAGAGGGACAAACATTTGCCAAATGATTTATACCTCCACAACAGAAACAAACCTTCCTATGAGAGCTGAATCTTCTATTGTCAGAGGCAAGCAAACCCAGCTGCATGGGCTCCTGCTCAGAAGGGATTGAGAGCGAGTGAGACCCCTGTGCACTGAATGAGACCGCCGCACTGTCCTTGGACTGAGTATGACAGGAAGGAGTGATCTCTCCTCTCTCTCTGAGACGCCTGTTAATACGAACGGCCCGAGACATGGCAGAGTCCAAGGAGGTAGGTCTCTCATGAAAGGCAAATGCATCTTTCAATCCCTCTGAAAGACCATGGCAAAATTGACTTCGGAGTGCAGCATCATTCCAACCAGTATCAGCTGCCCATCTCCGAAATTCTGAACAGTATATCTCTGTGGACTGTTTACCCTGGCATAAAAGACGTAGTCTAGACTCAGCCATAGCAATACTATCCGGATCATCATATATCTGACCCAGGGCAAAAAAAAATTCACCCACCGGCAGCGAAAAGGCCCAGGACTGAGCGTTATCCCTGAGCAGCGAGATGATGATCCCCACCCCCTGCTCCTCATCACCAGAGGAATGGGGAAGTAGGCGAAAATTGAGTTTGCAAGCCTCTCTAAAACGAACAAAATTCTCACTACCCCCGGAGAACGTATCCGGGAGCGAGATCTTAGGCTCAGAACAATATGGGCACATTTGAAAATAACAAACAAAGAAATCCCTCAGGGAGTTGCTACGCCGCTATTTAACATGAAATTAGAATTTAATGGTCACTAGTATCAGGCGTATTTTTGCAGCTCCTCTGACTAATAGTAATAAAACTTGATTTTATTTCAATACTTTAAAACCAGTATATTTCTTGGGAACATATTTAAAACTCCAGGAGTCACAAAATCAGGGTCGGATGCCAAGTCAACATGTAGACTTCTTATACTTCTTATACCGTAGACCTTCATAGTGTTTAAATGAACTAGTTGTGTAACATCTCGTAATTCAGATGATTAATTATTGGCACCCTGACAAACTCCTGCCTAAAAATCAGAACCTGTGTCTGCACCCGATGTTTGCAATTTTCGCGCAGCCCAAATTACTTCTATGGGGCCTGCATTGTGTGATAAAAGCACAATATAGAGCATGCTGCGATTTTTACGCAACGCACAAGTGATGCGTGAAAATCACCGCTCATGTGCACAGCCCCATAGAAGTGAATGGGTCCGGATTCAGTGCGGGTGCAATGCGTTCACCTCACACATTGCACCCGTGCGGAAATCTTGCCCATGTGAACCCAACCTAAGTGTTACATCGCATCATAAATCACTATAATGCTATGCGACCCGTCAGTGCTAGGGAGGTCAGTACAGGAGCTTCCACAGATACACAGTGCAAGTTCAATGCGTTGAACTCACTTGAGTGAACCCAGCCTCAGTGTCCTAGGAGCTCAGCCATGCTCCCCCCTCCTCCTCCTCACTGTCATGTATCTTGCTGTAAAGGCTTATTCACATGATCTTTTGTCTGTGTGCTGTGGACTGTACGGATAGCACACAGACCCATAGAAGTAAGTGAGGCTATTTACACCGCTGTTCTTCAGCACAGACCGAGCATGTTCTATCTTGGTCCTTTTCTCGTGGACACAGACCTGGAGACCACTGGAGACTATTATTTCCATCAGACACCAGATCCATGTCATACACAGACATAGTATACATACCTTACTGCCATACTAAAAATTGTCTGTGTGCTGAGGCTGCAACACAGACAATTTTTAATATGAATGTGTAAATAAGCCCCAAACAACCATCTGGAGCAGGAGACTACTCCCCCTGCCCATCTACAGTAGGACAAAAAGACTGCTAAGACATGCCCCGTTAGCCAGTCACCAGCCGAAGATGGAGCAGACCAATAGGAGAATAACATCTTTGTTCTCTACAGTATTTCTGTTTGTGCCAGAATCATGCAGAAAGTTCTGCAGACTAAGGCCTCCTGCACATGACCGTATGCATTTTGCGGTACGCAAAATACATATTCAGACCTTGTGTATCCAGCAATTTTTCACAGGATCCACTATAAACAAAAAATTCTGCAAAACATTCAAGAATAGGACAGGTTCTATCATTTGCAGCCTGGCCGCACAGGTGCGCACAGCACACGGATGACAGCTGTCCGTTTTTTTGTGTACCCATAGCAATGAATGGGTCTGTGTGTGATCCACAAAAAATGCAGATTGGACACAGATCAAAAATACAGTTGAGTGCATGGGGCTTAAAAGAGAGGGCAACTATATTTTGTGTTTACTATTAGCTTTCCTTCTAATACATTTTGGAAAATAGCATGAATTCTTATTCCATTAAATTTTTCTATTACATCTATATCTATCTATCTATCTATCTCTATATATACACATATATATATATATATATAGATCAATGGATAGATAATCTTAAAGGACATCTGTCACCACATTTATCAGCATTAATCCAGCTCACACGCGAGATGTGTGTATGTCAGCTGAATGTAATGCTGTTGGTCTCATCTCCTTAGGTGGCCGCAATCTGAAGAAAATCATAATGTATAAATGAGCCCCTTGGTGGAAAAAGGGTAGTACCGTTGCACCTCATTGCACCCAGAGGCTCTGCGCCCTATTTTTTTTGCCATGCCCCCGCCGCTAAGACTGACAGGCCAGGTAGTGAAAACATATTCACGCCCGGCTTTGAAATCTTGCGGAAGCACATACGGCATACATGCTGCACAGGGATGATGTATCTCTGTACAGCGAGTGCAATGAGATCATAGATGCTGTTTAAAACTGCAATAGTTCTTTAAACATTTGTCCATTGGTTGTTGCTATCACAATGCATTTTGTCAGTAAAAGTCCTGTCTTTGCAAATACAGGTGAAACTCTAAAAATTTGAATATCGTGCAAAGTTCATTTATTTCAGTAATGCAACTTAAAAGGTGAAACTAACATATGAGATAGACTCATTACATGCAAAGCGAGACATTTCAAGCCTTTATTTGTTATAATTTGGATGATTATGGCTTACAGCTTATGAAACCCCAAAGTCACAATTTTGAGGTTCCCTTTGCTCAGGGGGTATGGACTAGTTAGCTGACTGGAGTGTGACACTTTAAGCCTAGACTATTGAACCTTATCACAAAATTCTAATTTTAAGTTGCATTAATGCAATTCCTTTTATTTACATTACTGAAATAAATTGACTTTTGCACGATATTCAAATTTTTCGACTTTCACCTGTATATGCAAATATCTAAGGTAAAGATTATTTGTGATTACTAGAGTTTTAGGCTAGGGCTACACGACGACATGTGTCACATGACATTGATGTCACATCAATGTCACACAACATTTTTTATAATGATAGTCTATAGTGTTGCACTGCAACATGCGACATGCTGCGTCTGTGACACGACAGTAGCAAAAAATCCATCCAAGATGGATTTTTCAGCGACTGTCGCATTGCAGTCGCAGCATGTCGCAGTGTGACACCTCAGACTATCATTATAAAAATTGTTGCGCGACATTGGTGCGACATCAATGTCACGCGACACATGTTGCAGTGTAGTTGTGCCCTATGTGTTGCGCGACTTATTGTAGCACGACACATGTTGTCGTGTAGCCCTAGCCTTAAAGAGCAACTAAACCTTTATATGAAGTTTTAATATGCTGTCCTAATGCCCTAATAAAACTTTTTCTAATATTCTTTATCAATCAATTTTGTATTTTTATTATACTTTTACTTCCCTAAAGCGCACCATTCACTGTGCGCTTTAAACTCTGTTCTTCGTACACCGCTGAGCGGTGTATGGAGTACACATTTGGTGAATGGGCAGCAGCAGCGCTGTGAGCTAAGAGCTGACATACAGTTCTCTTGGCTTAGCGGAGTAGGCAGAAGCAGGATCCCGCTCTGTTCAGCTAATCCTGGCATAGTATATGGGTACAGGGTACCCATGTGCTATGCCAGGAGTTAGTAATCATCCATGGAGCACAGGCAGGAGCAGCAATATGCGCTCCTGCCCATACTCTCAGCGCTGCTGCGGCCCATACATAAAATATGTACTACGTATACCGCTGAGCTGTCAGAGGTGTACAGAGAGCAGAGTTTTAAGTGCACAGTGAATGGTGCGCTTTAGGGAAGTAAGAGTATAATAAAAATACAGAATTGATTAATAAAGTATATTAGAAAACGTTTTATTAGGGAGAACATATTAAAACTTCATATAAAGGCTTAGTTACTCTTTAAGGTTTATGTTTTGTGGCAGGTCAAGAAGCTGAAGATATTGCATGAGGATTTTATAAAATGAATAAGGCATGAAAAAAAGAATACTTACAAGATGTAAGATGTGTCATTCACCAGGAACCATAACATTTGCTGAACTACAGGACAGCAATATTTATAGGTAAACAGTGTGTGACGGTAATATGAGAGGAAATAAGAACCAAGACCCATTATGTAAGTGTCTAACTTCCCAGGTGGCCACTATCTCAAGGGCATGTTCTTCTGCTTCACATTCCAAAACATCGTAGATCATAGAACATGAACCACCCCTGACCATTCCTGTAGAGCAATTTAATTGAGTGATAAATGAATTACCAAACTGATCTCCTGAAAAGGCAAACACCTGATATGTTAGGAAACCCAGCAAAGTTTCATTAATGACTCAGTATATTTGCACCAGAGGGCAGAGAAGCACAAGGATATCATTACCCTTCCCTAGTGAATTTCTCTTTAAGCAGAGGTGTCACGGTCAGTTAAACTTATACCTTTGCATTTAACGCTTGCTTTGTTGCTTGTTGTCTTGGTCATCTAACCTTCAAGTACATTTCTGGTGGTCAATACTGCATATGTGTTAAGATAAAATCTGTGGCTGATTCCAGGTTTTGCTCCCTACATTTATTGTCAATTGATGTATTTGGCCCATCAACATGATTTTCCCTAGTTTCATTGTATGATTTTCATACACATAATCACATTTCACTTTTTTTTTTAAATAATTTTTAGGACTCAGAGCTTAAGAGTTAAAACAAAAATAGCAAGCAAATATGCTTATTACATTCCAGTTAGTTTTCTGACAATTATATGGAGATACCCTAAAATAAACTTTTTATTTGGTCTCATCCTTGCTTATCCATAATTTAAGTTTTTGACACACAAAATGGAAAATTTAGGGTAATTAAGTAGGGGCTAGCAATAACTGGGACGTGGCAGAAAATACCATTGGAGGTTCTTATTAGGGTATATCGGCAGTACCCAAACCTGGGGGTACTACAAATGTTTTATTGTTATGTATTGCATTTCATTTTTTATTTCCTGGCTATTACTACCAGCAAGGAAGGTATGGCAAAGGTCAGTAAGAACAGGGTTAATCACCCTGTTCCTGCCCTCTTAGTAGAAGCAGGCTAGTCTTCCTTCCTGCCAGGAGAGGTGGTTCCTGTCTACAGAGTGGAGAGGACGCAGACTGCAGTGCTCCTGCTCCTGTTACATCTTTCTCCAGAGAGAACCATTACTAACTTGTCGCAAGTAAAACTTTGAGAAGATAAAGACAGCAGAGTGAACAGCTAAATTCAGCTTCGACAGACACTGCTGTAAAGTGAGGGAATACAGCTAAAGACACCCTCATGACCAGACAACCACTAGGACAGTATCACCTAAGTGCTGAATTGCCACCAATCAACCTTCCTCAATATCCTTGCTGGTGCCAGAGAAGAACTGCACTAAAGCCTGCTGCTACTGTATGTATTTCAAGTTCACCGTTGCACTTAGTGAAAAGGACTTTGTTATGTTCAACTCTGGCCTCATTCTTAAGTACTATAAAATTCACTGCAACAGACCCCAGGGAGTGGCGGCCCGAGGCAGGACACTGTGACAATACAATACTACATAAGGTCTGTTACCACTCCTATCCTCTACACCGGATCCCACGGGGTCTCACTGTATATCCACTCATGACTGAAATGCAAGAGATTCAGCACATACGTGAACATATGCTATAAAAACTGACATTATTTAGGATGTTTATTAATAAAAGAAGCAACTGTTAATAATAAAAACTGTTGTATTCTTATTTTTAATGTTATATACAGTATTTTATCCATCAGCATGAAATCAATAATTGAACATCACTGATGTAATTTATGTAACAGTGACAAAGTAGCAAAAATAGGGGCAGTATAAACTTGTCTTGTGTTTGTGTAGGTTATTGTGGATATAATTATCATTTTACAGGCCAAACTAAATGCTGTCAATGTGTTTCTTATTAGTATCTGATCTATAGTCCAGGGTTATATGCTGCCGAATAATTTCTCCCTGTTGCAGACAGTATAACTATATAAAGGATTAAAGGGTTCTTTCTATCAGAAAGGCATACTGTCACAAGGTGCCTAAAACAGAGCAAAACAGTGACCAAGCAACATCAAAATACTGTGAGCAAATAATACTGCAATGTCATGACTGAATAATATCACCATACAGTGTCACCCTACCATACTGTGTGTAAATAATATTGCCCTGTCCAGTGAGCCCCTGAGGAGCCAGTGCCGAGGATGGGAGTGGTAGTGGCCCTGATGATATGTTACATCAGGGTGTTACTCCCTCAGGCTGTCACTCCCTAGGGTTTGGTGCAGTGAAAGAATCAGGACAGAAGTAAACATATACCAATCTCTCTTTACTTGTGGGACATCCAGCAGCAGTATACAAAGTGCCATTTCTGGCACCAGATAGGGAGGTATTGTGGTAGGTTGGATGGCAATTGGTTGGCACTAGCAAGCACTTGTGTGGATATAAATGGGCTTAGATGATATAGTTATAGGCTTAATGTTAGTTTGGCCTAATGTCTAGTCCCTCACTTTGCAGTAGTGTCTGTAAAGCTGCATTTAGCTGATCACTCTTGTCGTACTGATGCTTTCTTGAAGCTGTGCTCTTGAATTTTGCTGATCTCTCTGGAGTGTTGATCTCACAGGAGAATAAGATCTGGTGCCTGAGTTGCCATCTGGAGTGTTGTTCTCACAGAGGAATTAGATATGGTTCCCAGGAGTAGGAGCTCTTCATGTGCTTCTTCACTCCCCAATATCTAGACAGGAACTCCCTCTCCACTCTCTAGATAGCTTGGAACTCACCCTCCTGGCAGGAAGCAGAAGCAGCCCACTCCTACCAAGAGAGGAGGAACAGGGTAGTTAGCCATGTCCCTGCCAACCATTGCTAACCATACCTTCCTCTGGCTGGAATAACCAGCCAATGCATTAAGATACCTAACAATACATATAAAACATAATTGCAAATACACTCTGTAGGGTGTTGCACATGCGGTGGCTTAATAATAGCACCATTCAGTGACTGATTAACGCCACCATCAGACCCATAGAGGCAATCTGCAGGGTGCCATCACCTTCTGCAGATATCATAGGACACAGGTTCATCAGAGCCTCTGATTAGTGATGGACAAACATCTGCCGGGGCGGTGCGCGAACGCGATCAAATGTTCGCGAACCGCAAGTTTGCGGCGGGTCCCATTCATTTTAATGGCAGGCGAACCTGAAAAACCTTCAGCTCATATTTGCAGCCAAGAAATCATTACTAGAAGTGCACAAATAGTCCCACAACATGGACAGTGACATACCAGGTGTATTATTCGAATTTGCGATCTCCATTCATAATTTTTTTTAATGCAAAATATCGGCAATATAATTTTTGCGTACGCGCATGCACACACCAGTTATATGTCACGAGGGTGTCAAGAGCCACGCCTGACTCCGTTGTACCCGGGGTCAGGAGGTCGCAGCGGTTGGCTGCACGCTCTATGTAAGATAGGGATGTTTCCTTATTGTAGCTTTCTGGGTTTGCTTTGCAAACCCTTTTGGCTCACTCAGGGATCCGTAGCTCCTTCTCTCAGCTGTTCCTTGTCCAGCACTCCCAATCCTCCTTATATTCCCCTCTCACACTTCTCTGGTTGCCAGATATAGAGCTTCCTGCCTGGACATCTATTCTGACCCACTGGAGCTGTGTTGCTGCGTTCTCTGGAAGTTGATCCAGAACGCTACCCTCCGGATCCCTGTTGGACCTTTGTGGACAGTTGTTGTCGTCCACCTGGGTGTTTGTGTTTGTCTGTGTTTGTCTGTCCTCTCCCTGGTGTTTCCCTCTTAGTGTCAGTGGTGAGGACTAGCGATCCCACCGGCCCGTTCATTATCTAGGGTTCATTTCAGGGAAAGCCAGGGTTTAGACACGTGATCGCCGCACGGGTGAGGAACCCGTCTAGGGACGTCAGGGCAGTCAGGTGCCAGCCGCAAGGAGAGTTAGGGGTCACCACCTTTCCCTCTCCCTTGGGCAGGACTTTCCCTTTTTCCTCCCTGTGCGTGTTGCCGGTCATTACATTATAATTATTTTTTCCAATACCGTTTGTCACTGTGTGTAGCAGAGGGAACACAGCAAAACAGCAAACAAATGCTGCAGTACCCAAATGCACTATATAGAAAGTATATTATTGGTATATCACACCCCTGCTTCTATTAGTTTTTTTGGGGGGCGACTGGTATATCACACTAGTTATAATTATTTTTTCCAATACCGTTTGTCACTATGTGTAGCAGAGGGAACGCAGCAAAACCGCAAACAAGTGCTGCAGTACCCAACTGCACTATATAGAAAGTATATTATTGGTATATAACACCCCGCTTCAATCATTTTTTTTTGGGGGGGGGGGCGACTGGTATATCACACCAATTATAATTATTTTTTCTAATTGCGTTTGTCACTCTGTGTAGCTGCAGTATCGCTGCAGAACCGCTCACCACTGCTGCACAATACAAATCCACTATAATATGCTTTCTATGTTAGAAAGTATATTATAAGTATATTACACCCCTCTGTACTGCACACCTATCAATAGCACACCTATACCAGTCCTTAAAAGGACTTTTGTGGCCCTACTAGCTAGTGTTTAGTGTCCCTAACAGTCTGTGCCTGCTCCACACAGCAACCTCTCCCTACACTGGCAAAAGACTGAATGTAAAATGGCGGCCAGATCAGGTTTATTTATAAGGTAGGGGGTGTGTCCATGTGCTGAAACGTCTCAATTGGCTGTCCTGTACCACCTGATGGATGTGTCATGGGTCAAAGTTCTTCACTATGTAAAAGAATATGGCGGGCGCGAATATCGCCATATGTTCACGTGTTCGGCGAATTGCGAACGAGCAAAGTTTGCCGCAAACCGACCGCCGGACAAACTGCAAGGCCGTCACTACCTCTGATATGACACATTAAACAAATCCTAAGAGCATTTCTTTACTCCTTTAGAGCTCCACACAGCTCAATTTTCTACCTCCACAAGTGATAAATGTATGGTCACTGAGGGTCCAAATGCTGGAGCCCCCTGTGTGAATGGAGTAGTAGTAGGCACATGTGATCATCACTTCATTCCTTTTTATGGGGCTGTCAGAGAGAGTGGAGCACTGTAATCTGGCAGTCCCATAGACAGTGAATGAAGAGATAGCTACTCATGCATACTACCACTCCACTCACAAAGGAACTCAGGGACCCCTGCTCTTGTAATCGGAGGGGGTGAGATCACTAGTAATAATACCTTTATCACCTATTCCATGAACAGATGATATATGTTGGTGATGTGGCAGCTGCATGTACAATATTCATTATAGAAACTCACCCAATCTATGTAGTAGCATGCATTGAATCTGATTTTTGGGGGTACTATCTCTCACTGGGGAGAGAGCGCCTGAATCAAATTAAAATTAGTACATAGAATTGTCTTGGCTAGATCTTGTGCATCTATACAGAAGTGTGGCCTATACCCCTTGGTTATGTAGAACCTCTGTGAAGAGTAAACATTTTATTAAATGATTTATATTTTCTCACCATGGCCTCTAATTGTCAAATTAATCAGCAGGGAGCCTACTTTTATGAATATTCATTTTGCAGAAGGTGAACAGAAGAAACTTATTTTTATTTTTCCAAGTTCCGTGTAACAAATGGTTCCAATTTTCAGACCCCATATAGTCATACTTCAGTAATGTAGGAAAACATATGCTCTCTGTGGGGTGCCATATGCTTTATTTACATTACCACTTGGTACTGCTGCCATCTTTGTCATTCATTCTTGAAATCTAATGATCTAAAGAGTCTTCAATGGATATAAGCAGAGTGAGAGTTGACAATGAGTTTAAACTTAACAAAAGTACAATAACCATATTATAAGCATAAAACAGCATTAGTTTTAATGACTCTTAACTTTCCGAGATTTCCAGGATCTTACTGAGATCACATGACTCGGTATATGTGTGGTAACTTTCTGATAAGCTGCTATAATAGCAGTCCATGCACACTGCCATGTCACCCTACCCAGTGGGCATGGCTGTTGGAGCACTCACTGGGCCTCTTCTGTTTTTTCCTTGGTAGTCTCTGGCCACCTGCTGCTTCTTCCCGCCGAAGGCTGCTTTCCTTCTGATCCCTGTAGGGTGCATGCATGCACTTTCTCTGTCTCTTAAAAGGTCACCACATGTGCACCTTTATCTTCCCCAGCCAATGGTTGGCCACATAGGTTATTGTTGACCACTTTACTGCAAAGATGCACTGTTTGTCTTTTCACTCTATCATGTACTGACTTCTGCCTGGATCAACAGTCTACTGAGACTACTCCAAGAGGTGGCAGCCTGGCGGTTCTCCTACAGCTGAGTTCAGATCTTGGTATATGGGTTAAAGGTGAAGACCGGGGGGACACTTAGATAACACCCTTAGGAGTAGACTCAAGTCAAATTTGTTCAGTAGGCACAGCTAATCCATATGCGCTCTGTAATATAAGCTTATTTTTCATCTGGTTTAGTTGCTTACCATTTATTATCTTTTCATACTTGTTGAAAATCATTGCTCCATAGAATGAGTTCCTGGTAGGCTTCTGCCTGGCCCTAAACGAGTGGCAATAAATAATATAACAATAACAAATCGATCAGCCGTTGTTTAAAATGCCTTCACAAAGGCCGATGTGCAAAGGGAAAGGAAGACAAGTATGATCATTTATCCCCATTCAGTTTGCATTTTGTTGGCAGCATGCCATCTGTTTATACAGGGTGATGTGCTGCCAACCTGCAACCATTCTTATGCAGCATAAATAATTAAATTAGTCAACAAATGAACATTTGCTCATTTGTACCTATAGTAAGACATGATATTAATTTCAGAATACTTCAGGCTTCTATCAGGCAATTACACACACAACAAAAGCAGCACTGCCACAGTTCATAATAAAAAAATCAACTTTAATAATGATCATAAAAAAAAACTTAGGATGCTAGGTGACATTTTTAAATTATGTAAATAATAACAAAGATGGCCTTTTTATTACAAACTGCGGTGGTACTGCCATTTCCTGTAGGTTGTCTCTTTTTCTCACACAAATCATAAAAGTAAATAAAGATGACCAACTCAATGAAATGAGTCAAAAATAGCAGACTTGGTCATGTATTTTTTGAGGAAAATTATTCACAATCACATGTCTGATAGTGGCAAAAGTAAGTAAACCTTTGCTTTCAGTATCTGGTGTGACCCCATTGTGCAGCAATAACTGCAGCAACACATTTTTGGTAATTGTTGATTAGTCCTGCACATGAGCTTGGAGGAATTTGTGTCCTTTCCTCCATACAAAACAGCTTCAACTTTGTTATGTTGGTGGGTTTCCTCCCATGAACTGGTTGCTTCAAGTCCTTCCATAATAGTTCTATTGTATTACGGTCAGGATTTTGATTTGGCCATTTCAAAACTTTAATTAAAGGGGTTGTCCAAGAATAGAAAACATGGCTGCTTTCTTCAAGGAAAAAAAGCACCACACCTGTCCATGGGTTGTGACTGGTATTATGATATTTGATATATGAGTATGATATTTTTCTGATCCTGGACAACCTCTTTACCTTTTTTCCATCTCTATCCATTGTTTGGTAGAATGACTTCATGTGCTTAGGGTTGTAGTCTTGCTATGTGACCTATATTCTCTTGAGATTCAGATCATGGACAGGTGTCCTGACATTTTCCTTTAGAATTTGCTGGTATATTTAAAATGCAAGCTATCCTGGTCCAGATGCAGCAAAACATGCCCAAACTACTACCACCACTGTGTTTCACAGATGGGATGAGGTTTTTTGCTGGAATGTCATGTTTATTTTTCTCTAAACATAATGTTTCTCATTTTAAGTTCTGTTTTGGTCTCACAAAACATTGTTTCAATAGCCTTCTGGCTTGTTTTGTTGATCTTTACTAAACTGCAGATGGGCAGCAATGTTCTTTCTGGAGAGCAGCGACTTTTACCTTGCAATCCTGCCATGCACAGACATTGTTGCTCAGCGTAACCTTGATGATGGACTCATGAATATTAACATTAACTAATGTGAGAAAGGCCTTTAGTTGCTTAGAGGTTACCTTGAGGAGCACTGCATTCTCTTCAAACAGCTGATCTGTGGGTGGTTGTCATGAATCAGCGGGTGTGAACCCACTGTGCCACGTGACCAACTTCCTGTAAGGGCATTGTCTAAGTGAACCCCTCATTCTTTACAGTACACTAATGGTGGGAATAGACTTTCCAGAGGGGAACACCAGGTTGTTACCTCTTGAGGAGGATTGGCACAAAAAGCAGCTGGTCCAGGCAGACCAAGAGGTACCAGAGCAGGGTACCAGAGGTACGGATGTAGTCAACAGGCTGAGTCGTAAACAGAAGCAACATTGCAGGACCACGGATGAGAGAGGCATAATCGTACAACCAATTGTTCATGGCAGGCAGCACAGGTACCAGTCAGGCAATCTGGGACAGCAACAGGAAAGTCGAGACGTAGCAGGCAAGGATCAGACAGGTAGCGGACTCCAGAAGACAAGCACGGATCAGGAACACAGGAACTTAGGCACGGACAAATTCTACCTTTGCAGGACACAAGGACCTTGGATGCTTAGGCACCTGGAAAGGGGGCTGGATCACTTATGTAGGTGCAGGATGACTGGGATCAGTCACACAGGTCAAATGTGCAAAATCTTTAAAGAAGTGACTCATGCCAGCCCTTACAGGGAACAGGTTGGAAGGCAAGAATTGTGCAGGACTGGAAGGAAACCATGATGGGGATTCCAGGAAGGAAGATGCCTGCAGGGACAGATTGCAGGACCACGGTGGTGAATGGGAAGACACCAGCAACAGGTCACTGCAGCCACCTGCCCAATAATGCAGCCGGTTTCGGACAATGACAGAGGCGGCCAGGAAGGATAGTGCTCACCCGAACACGGAACCCAGGACCGCGGCGGTAAGTAGGGGAACATCAGCGATCAGCAACTACCGTTACAGTGGTGCCGGGATTTGTACCCCCACTGATCTGATATTGCTGACCTATTCCTGGGATAGGTCATCAGTATAGGAAACCGGACAACCCCTTTAAGGTAATATATATATGTAGTGTCTATTGTCTTGGGCCAAGTAACTTTTACTACAAAATGCAGAGCTCACAACAGATGTCACACATTAGGATAATGGAATACAGAAATACATACTGTATAAAGAAATACAGTTGATAGCCACAGGATACCTATAGATGGGACCAAATCTGTTTATAGTCCTTCTTACTCACAGTCTGTTCAGGAACCAATTCCGGTGGCAGTAATCTTGTCTTTGATAATCGTGACCATGCTATTTTGTCCCTAGGATGTCCCTCAAACTTACCCTGCCTACAGGCAGAGCACCTGCCCCAAAACGGGCAAATCCACCTCTCAGTGGCTAAGCCCTTACCGGTTCCTGTGTATTCCCTGATTTCAAAAACAATAGACACCTTCTATCTATAGTGCCGATATCTTGGCCCAGCATTTTTTGCTCTCTACAACTAACTGTTGCTATCTAGCAAGCGTGTGCTGACAATTGTTTATGCCCATATCGTGTCTGTCTCCTGACAAACCAAACTTTTGTTGGGGAAACACAAAGCTTTGGGACTTTTGATTGGAAGATCTATTGTTTTCGAAATCAGGGAATACACAGGATATAGTAAGGGCTCAGCCACCAAGAGATGGGGTCGCTATGTATAGGTATCCTGTGTCTATCACCTGTATTTCTTTATACTATTCTTGTATACTATTTGTTGTTTTATGCTACAGGGGCTGAGTTTTTAAGGTATATTATTAAAAGTTATGTATTAATTATTTTCAATAGGAAGGGTTTTTCTTTTTATCTTTTTGTTTTTTCCACTCCCTTAGGTACATCATTTCTTTATGGTGAGTTATTTTCTGTGACATTTAAAAGATATTACATAAATCGCATGCTTAGCTTATAATCTTCTAATCATTTAATTCTGAGGTCTCAGTAGTATAGCATCTTTATTCAAGGATCATGTGTATGAAACAGTATGTATGTATGACAAATTGAGTGTCATTTGAGTTTACCATGACCACGTCTTGAGACTTTAGTTATTCAAAGCCTGAGATATGTCAGGCTAGCGAGATATGACTGGCCTAATAAGCATTAACTTGCTGCCCCTTGTGATGTTCCCTGAGCATCATAAGATCAGTGATTAGTGTTAACTGTTTATGGTACATAGTTTATGATAAGAACACAGATTCATGCTTTACCTTACATGACATTTCCTTTGATTAGGGCAAATTAAATGAATGGACACTTATATAAAGCTTCTTTTGTGTGTGACAGAAACATTCTGTGTGAATTCTGTGTTTATTATGAAGGCAACTCTATTCACATTTCATCTACACACAGATCTTACTCTGACCTGCAGCCATCACTTATACATGTCTAAGGTATTTGGGGGGTACTATCTCTCCCTACAGAGAGCGCCTTAATACATATGTCTTAGGCTACATGCACGCAACCGTATGTGTATTGCGGATCCACAAAAAACCGGAAGACATCCTTATGCCATCCGTTTTTTTTTGTTTTTTTTTGCAGATCCATTGTAACAATGCCTAAAATGGACAAGAATAGGACATGTTCTATTTTTTTGCGGGGCTGCGGAACGGACATACTGATGCGGACAGCACATGGTGTGCTGTCCGCATTTTTTGCGGACCCATTAAAATGAATGGGTCCACATCCTATCCGCAAAAAAAGCGGAAAGGACATGAAAACACACAACGTTCGTGTGCATGTAGCCTAAGGCAAATAGAAGTTGATTTGTTCATTTTCTTCAGAAACTCCTGCACTTTATTGACACTTAAAACAAACAAGTTCAGATGTGTCTAAAATGTGGTGGTCAATGGTTCCCCTTTAAAGAAACTGTATTGGTTAAAACAGAATCATTTTTACATTTTCTTTTTTCCCCACAACGGTGCTTGATGGTTACAATTTCTCATACAACGCACAAAAGCTTAAAGGGAACCTGTCATCAACTTTATGCTGCCCATACTAACGGCAGTATAAAGTAGAGACAGGTGAGTTGATTTCAGCGATCTGTCATTTATAAGTTAAAAGTAAGAGGTTGCCGAGAACCAACATCACAACCATTGCAGACTGGGCCTGGAAAAGAGTCCCGGCCACCTGAGAAGAGTCCTGGTTATTCATGAACTCCTGCTCTCCTGCCCACCTGTTGATGACGGACAGTATTCTACCTAGTTTTCTCGCTTTCTCTCTAGGAGAGAACTGCCAATCATCAGCAGGTGGGCGAGAGAGCAGGAGATTATGGATAACCATGACTCTTCTCAAGTAGATTTGACTCTTCAAGGCCTGGGCTGCAATGATTATGATGCTGGTTCTCAGCCACCACTGACTTTTAGCTCATGGTGACACACCGCTGACATCAGCATTTCTGTCACTATTTTATGCTGCCCTCAATGGGGTCAGCATAAAGTTGATGACAGGTTCCCTTTAAGTGGTTGCAGTTCACTCAAGGTGGCTTTATTACATTTGTTGGTTACTATTCATTTTGGTGACACGTTCCTTGAACAGGCTTGGGCATATCCATATAAGAATTATATCTATTACACTGTTAGCTTTACTGGGACCTCATGTGTGTGTTGACCTCACACGACTGGGATACTTACAATGTATTGTGTGATAAAGTGCACGGTAGAGGTATGGTGGGGGTATGTATTTCACCCGGTGGTTCAGTTTAGCTGGGTGAGATAACTGAAATCCAGAAATAGTGCTGCTTCAGCAAGGCATAGCTTGCTGGAGATTGTTTTGTTTAAAGTTGTATGGGCTGGATTTATTTGGACTGGGAGACAGGTTGGTAGTGGGAGTCTCTCAGTCCACGCCCCTAGTTCACTACAGATATTACCTTTAGCTGAGGAGATCACAGGTGAGGTCAGCTGGGCTATGATCAAGGAGGGATAAGACAACCCTCTGTGCTTGACTGGGAAGGAAGTGACCCTACAGAGAGAGTTGGAGCCGGAGACCCTGTGTGTAAACTGCGTTTTTTTAGGTGAGTCAGGGAGAAGACCTCTTTATTAGGTATAGCCCAGATGGGCAGGTGTTTATTTCGGTTTATGTTTGTGATGGTGCTGAAGTGCAAGAATAAAGCACCATTTGGACTTGAACCCCGTTGTCAGAGGAGAAATCTGTGATTGCAACCCCCTGTGAGAGAGTGATCCCTTACAATTGAAACATTTTTATTAATTAAAAATAAGTAATGAAAAATCCCCAAAAATTTAATTCCACAATTAGTTATGTTTTCAAGTGAATGGTAGCTGAGCTGCCATATGCTAGTACGGAAAACTACATAGTGTACAGAGCCTTCTGCTTCTGCTCCATGCACTGTACAGCTTCTGGTGCTGCTGCAGGCTGAAAGAGCTAATCAGTGGGGGTGCTAGGTGTCGAACCCCAGCCAATCTGTCATGAATAAATGTAGCCTAGACAACCCTTCTAGATTTACTCTGCTGGTCAATATGATTATGGTGATACCAAATTTACATAATTTGTTTTAGTATTTTTGCCCAAAAAAAAATCTGTTTCTGTGTCACTATGTCCTGAAAGCCATAACTTTTTTATTTTTCTATCAATGGTGCTAAATAAGGTCTTCATTTTTTGTGGACTGAATAAACCCCTTAATTAGCATTTCAGCAGCCATAACTTATTTCTCAATGATGTGACTGTATGAGGCCTTGTTTTATGTGGGAGCAGAGGTCGCACTACATTTTTTGCAGACGAATAAAAATACTCCTCTGACCATTTTTGAGGAGTATTTTTACCCAAGGAGGAGTACGAAAGTTGCGGTAGTTCAAATGCATAATACGTAGGCCTACACTTGTTCAGATCTGCGTTGGAGGCTCAGTTTGGAGCCTCTGTTGTAGATTCTGTCGAAAGACCAGACAAAAAAGCCTTATATGCACTTTTTTGTCCGGTAAAAAGACAGATCCTAAACAGAAACTGAACGGATCTCATCATAGTCGATGGAGTCTGTTCAGCTTCTTCCCTGTGGGGTGACAGAAGGAGGGGGGAGCAGGGTCACTAGTGGGGGGGGGGGGTCCTATTAGATTTTGTGCCTCCCCTTCTTGTATTTCTGTAAGCCATGTCCTCATCATAACTATTCTGCACACCTAGAGACTACGCTGCTCATTATCCTGCAGCTGGAGGGGGGTGCTAGTTATGGGGTGATAGCAAGGTGGACAGAACAACCACTCTCCTACCCCCCAGCCCGCTCTACCCGGTGGCCGGGCGGAACACATGCCATGGGGCAGCTCTTCTCTCAGACCATGGACCAGTCACATGAGTCCGCGACTCCTAACCTCTCCAGCGGCCCTGTCATGTTTCCCGGGGTCCTCGGGCAGCGCGCCCAGCTCTCCTTACAACAGCCACCCCAAGAGCCAGCACCTCCTCCTTCTAGTTCCCGATGGCTTTCCCTGCTGCAGGACCTGTATCGCTTCAGCGCGCGACTATACCAACCAATAACAAAGCTCCTTGCTGTAAGGAGCTTTGCTATTGGTTATTTCAGACACAGGCAGCATCAATGCGCTGCCTGCGCCGTTCACAGCACTCACTGCGCTGATAATTGTGGGGGAAAAGTCTAAGGCGTATTGGTACGCCTTAGACTTTTCTTCACGGAGTAAAATGGCCTATGACGCTTGTACAGGCGTTATTGCGACCTCTGTTAGCATATATGTTTTTTATTTGTTTTAACAATGGAACTCTATAGTGATGGATGCCCCAGTATGGCATCTGTCTGAGGCATCCATTAACATACAGTTTTTTTTGCATACATTAAACATATGACAAAAATCAAATACTTCCATTATTTTCATTGTTCTGCTCAACTAACGGAGCAGAGCAGAAATAAATAGTGGTGGTGTGAACGGGGGCTAAGAGGTGGGTATGCGGGGAACCATTACTGGTCTAAATAACATGAATCAATTATGGCAAAGTGATAAAGTCCAGTCCAATATGGCAGATCTTCCCTGTACTTGGCTATAATAGCCTGCTGTGCATTTACTACACACTGCAACACATACATCACACACCCTGCACTACATAAATCAGTATGAGATGTGTGTGGTGCAGTGTGTGATGTGTGTGGTGCAGTGTGTGATGTGTGTGATGTGTGTGGTGCAGTGTGTAGATCACACACTGTACTACATACATTACACATATCAATACATTGCTGCACTTTCACCTTGTGGTGCAGGTCAGACTGGATGTCCGGGCTCCCCTGCAGTTGTCGAGCACTCCATTCCTCTTCATCTCCAAGCCATGTTTGCCGGCGCAGCGCTGCCCCTGCTCTCTTCATACATCGGGACTCGGGAGCCTTGGTACGTCTTAGACGTACCAAGGCTCATTGGATACAGTGGAGGCCATTTTGGCACCCAAAATGACAGTTATTGAAGCAGACCCAGCATGCATGTGGAACCTACACTCCCTGAAGTGTATGGTAGCCGTCATGGCACTTAACAGGTAGAATTTAGTGTTAGGTACCCGTCTAACAGAGATCGCCTTGACGTGCGGCAGACGGGCTCAAATAATTTTGTACAAAACGATTTGCCAAGTATCTCTCACTTATAGTGTAGCGCTTGTAATTATTATGCAATTTTGTACTCTATATTGCAGTGAGTTGTCGCATTGCATGTTTTGTCTTTTAATGTTGTTCCCTACCATAGCAATGTGCTCCTGCGGTTTGGTATGTGCTGACTGACCCCCTTTTTGTCTTTCTTTGCAGTTTGTACTGGAGGTGTGGCTGCCTCCTCAGTCATGCACTCCTGACCACCTTGTCTGCCCTATAGGCTGATTTTAATTAGTGTGAGTATATAGTCAGGCCTGCTCCCCCTCACTCACTGAAGCCATTTGGCACCAGGAGTGAGATAGTTTGTGGACTCTCACTGCAGTCTTTGGTGGCCATTTGGCGACGGGGGTGTTGTGGAGTGGGCCTGCATGCATGTTGGTACCTGCACTCATTGGATGCAGTGGAGGCCATTTTGGCACACAAAATGACAGTTATTGAAGCAGACCCAGCATGCATGTGGAACCTACACTCCCTGAAGTGTATGGTAGCCGTCATGGCACTTAACAGGTAGAATTTAGTGTTAGGAACCCGTCTAACAGAGATCGCCTTGACGTGCGGCAGACGGGCTCAAATAATTTTGTACAAAACGATTTGCCAAGTATCTCTCACTTATAGTGTAGCACTTGTAATTATTATGCAATTTTGTACTCTAGATTGCAGTGAGTTGTCGCATTGCATGTTTTGTCTTTTAGTAATGTATTCAATCAAACTTCTGCTCATTCTGGGCTTAGAAGTCCAGGCATCACTCCTACTCTGTCCCTGTATGATTGTGCATACACAAATAGCTGTCACTCACTGATTAGACTGCCCACTGGACACCTAAGGGTACTTTCACACGTTTTTATTTTCCGGCGCTGAGTTTCGTCCTATGGGCCCAAATCCGGAAAAGAACTGATCAGTTTTATCCCTATGCATTCTGAATGGAGAGTAATCCGTTAAGGATGCATCAGGATGTCTTCAGTTCAGTCTTTTTTACTGATCAGGCTTTTCAGAAAACCGTAACATGTTGTATTTTCCAAACGCCCCCCCAGCGGCACAACAGGAGGATACCCCGCCTCCCCAGGGACAGGAAACAACGTGGAGATCTTTAAATACTCCACTCCCCTTACCTGCTCCAGTTGTTTCCTGTCCCTCTGGGACTAGCGTGGAGTTCACCTGTGGGAGTTTGTTTTCCCTACAGAAAGACCGCCGGCAGTTCAGATAGGGGAGCAGGATCGCGGGACTGCGGTGCGGTCCTCCCCGTCTCTCAGATGCGTCCTCCGGTGGAGGCAGCCCCGGGCAGCGCTTCCTGGTCTCATTTCTCGCGAGAGGAAGGCGCTGGTCACGTGAGCGCAACCTCACAGGCACAGAAGAGTGACGTCCTTTCCCCTAGGAGTTTTAAAAAATTGCGGGAATTGGCGGCGTCCTGAGATTCAGCCTGCGACATGTTGGCATCTGGAGAGGACGCAATGCGCAGACCCACGGATCCATCCAAGACTGGCAGCCAGGTAAGCTACCCTCCTCTTGGGGGAAATGAAAAATGCCTGGGGTAGCCTGTGATCACTGAGGGGTTAGATTCTTTCCTTTTTTACTGCACTGGATAAGGGACTGTACCTCTCCCTTTTTTAACAGACTAGACAGCCCCCTTTATTAAACCAGTTTTTGACTTATATCTATAGGTCAGGGAAGCTCAGAAGTCTACCGAATCTCAGCGAGTCAAAAAATGCTCCATTTGTAAAAAAGCCTTACCGTCAGGTTATAAGAAACCCCTTTGTTCAAAGTGTTTGGAGAAAATTGTTTCGGAAGAGTCCCTTTCCTTATTGGACAATATTAGAAAGACTAGCCACCACGTCCCAGAAACCTTCTACTTCCATGATGGAGATGTCTGCTACTTTAAAGTCGGAATATCAGGAAGAGGATTTAGATGAAGGGGAGCTCCCCTCAGAGTCTGAGCCTCTTTCCTCTGAGGACGAATCCGGGAAGCCTCTCTGTTCCATAGAGGACACTGAAGCATTATTGAAAACCATTAGAGCAACCCTAAACTTAGAGGAGTCTAAACAATCCAAAACTATACAGGATTTGATGTTTAAAGGCTTAGGAGAAAAGAGGAAAAGGGTGTTTCCCCTCCACTCTAATATTACAAAATTAATTAGTAAGGAATGGACCGATCTGGAAAAAAGACCGAGCGTCTCTAGGGTCCTGAAAAGAAAATATCCCTTTTCAGAGGAAGATACGTCCTTTTGGGACAAATGTCCTAGAGTGGATGCCCCGGTAGCAAAAATTACAAAAAAATCGGCTTTACCCTTTGAGTATTTGGGTCTCCTAAAGGACCCGATGGATAAAAGAAGTGAGGCTCTACTAAAAAAGTCGTGAGAGGCTTCCATGTCCATCCTTAGACCTAGCGTAGCCTCAACCTATACAGCCAGGTCCATGTCCATCTGGTTAAACCAGTTAGAAGAACACCTAGTAACAGGAACCCCTAGAGAGGATATTTTAGCATCTCTGCCAGTTCTTAAGCAGGCAGCAAATTTTTTGTCTAAAGCTTCGGTCGATTCTATAAAACTAGCAGCCAGATCAGCGGCCCTCTCAAATTCCACCAGAAGGGCGGTGTGGCTTAGGTCCTGGTCAGGTGATGCAGCATCTAAAAACAAGCTTTGTGGCATCCCCTGCGAAGGTGATAGGGTGTTCGGGTCAGTCCTGGACGACATCCTAGAAAAGGCCACAGACAAAAAAAAGGGATTTCCCTCTGAACAAAGGAATTTTCGTCAAAGACGATTTTTTCCTTCATCTAGACAAGACCAGAAAAGAAAAGATTTTTCTTCCCAGTGGCGTTCAGGAAGAGGAAGAAGACGAGGTTTTTTATTCAACCCCTCAGACTCCTCCCAAAAATCATCAAAACAATGACGCCAGAAGCAAGGTAGGAGGAAGGCTAAAATACTTTCTCCCCGCCTCTGAGAATATTTCCAACTCCCCTTGGGTGTTGGATGTAGTCTCACCAGGCCTAAAACTGGAATTCTCCTCTCTTCCCCAGGAGGTGTTCCACATCACCAAAAAAAACAATCCAGTTCAAGCGTTAATTCTAGATCAGATAAAGATCCTTTTACAAAAGGAAGCTATACTGTCAGTTCCCCCAGAAGAACAGGAAACAGGTTATTATTCTCCTATATTTCTAGTCAGAAAACCAAACGGCTCATACAGAGCCATTATAAACTTAAAAGGACTGAACCAACATCTACTTTACAAACTATTCAAGATGGAGAGCATAAAATCCACGATAAGTCTATTACAAAGAAACATCTTTATGGCAACCCTAGACCTCACCGACGCGTACTACCATATTCCAATCTGCAGAGAACATCAGAAATTCCTCAGATTTACAGTACAACAAAATTCGGTGGTACACCATTATCAATTCCAAGTCCTTCCTTTCGGCATTACGTTAGCACCAAGAGTCTTCTCCAAAGTGATGGCAGAGGTGATAGCAGACCTTCATATAAAAGGCATATTAGTTGTGCCTTAGGCTACTTTCACACTAGCGTTCGATCGGATCCGTTCTGAACGGATCCGATCATATTAATGCAGACGGAGGCTCCGTTCAGAACGGATCCGTCTGCATTAAAATGGCAAAAAAAAGCTAAGTGTGAAAATAGCCTTGGACGGATCCATCCAGACTTTCAATGTAAAGTCAATGGGGGACGGATCCGCTTGAAGATTGAGCCATATTGTGACATCTTCAAGCGGATCCGTTCCCATTGACTTACATTGTAAGTCTGGACGGATCTGCACGCCTCCGCACGGCCAGGTGGACACCCGAACGCTGCAAGCAGCGTTCAGCTGTCAGCCTGTCCGTGCGGAGGCGAGCGGAGGCTGAACGCCGCCAGACTGATGCAGTCTGAGCGGATCCGCTCCATTCAGACTGCATCAGGGCTGGACGGCTGCGTTCGGGTCCGCTCGTGAGCCCCTTCAAACGGAGCTCACGAGCGGACACCCGAACGCTAGTGTGAAAGCAGCCTTACTTAGACGACTTCCTAATAGCAGCAGTATCAGAGAGTCTTCTGTTAGAACAGATAGAGTTAGTGAAACAAAGCCTAACGAATCTGGGGTGGCTAATAAATATGGAAAAGTCAGACCTCCGGCCCGAAAAAAGAAAGATATCTTTAGGAATGCTGCTGGACTCAGATCTCATGAGGACCTTCCTCCCACAGGAAAAGATTCAAACTATCAAGCAAGAATTTACTCTATTCCGCAACAGATCGAGAGAGACAATCAGGTCAATAATGAAGATCTTGGGTCTGATGTCCTCAACTATCCCAGCAGTGAAGTGGGCCCAGGCTCACTCGCGAACTCTTCAGTCTTTCATGCTCAGAAGCTGGAACAAGAGCATAGCTTCACTAGAGCTGAAGGTAGAAGTCCCTCAGTATGTAAGAAATTCCTTAAATTAGTGGTTGATCAGCAAGAATCTAAACGCAGGCGTCCCGTGGCAACAAACAAATGTAGTCACTATTACTACAGATGCCAGCAAAAACGGCTGGGGAGCCTTTACAGACAGGTCCGTAGTACAGGGTGGCTGGCAAGGACATCTAAACCTAGCCTCTTCCAACCTGAAGGAGTTAACCGCAGTCTGGGAAGCCTTGAAGGCCCTTCACTCAGAGATCTGTGGAAAAGAAGTGAGAATACTCTCAGACAACACTACAGCTGTGGCCTATCTGAACAGGCAGGGAGGCACAAGAAGCCCATCCTTAGCGAAGGTCACAAGAGAAATTTTCCAGTGGGCAGAAAGGAGCATACTGTCAATATCAGCAGTTCACATAAGGGGAGAAGACAACACAGTCACAGACTTTCTCAGCAGGGATGTCTTAAAGGAAGGGGAATGGTCCTTAAACCCAAGAATATTCCATCAGATAGCGCAAAGATGGTTCCTTCCAGAAGTAGATCTGTTCGCCACACGTCAAAACAGACAAATAGAGAAGTTCGGCTCTCTAGCTTATACAGATCACCCACTCATAGTGCATTCTCTCTCCCACCCAAGGCCAAAAGTAAACTTGTATGCCTTCCCTCCCTTTGCGTTAATCCCCAGAGTGCTGCAAAAGGTGCTACAGGAGAATCACAGGCTGATCCTGATTGCACCTTACTGGCCCAAGAGATCATGGTTCCCTCTCCTAGTGAGGATGTCAGCAGGAGACGTGTGGCTACTACCAGACATCCCGGATCTCCTTCATCAAGGCCCAGTATGGCATCCCAGGACAACGCAACTTCAGTTAGCAGCATGGAAACTGAGCGGGAGATATTAAAGGGAAAGGGCCTCTCGGACACGGTAATTTCCACAATTCTTTATAGCCGCAAAAAGGTAACATCTAAGATTTATGACAGAATCTGGCAGTCTTTCAGAAAATTTACAGGTGGTGATACCAGAGGTCCCCTTGTAATCACTAAGGTCCTAGAGTTTCTCCAGTCAGGACTACAGAAGGGGCTAAGAGTCAGCACTATAAAAGTCCACATATCAGCTTTGAGTGCCTTACTTGATATAAAATTAGCAGAGATAGACCTTGTTAAGACATTTGTGAGAGGAGCTCGAAGAAAACAACCAATAGTGAGGTCCACTGTCCCCCCTTGGGACTTGAATTTAGTGTTGGCTGCCTTATCAGACAGTCCTTTTGAACCCTTAGCTGAAATAGCTCTAAAATTACTTACCTTTAAAACAGTTTTCTTAGTAGCTATCACCACGGCTAGAATGGTGGGGAAAATCCAGGCCTTCTTGTACAGGCCCCCCTACCTGTCAAGGATGATAGGATAGTACTGAGACATTCTCCCTCTTTTTTGCCTAAGGTGGTCTCTAAGTTCCACTGTCTACAGTAAGTGTCCCTCCCTTCCTTTGGATCCCCATCAGGCAGTCAGGAGCAAAGACGGTTCCATAACCTGGATGTAAGAAGAGCAGTTGGGCCTACCTAAAGTCTACGGAAGATCTCAGAAAAACTTACTTACCGGTAATTGGTTTTTCCTCTAGCCCCCACAGCGGCACAGGGAATTTCCCACCCAGTAATTAATAAAACTTTTGTTTAAAAAAAATAAAAACTTTTTTTTGTCATTTCTTGGAAAGTATCCTTGTCTAATTTCAATAACACATAAAGATTAATATTGTCGCATCCATTTCAGAGTTTCTCGGTTATTTACTGGAGCAGGTAAGGGGAGGGGAGTATTTAAAGATCTCCACGTTGTTTCCTGTCCCTGGGGAGGCGGGGTATTCCTCCTGTCGTGCCGCTGTGGGGGCTAGAGGAAAAACCAATTACCAGGAAGTTACCTCCGGCCAAAAATCCGAAACACTTTGACTGAACGCCGGATCCGGCATTTTTCCCATTGACTTGCATTAATGCCGGATCCGGCCCTGTGTGTTCCGTCAAACCGGATCCGGCTTTTGCATGTTAAACGCGAAAAAAAAAAAAGTTAAAGTCCATAAATGGCGGATCTGTTTTTTCCAATGCATTTTTTCATTGTGATCTGAATCCTGATCAGGATTCAAATGTAATCTGTTTTCACGTTTTTCCGGATCCAGCGAGCAGTTCCGGTGATGGAATTGGCCTGCCTGATTCAAACAACTCTAGTGTGTAAGTATCCTTAACCCGAAATGCGCAGAGAATTAAAGACAAGTTATACTGGATCTTTTTCCATATAATTTGTCACTTTGTCCAGCTCCTTCTGTTCTGTAACATGCTACCTTTAGACTGGATTGCATTTTCATGGTGGCAGGTTCCATTTAAATGGATTATAGAATGTACATAATCAATATTTGCCAGCACAAGCTTTGAGTATATCAAAACTGAATTAGCACTGGAAAATCACCAGTCGCTCACCTAAGGTTACTATGTTTATTTCTAAGTGGACCACAAAGATCTGGAGATCAAAAGATCCAGACACTGATTCCCTTATGACAGATGCAAGACCTAAACACACTTCCTCAAGATAGTGGAGATTCTATTGCTAAAAGTTTGCCCTTTTATTTTTCAGTAAGATGCATGTAAATAAGTACTTTTGTATAAATAGGGGTAAATGTGAAATTGGATTTAGTTATAGAAAATAATTTCAATAATTTAATGAATTGAATTAGCTGACCTGCTCTCATATTACCAATAATGAGAACGACTACTCAGTCTCACTTCACATCATTGTGTCTGTAGCTAAACATGGTGAGTGTTGCAATAAACCATCAAAGCTCTTTTTGACATGACCTTGTTAAAAAAAAAGGTCTTTTGTTATGTTCCTTTCAAACAAAATTACGGCATATTGCGAATAATTTCTGCCTTTACCACTAATCTACTCTCAGAGAAGAAAGTATATGATATTTTTATCAGTTTAAAAGGAAATCAAAATGCTTCCACATCAAAGCTGCAGTGTCACTAAAATCCTCAGAACTGGGGGAATACATAAAATTGTGGCTCTTCTGAAGATGAAACAAAAATGATTGCAAGTGAAGAACAACAAAGGCAAAGCTCTCTTCACAAAGGGACACTATTAAGCCCTGCTAAGGTTGACTCTCTGCCAAACGTTTCAAATTATCTCCACTGGTGCTGCTAGATTTTTTCCTTTGTTATTTATGGTCAGATGTTACATGCCTTCAAAGCCATACTGTTACTTTTTGCTTATCTGGATCAGTGAAAAACACAATTTATTTATATTCGGCCTCAGCGAAAACTCTTGTGATCTTTATATGAATGCATCCCAAGGGGGGGAAAATCATAAAAGCCAAATCCAAAACACACAAGTCCATAAAACGTTTAATATAAGAAGTGCACATAGGATATGCTACATATTAATTTATCCCCATGGTAAATATACATGATTTAAAAACACTGATATAAAAAAAGAACAACAGCATATTTCCAAATTCAAAGCATATTTCTTAAATAAAAATGGTTCCGACCATGTGTTACACGGGGTACAATAAAACCCATGTATTCGCTTTGTTAAAGGGACAATACCAACAGAATGTTTTTTTTTTCACATATGAACAGCCTAGATGTAAATATTTTATGCAATTTTTATTTTACAAGTAATGACTGGATGGTTTTCTGGATGTCATTTTTTGAAGCCACTTATTGCATTCTACAACCTATCCTGGCTCTTTATCCTTCTCCTTTGCTTGGACTTTTAGCATGAAGAACAGCCTCTCTTGACCTTCTCAGACCATCACTGTGACCAGAGAGCACCCTGTAAAGGCTCAATTAGAACATCACACATTACACTGATAAGTGCAATGCTCATCTGTGGCCAATTTTATCTAAGCCTATCAAGAGAACAATAAAGCTGTCATACTGTTACCCTTATTCTACACCTACTATTATACTAATACCTTCCACTCACAGCAGTAAAGTAACAATGGGATCCCTACCCATTTTTATCTCTGTGCTGACTGCTACAGAAGGACAATATTTTGGTAATCTTTAATGGAATAGTACTGCCAAAATTAAAAACAGCCACAATTCTTAAAAAATGTTTTTGTATGTTAACTTTGTTTTCTTGCATGTCACTAATTTTTGCTGGATTCACTATGGATTTTTGTAAAATCGTATGGAGTTAAAGAGCGTTATTTACTTTGGCTGTCAGGAAGAGCTGAAAAAGGGGCAATGATCCTATGTCCTTAAAGGGGTTGTCTCATCTCAGACAATGGGGGCATATCCATCGCTGGGAACTGCACCTATACCGAGAAAGGAGCCCCAAAAGTGGTGGAGGGCGCACTGTGCATGCGCAGCCACCCTCCATTCATTTTCTATGGGGCCGAAGAAAATAGCCGAGCGCTGGCTTGGCTATTTCCGTCAGGCCCATAGAAGTGAATGGAAGCGGTGGCTGGTCATGCACGGTGTGCTGCCATTCTCTTCTGAGGGGAGAGCACTTGGTGGTGGCCGGACCGGAGTCCTCCAGCCGCCACTTTGCGGGGCTCCGTTCCCGATATAGGTGCGGGTCCCAGAGGTGGGACCTGCACCTATAAGACAATGGGGGCATATCCTAGCGATATGCCCCCATTGTCTGTGATGAGACAACCCCTTTAATAATGTAATCTGAAGATGTATGATTTGGTGGAGAATAGTTATTAGAATTTTTAGAATACATGATGATAATATGTACTGTTCAAACATAGCATTAAAACCAGCGATAAGTGACCTGTATAACTGTATTGTCTTGTTACTAAGGCACCTATCAAGGGTGGGCAGCAAGAGAACAGTCAGTTCTTGAAGCTAATGTATTGGGAAATGGAGAAGGGCCAATATGTGAAGACTGGGTCATAGCATCTCCAAACTGACAGGTCTCGTAGCATGTTTCTGTTATACAGTGGTTACTACCTACTAAAGTGGTCCAAGAAAGGTCAACTAGTGAACAAGCTTTTGGTCCATGGGTGCCCAAGGCTCACAGATCGCTGTCTGATCCAAAGCACCTTGCAGGACTTATGGATTGCAGTGCAAACTGCAAGGGAGCTGAGCCGATTTTTATGGGAAAAGATGCCGTAAAACTTGCAATTTATACACTTAAAGCTCGGCTATTTTTTACTTCATTGTTCACAGGGAGATATCAGTCATTCTCTGTACACACACTTAAAGTACTATTACACCAGCAGATGTCATACAGATCACGATAAACGATCAAAGACGAAGCAGCTCGTTAATGACGAAAGTTTCACTTATTATAAACATAGATAATCGTTTGTACTTGCGGTGATTACTCATTCCTTGTTATTACATGTAAAGATGGGGGACAGATGCTTAGTCAAGAAGGTGGTATGAGATCTTTAGCGAGTAGATGACTCCATATTATATAAATGGATATATTTTTCTATCTATTTTAAGCATGCTAAAAGATAACGATGAGAAACGAGCAATTTGTCGCTCGTCTTTGAATCGTTCATATTTATTACATAACATGATTATCATTCATTTTCGCTCGCATGCACGAGAATCTGTACTGATAACACCTCCTACATGAACAATGAAATAAGAAAGAGAAGAGATTAAAATGTATAAATTGCAAGTTTTACTGAATCTTTTCCCACAAATATATATAAAATAAAGAAAACACAGATTTTGTATTTTAAGCATCCATTATGCTTATTTCTGCACATGGCATCCTTTTTAACCATTTCCGTCTGAGATCCGTTATTTTAGACAAAAAAAAAAATGTCTGTTTTATTCTTTATTTTTCTTTTCTTCTGACAGATAAGAAGAACAGGGGAAAAAATGGTGATCAGAACCCAGTCTAAACGATATATGTGGATTTATCTGTTTTATAGGGGGACGCTTCTAAGAAAATTAAATTTACAGCATATACTGTTCAACAAAATAATGAAAGCCTGTAATAATTGTAGTTCTTTCAAAGAAAACAGATCTGATGTTCGATCCCAGACATTGGCCCAGATTTACTAATCCTGGAGATGGTGTAAACTTAGGCTGTCTAGACATGCACAAAATGATCAAGGGGCTCAAGCTGGAGGATAAATTTGGTGTATGGCTAAACACTTTTGTCTAACTTTATACCTATAATAACTATTGGTTGGCTTACTTCGCGGCAGAATTGTATGCCAGAATCGCAGCACAATTTTAGTGCAAAATATTACATCTTAGGCCACGATCCTCTATTCCTAAAACACAAACCTTTCCATAAAGGCATGTTCCCTTGGTGAGCTAGGCACAGTGAATTTTTCTAAAACTTGAAATTGTTGGCACAATTTACAAAATGTTTTAGAGTCATTCACATTAGTAAATGACCATTCTCTCTTTCCTGTACGGATTTCTTAAATGAGATATGAACAGGTTAGATTTTGTTATGCAGCCTTCCAAAGTTTGGTTTAAACATAGTGGATAATAAAGAAATAGAAATGATGTAAGATAAGTTGATATTCCAAGGTATGATCCCTGTGCCAAGACCTCATTAATGTATGTGCTGAATTCACTGCGCAGAAGCTGATAAAGATTAAATGTTCCACGCTAATCTGTGCCCCATAGTAAAAAAAAAAAGGAATTAATAAAAAAAATCTAGTAAATTGTAAAAAATAATTAAAATCCACAAAAGTTATAAAATATAAAGGAAAAATACAAAAACAAAAAGTCCCCTTAAAAAGTGCCCACCCCTCTGAACCCACATGCATCCATTTTAGATATCTTTATATAAATATGTGTTTTACAAGGGCGTCAGGTGCTCAGGCATTAATATGGTTGTCCAATTTTTCTCGGTTGTCCTCTTCAGCCCTGTCTGCCTTCGGTCACAAAAAAATTCTGCATTTCATTTCCTCTCCCATTTATATGAATGAGATGAACAGCTGTAATTACAATGCGCCGGCACTACCATATAGGCGGCATGACGAGAACCCAGCCCTCGCACTAGTGCCGCAGACCCTTTAAACAGCTACGAGTCAGGGGTGTCGAGAGTCGGACCCCCACTGATTTGGTATTGATGATAGGTCATCAATATCATGAAAGCTGAATACCCCTTTAAACCTGTACACAAAGGGGCAGGTTTAAGATGGCGATATCGCAGCAAGAAATAGCTTTTCACATGCTGGAATTTGCGAGGCAGGGTCCGTTGTGACAGTACAGTGACATTTTCAGAATAAAAATTCGGTAAATGTGCTCCGCATAGAAACTGCATTTCATGTTGGGTAAAGCAATTCGAAACCACTGGCTGTTTATGTCATTGGAAAGACTTCAAAAGAGACAGGACTTGAGCCGTGTACGAGCATAGTCCTAGAAAGTCGGCCAGGCTGACTAGTATGGAATTGGAACTGCTAGAGATCACGGTATGGTGATCACATCTTATGAAAATGTCTGCTTTGAAAGACATACAGATTACAAATGCTTCAGGGGCTGAAACCGGACATCAAATCAAAACACTGTGACTTTGGCATTGACTTGGGCCTCACCCAAAGTAAATGTGCAATGAGCAGGCGGAAAGTCTACGGTCCCTTCTTTTTTGCTGAGGATACTGTCACTGACCACTTCTACCTGGAAATGTTAAGGGAATGTCACAGATAGAAGATCTGCCAAACCTAGTCTGTCAGCAAGATGGTACTCCTCCTCATTTCTAGTTCTTAGTTCTAGGATGTTTGCCGATACCTGAATAAAACTCTACCTGAATGTTGGATTGGCAGCACCGGAATAAACAATTCACCAATGTTTCGCTGACCTCCACAATCACCTTATCTAACACCTACATTATACGAGTGCCAGCATATCCTCGGATATGAACTCCACTTTTTTAGTGATGCATCATCTCCCGTCGTTCAGACCCCTATGGCTTGGGGGGGGGGGCTACATTATACAGTGCATTTGCCCCCCCCCCCCCTCCCCCAAGCCATAGGGGTCTGAATGACGGGAGATGATGCATCACTAAAAAAGTGGAGTTCACCATTAGAGCTCACACTGAACATTTGTAATGTATAGATAAAACTCAGCTAGATAGTGTATTTTTATGTTAATAGATGCATGTTATGTTCTCTCAGTTCGGCACATTTTTTTTTTTTGTATCCCCCTAGCTATACACACACTGTATACCCACAGTTCTGTACTTGTGGTCACAATAAGACTTATACTGCCATCTTGTGGTAAAGACTGGAAATATCAGGATATACAGTAAAATTTTCCATCTCCCTGTAGTCACATTTAATCCTATGAATATGTATTTTATACAGTGCTAATGCGAACCAAACTTTCCAGTAAAGTATATGAAAAGGTTTTAGTAAAGTCATTAAAGAGTACTAGCTGAGTTCTGGGGGATTGTAACTTTACTGAGTGGATGGAGGCTTAGAGAATTACCCTCCACTTGAGCCCAAACAGCCATATTAATTAGGGTGCATTCACACGACCGTATGTATTTTTCAGTCCGCAAAACATACGGATGGTGCCTGTGTGACATCCATGTTGCATCAATTTTTTCTGTGGAGCCATTGTAACAATGCCTATTCTTGTCTGCAAATCGGATGAGAATAGGACATTTTTTATTTTTTTTTGCGGGACTGCGGAACGGACACACGGATGCGGACAGCACACGATGTGCTGTCCACATTTTTTGCAGACCCATTAAAATGAATGGGTCCACATTCAATCCACAAAAAATGTGGATTGGATATTGATCAAAAATACGGGTTGTTAAGCAACAGACAACAGGTCACCAGTCCTGCGCAGGTTTAAAGGGAACCTGTCATGTGGATATTTGATTAGAATTTAACTAATTATACACAATCATTAACCTGCTCAGGACCGCCGTACGCAGGATTGCGTCTTTGTGGCGGTCCTGTTCTTCTGGGTGGACGCGCCGGTGCGTCCTCTCGCGAGACGCGAGATTTCGGGAAAAGCTGGCCCGCGCATGCGCATCGCAGGCCGGCAAAATTCAAAAGACAATTTCGTCATCAACCTGCCAGCCAATGATCGTGGCTGGCAGGTTGCTGATTTTCAAAAAAACGAATCAGCAGCCAGATAACACATCATATTTAGTAAATATGATGTGTTATATGGCTGCTGTGCTCTTCTGCTCCTTCTTTTGGTCGGTTGGTTCCAGCAGAGGAGCAGAGGAGCACACATCACTGTGAGTACCCACCAACACCACACTTAGCCCCCAGATCACCTCCCAGCACCCCAATTAACCCTTTGATCACCCCTGTCAATCACTAGTGAAAAGGAAAAAAGTGATCAGTGCAAACTGTCACTTTTTTTTTTCACTGGTATTGACTGATAGGTTTTAGTATAGTTTAGGTCCCTTGGTTAGGTAGTTTAGCGATCAGTTAGCGCCCAGCCCACCGCACCGCAGTCCCTTATTCACTGATTAGCGTATTGCTAATCAGCATTTGTACTTTTATAGTATCTGGAAGTGATCAAAACTGATCACGGTCAGATCTATAATAGTATTAGTGTCACTTTAGTTTGCCCTCCACCCAAAACGCAGTGTTTGCCCGATCAGGCCTGATCGGTCGCCCACACGTGCGTTCGCCCACGCCCGCCCCACCGCAGTGACCCCCCAAAAAATTTTTTTTGATCACTGCACATTCACTTTACACGCACTGCGGCGATAAAAAAAATCCGTTTTGATATCAACCGCAGCGGCCTCCGGTACTTCGCTAGCCTCCCCTTTGTAAGACAGGCTTGCTTTTTTTCTTGGGTAGTCTCAGGGAATACCCCTAAATTTAGTTGCCCAAATGTCAAACAGGGGGTATTCTTCTGAAGAGGCCTACAGGCTTCTGACCCAGTCGGATGAGGAATGGGAACCCTCATCTGATGAATCTAGCGGGTCAGAATACGAACCTGTAGAAAGCAGTGGCTCTCTGACCCAAAGTTCGGACGAGGAGGCTGAGGTCCCTGATAGCACCAGGCGTACCCGGCCCCGTGTCGCTAGACCGCAGGTTGCGCAGGATCCGCTTCAAGAGCAGCAGAGTGGGGCTGGTGCTGTCGGATTACGTGGTGAGGCATACACCAGCAGCGCAGCCCTTCCTGGACCTAGTACCAGCACTCCCGTACAACCTGGTGAAGTGGCGAGCACCAGAAGGGCAGTTGAAGGTGGTACGGTGGCATGAGCAGTAGTGACCCCGTCGCAGCCACCGCAAAGACGTGCCCGTAGAGCCCCTAGAATCCCTGAGGTGCTGGCAAACCCTGATTGGCAGTCCCCAACTTCAGCCGCACCTGTAGTTTTCCCTTTCACTGCCCAGTCTGGAGTTCGGGTTGAGACAGCTCAGATCGGTTCGGCCCTGGGATTTTTTGAGCTGTTCTTGACTGCGGAGCTCTTGGACTTAGTCGTGGCCGAAACAAATCGGTATGCCACACAATTTATTTCCGCCAACCCGGGAAGCTCTTATGCCCAGTCTTTCCGGTGGAAACCCGTCCAAGTTTCCGAAATTAAAACTTTTCTGGGCCTTCTCCTCAACATGGGTCTAACTAAAAAGCATGAATTGCGGTCATATTGGTCCACGAACCCAATTCATCACATGCCCATGTTCTCTGCTGCTATGTCCAGGACACGATTTGAGACCATCCTGCGTTTCCTGCACTTTAGTGATAACAGCACCTCCCGTCCCAGAGGCCACCCTGCTTTTGACCGGCTCCACAAAATTCGGCCCCTCATAGACCATTTCAACCTGAAATTTGCAGATTTGTATACCCCTGAGCAAAACATCTGCGTAGACGAGTCCCTGATACATTTTACCGGGCGCCTTGGCTTCAAACAATACATCCCAAGCAAGCGCGCCCGGTATGGGGTCAAATTGTATAAGCTCTGTGAAAGGGCCACAGGCTATACCCACAAATTTCGGATCTATGAGGGAAAAGATCAGACCCTGGAGCCGGTCGGTTGCCCTGACTACCTGGGGAGCAGTGGGAAGACAGTTTGGGACTTGGTGTCACCCTTATTCGGCAAGGGGTACCATCTTTATGTGGACAATTTTTACACAAGTGTGGCCCTCTTTAGGCATTTGTTTCTAGAACGGATTGGACTAGTCGCGCGGGCTTCCCCCAACGGCTCGTTACCACCCGTCTTGCAAGGGGGCAGAGGGCCGCACTGTGTAACGAAGAACTGCTCGCGGTGAAATGGAGAGACAAGCGTGACGTTTACATGCTCTCCTCCATTCACGCAGACATGACAATCCAAATTGAGCGAGCAACCCGTGTTATTGAAAAGCCCCTCTCAGTCCACGACTATAACCTTCACATGGGAGGTGTGGACTTCAATGACCAGATGTTGGCTCCGTATTTAGTGTCCCGCAGAACCAGACGCTGGTATAAGAAGGTGTCTGTATATTTATTTCAATTGGCTCTGTATAATAGTTTTGTTCTCTACAGTAAGGCTGGGAGAACTGGATCCTTCCTCAAATTTCAGGAAGAGATCATCGCGAACCTCCTGTACCCAGGAGGTTCCGTGGCCCCATCCACCAGTGTAGTTAGCCGTCTACACGAGCGACATTTCCCCAGTGTCGTTCCTGGTACCTCAAACCGACCGCCACCCCGAAAAAAATGTTGTGTCTGTAGCAGGAGTGGAATAAGGCGTGACACCCGCTATTTCTGTCCTGACTGTCCTGACCACCCTGCCCTATGCTTTGGAGAGTGTTTCCGGAAGTACCACACACAGGTACACCTAGCATAGGGATCATCTCACCAGGACAGGCACACAGGGCTATTAGGGCCCATTCACATACAGCTGCTGCAAACCTCTCCTTTCACCTGGGACAAAGTGCATAACGCACTTCGCCACATCTTTGGGCGATTTGCGCTTTGCACATTGACCCATGGGGAAGGAGAGGTTTGTTCTATAAAGGTAAAAAAAAAAAAAAATAATAATAAAAAACACCAGTAAGCAAAAAGGTTAATGTTTAGTTCAAAAAGTTAAAGTTTATATGTTCTGTTCCAAAGTTAATAAAATTATTGCGTTGCAGCCTGGTTTTTTCATATTTTTTTTTTTACCTTCCAGGTGGACCAACCGATCGACTAGCTGCAGCACTGATGTGCATTCTGACAGAAGCATTGCGCTGCTGTCAGATTACACGCAAGTCGGTGTATGCGGCGCTGCAAGACGAGATTTCTACTCTGCAGTAACAGATACGTTTGCCAAGGCATACGAGCTGAGGAGGAGGCGGCGTTCCTATGCTTTGGCAAACACTTTTTTATTTTTTGTCCCAAGCTAGTGGAATAAGAGACTTTGTAAGGAAAAAAATAAAATAAAAAAAATTATCATTTTCCGCTAACTTGTGACAAAAAATTTAAAATTCTAGGAACTCGCCATGCCCCTCACGGAATACCTTGGGGTGTCTTCTTTCCAAAATGGGGTCACTTGGGTAGTTATACTGCCCTGGCAATTTAGGGGCCCAAATGTGTGAGAAGTACTTTGCAATCAAAATGTGTAAAAAATGGCCTCCGAAATCCGAAAGGTGCTCTTTGGAATATGTGCCCCTTTGCCCACCTTGGCTGCAAAAAAGTGTCACACATCTGGTATCGCCGTACTCAGGAGAAGTTGGGGAATGTGTTTTGGGGTGTCATTTTACATATACCCATGCTGGGTGAGAAAAATATCTTGGTCAAATGCCAACTTTGTATAAAAAAATTGTAAAAGTTGTCTTTTGCCAAGATATTTCTCTCACCCAGCATGGTTATATGTAAAATGACACCACAAAACACATTCCCCAACTTCTCCTGAGTACGGCGATACCAGATGTGTGACACTTTTTTGCAGCCTAGGTGGGCAAAGGGGCACACATTCCAAAGAGCACCTTTCGGATTTCACCGGTAATTTTTTACAGATTTTGATTGCAAACTACTTCTCACACATATGGGCCCCTAAATTGCCAGGGCAGTATAACTACGCCACAAGTGACCCCATTTTGGAAAGAAGACACCCCAAGATATTCTGTGAGGGGCATGGCGAGTTCCTAGAATTTTTAATTTTTTGTCGCAAGTTAGTGGAATATGAGACTTTGTAAGGAAAAAAAAAAAATCATCATTTTCCGCTAACTTGTGACAAAAAATAAAAAGTTCTATGAACTCACTATGCCCATCAGCGAATACCTTAGGGTGTCTACTTTCCGAAATGGGGTCATTTGTGGGGTTTTTCTACTGTTTGGGCATTGTAGAACCTCAGGAAACATGACAGGTGCTCAGAAAGTCAGAGCTGCTTCAAAAAGCGGAAATTCTAATTTTTGTACCATAGTGTGTAAATGCTATAACTTTTACCCAAACCATTTTTTTTTTTTGCCCAAACATTTTTTTTTTATCAAAGACATGTAGAACAATAAATTTGGTGAAAAATTTATATATGGATGTCGTTTTTTTTGCAAAATTTTACAGCTGAAAGTGAAAAATGTCATTTTTTTGCAAAAAAATCGTTACATTTTGATTCATAACAAAAAAAGTAAAAATGTCAACAGCAATAAAATACCACCAAATAAAAGCTCTATTAGTGAGAAGAAAAGGAGGTAAAATTCATTTGGGTGGTAAGTTGCATGACCGAGCGATAAACGGTGAAAGTAGTGTAGTGCAGAATTGTAAAAAGTGGCCTGGTCATTAAGGGGGTTTTAGCTAGCGGGGTTGAAGTGGTTAACTACTAAAAAGTGCCTTAGTTGTACTCACTTACTGATGTGACAGATAGTTACCTCATAATATACACACAAATATGCCACATGCTAATGAGCTGATTTGAGTCCAGTGTCAGTGAGTCCAGCGTTTTTTTAATTCAGAGATATAGCCACTCCCCTGCCCACCTGCTGCTGATTCATATGGAAAAAAACTGTCAATCAGCAGCAGGTGGGCGGGGAGAGTCAGGAGCTAATGAATATTCAGAACTCATCATTATCAGCTGGAGCTTTTCAATACAAGATGTTGGCAGATTGACTGGGTCAATTAAAGAAAGTGACCCAGCATTTTGCTAAGAGAATCAGTCACTTATTTATGTTGCCCTTAGTTAGGACACCATAAAACTGGTGACAGGTTCCCTTTAAGCCCATTAACTGAAAAATACCCAGCACATTATTATTCCCTTGAATAAAAGTTCACTGAACTCCAAGCAAATAAAGCAAGACTTCACTTACACGTTTCAAGTTGTGCTACTTTTATACACTTGACATGGAATTTTATTACAGGGATGAGAAGCTGCGCACCAGGAATGAAGACTCTGACCAGGTGGTCACCAGGAGATGGAACAAAGCTGGCTCCTTGCTTTGTATTCTGTGTAAGACTGCCTACAGGCATAACCAGATGTAAGGCAGAGAATACTGGAGCTCTTCACAACTCCCAGGTCAGGCCTCAAATATAGCAGACACAGTGCACTCCTGGCCCTCCTTCCCAGGGCCATTGCATACAGAAAGCATATGGGCCAGAGAATGCTTTAAGTGGAGGATAGACTGGATCATAACCGCATTCTGGATGAATAGGTCAGAGACTCAGTGTGAAAGATTTTGGATCACGACTGGAGATTATTAGACTAATGCTGGAGGTTATTATGGGAACTGTCCTGAATGACGCCAGGCCTGACTGTTCTAAGTGAACCCCAGGCTTTCACTAAGCCTCCTTATCATGTTACCCTGCATTATGTAATATTGAAAGGGGTTGTACAGCCCCTCTCACCAGTGGCGTACATAGAGAAGGGTCCCATAGCAAGGATCAAACCAGGGCCCCCACACAGGACAGAAGGGTTTCTGCCTAAACCCCTTTCAATGACCCTTGGGACATTTTTCCACTGCCTCATTTGCTAAAAGTTGTTCCTTTAGAGGGTAAAGTCCTGACCAAGTATTCACCTCCAGTAGAATAGGAGATATTCCCAACTAAGCCTGGGCCCCCACTTGCCCTGGGCTCCATAGCAGTCGCATGGTCTGCCACTATGGTAGTTACGCCCCTGCCTCTCAACCCCCTCCCCCAATCAGACATAATAGATGCTGCTGCATGCTGGGTATGAAGCACCACTATCCACAGAACTGCGCAGAAAATATGATCACATGCATACAAAAAAATAATAGGACTCCTTACCCCCCCCCCCCCCAAAAAAAAAGGCCCTACTCTCCATCACCACCAGGAGAGCTCTGCCAAACTTTATTTTCAATAAAAGCATCCACAATAATTTTGTAACAACATACTGTTATAAGGGTAATCTTTTTTTTTATATGTAGACCTCCAAATTCCCTTTTTCTGCCTCGCACAGTAAAATATAAACTGCACTCCACTAATGGGATCCCAGTGCATGACTTTATACAGCTGAAAGCAAAGGGGATAATGTGTAGGCCAGGCATGCTCAACCTGCGGCCCTCCAGCTGTTGCAAAACTACAACTCCCATCATTCCCTGACAGCCTACAGCTATCATCCTACAGAAGGGCATCATGGGAGTTGTAGTTTTACAACAGCTGGAGGGCCGCAGGTTGGGCATCCCTGGTGTAGGCTGTGTGCTCCCTCTAGTGGCACCAGCAAGCAAATGTTATAACTGTGCATCAGGAAGCAGGAATACCAGGGGTCCCATAGGCTGTTCATATGGCGTATTTTTAACAACGGATTTCATAGCAGACTTTGTACCAAAAATCACCTCCCATAGTCTTCAAAGGACTCTACGCTCCAGTTCATGCAGCCATGCATTATTTACATGTAGTTTTCCAAAATTGCACCAAGAATGGACTAATGCATTATTGGCATTATTGACTAATGCATTATTGGCGCAAACTCCGAGCAGACACCATGAAAGACCAGGATGGCACTCTGCTTGTGGTTAAGCTCCATTCAATGGGGCTAAACCATGAGCAGGTACTCAGCACTGAAATGGAAAAACTGACGCAAAAACAACGGTTTCTACTGTGGAATACGCAGTGGATTTTGGCAGGTTGGGTGGTAAATGTAGTGTATATATGCTGTATTTATGTATGTGTACCATGTATATGGTGTATGTATATGTAAACATGTGTCTTGTAGATCACGGACAAATCTAATTTCCCCTCGAGAACAGGGAAACAGAAAAAGAGAGAGAGAGCGCACAATAGTGTAATGTTCAACCGGATAAGGATATCAAAGTGAGAAATATCCAAACTCACCTCATGGAGTTGTGCTCCGGCAGGCACAACTCTACTGTAAACTTAATGAAAATAAGACCTTTAGACCAGGACTGCAGCCGCAGATTTTGTAGTCTCTTGGATGGGATGTCCAGTCCCCCAAAAGAAATTCGTGGTAGAGAAAAGAGGTTCTGCGTCGGCGCGAAATCACTAGTGGAAGCGGTCTTATAAATGTATTCTTCTTTTAATCAGAAACAACGCGTTTCGGGGATCAAAGACTCCCCTTCATCAGGTTTCACAAACATATAACAGGTATTGTAGCAAGATAATATTTATAGGTAAATTCTTTCAAAAAAACCGCCAAAGGATGCACCTGGGTGACGCCCCTTGTGGGAGGAGCCATCCCCAGGTGTCATCCAAAACATACAGGTCTTCCTAACATACATAGCATTAAGTGGAAGTGATTAGCTGTGTACAGTGTTGTGACTAGAATCGCTTCTTTATTTAGTTGAAATTCGCAGCCGATTGTAAAATCAAAGATAACGTATAGTTCCCGGTCATGTGATCGCTAGTACAAGCGTCACATGACTCGGGAGTCCGGAAGTGTTTGCTGCCTCAGCGCCGCTCTCATCTAGCCGGGCGGAAGCAGCAATGCTAGGATCATACTGGCAGCGCATGCTCACACAAACGGTCTGAGCCGGCGGCTGGAGTCCATAGTAGGGGGTATCACATGATCGCAATTATGCGGTCATGTGACCTGTCATCTTGCAGCACGGCACTGTGAATCTGTATGTTTTGTTTTCTATAGACACAGGGTTAGTTTTAGACCTATTTAGAACGATCCTTATTATCTATGTATATGGAGCTCATATAAAGAAAGGGAAAAGTATATATAAGGCAACCTATTTCATAGGTCATACCATATTTTCTATAGGTATAAGGCTAATTTCCAACCTATTTTGAGCGCTATGTATATAATATATAATATATAGAAAAACACATAGCAAAAGGAAGAGTGTATGTAGCAGCCAATAGATCATAAAATATCATAAAATTCAAATGACTCATATAAAATTATAATAGTAAAAAAGACACATTTGATAGATATATAATAAAAAAAGAGGGGGGGGGGAGTTTAAGTCCATATATATTTGTAGTACAGACAGTAAAAAATAGTGATGAATATACGTATATATATATATATATATATATATATATATATATATATATGATGTATAAAAATGTATAAATAGATATGAAGATAAAAAAATGTATAAAAAACTGTATTAAAAAAAAAATAATGTTATAACAATTTTATACATTCTATCAAAAGATTATTGTTTGTTTATATCCTTTCTTTTTAAAGATTAATTTCAAAGGCCTCATTGAGCCCATACAGATTGAGGCTATTGAGTTTAAATATCCAATACATCTCCCGACGTCTGATGTATTGGACGTCTGTTTGGAGATGTATTGGAATGAGTTCAATCGGTGTTATCGTGAACCCTACAATATTACCATCATGGTGTTCCGCCGCATGTCTAGAAACACTGTGTTTCATATATCTTTTCCGGATTTTCGAACGATGTGTGTTAAAACGTTTGCGTAGGGTTTGTATTGTGCGGCCTACATATTGTAGGTGACAGGGGCACTCTAATAGATAAATGACAAAGTTGGAGTTGCAGGTCAGGTGATATTGAATTTGGAATAATTCCCCAGTGCTCTTGCTATGAAAAGATGATCGTTGATTAATGCTATTACAGCAGAGGCATCTTGAGTGACCACATTTGAAACTTCCTTTGGGGGCCTCAGTATCCAAATCATTGTTAGCGGAATGTGTTGTTGGTCTCATTTTGCTCGGAGCTAGGATGTTTTTCAGAGTTTTAGCTCTTCTGTATGTAAATTTAGGGTTCTCCGGAATAATTTGGCTAAGTATGGGATCCCTTTTAAGGATATGCCAGTGTTTCCCCAGTGTCGCCTTAATGCCGTTATGATTTTGGTTATAAGTTGTTATGAAGTTATAACAATACGAGCTGGTATCATTTTTATCCTCTCTTCTTTGAGGTGGGGCTAGGCTTTCTAATTGAGTTAGCTTATTCGCTTTTTCTCTGGCACCAACAATGATGTTACTAGGGTACCCCTTTTGGTTAAACCGGGATGTCAGAATGTTGCATTGTAAGTCAAAGTCTGAATCCAATGTGCAATTTCTGCGGATCCGTTTAAATTGGCTAAAGGGGACATTTGACTTCCACTTTCTGTAGTGTGTACTGCCAAAGTCAAGATAGCTTTGGCGTTTTTTTTGAAAGAATTTACCTATAAATATTATCTTGCTACAATACCTGTTATATGTTTGTGAAACCTGATGAAGGGGAGTCTTTGATCCCCGAAACGCGTTGTTTCTGATATTAAAAGAAGAATACATTTATAAGACCGCTTCCACTAGTGATTTTGCGCCGACGCAGAACCTCTTTTCTCTAAACATGTGTCTTGACACTGCATATCAGTCGCTGAGTACGGAACCTGTTAAAAATTTGAATCCCACCCCTGGATATGCACCTCATAGACCATTGGAGAACATTTAGGATACTCAGGTCATTGGCAGAACGCTCCATGGATGAAAATCACCAAGTCACTGTGAAAAAGGGAAGGATTCAGTCAACATGCTAGGATATGAAAACGTCATCCACATTCAATAGCGATACTGGGCGATAACGGGTAGTAACCTCCTTGTATGGCTTGGGAATTTCTTTGTTTCTTGCTATTAGCGTATCTTCAGGTTTACTCCGGGCAGCCACTCCAGCTTCAACAAGGAAGCCACATGTGGACAGCCTGTCCATGACAGGGGCATGGCATGTTAAAAAAAAAAAAGGCATAGCAAAAGGAGTCACAGGGCCACTATATGATCTATCACGTTGCGGGAGACCTCCGTAACGGCTCGCAAACAGGACACAGGTAGATTACAGACCAGGAACCAACAGAATACTTTATTACTCATGTAATAAATGAACATGACAGGTTAGGCAATAGTGGTAGCACTACCACTGAACCAAGTGCACCGGTAGACCAGAAGCAAACGCCAAAGGGCAAAGAGCCAGTGAGCCCAGTTCTTCACAGATCCCCTTGTGGCATTGATCAATTTGGCCGAGGGCTCCCAGGTCGCACCTCCAGGAAGGTCCGGGTACACTTGGCCGCTACCTGCAGAGAACCACGCTGGTGAAAGCACCAGCAGAACAGACAAAGGACTGGAACCCAACATAAACACACAGGACCCAGTACAGACAAGAGAAACGGGAACCAGCACGCAAGCAGGACCCTGGAGCCTTCTCACGAAAGGCAGGACATACACAGGATAGGATGAGAAGCAGTGGAGCACTGCCAGGCTATACACGAAACAGACGAGATCAGAAGCAGTGGAGCACTGCCGGGCTATACACAACACTGACGGGATCAGAAGCAGGGTAGCCCTGCCAGGCTATACACGACACTGACGGAATTAGAAGCAGTGGAGCACTGCCAGGCTATACACAAAAAAGACGGGATCAGAAGTAGTGGAGCACTGCCAGGCTATACACGAAACAGACAGGATCAAGCCACAGAACAGGTACAGAAGATCAGGCAAGGCATGGACAAGGATACAACAACACTTTACCAGGCAACACCAAACAGAAGGGCAGATGGCAAAAAAAACTGGGTCAGCAGCAAGGGGCTACAACCAGCAAAGGCACAAGACAGAACTGACCACAAGCCCCACAGCTCACAGACAGAAATAGCTGCATAACGAGGGCACTTGATAAGCCACACCTAGACCCAGACCAGGGAATATTAACCCCACCAGAACCAGGAATAACGAGAAGCATAAAACATACAATCACAAGTGTCAGTTCACACCAGTCACAGAATACTGCAGCCCGCACACCCAAACAACAACCAGCATACACAGGATAACTGTAGCCAGTACGAGTTTACAGGCAGCCAGCCTACACAACAAGGAGTGACAGAACCGCACACTGAATCCATACTCAGACCCTGTTCACACTCACAGCCAAAACACATCACAAAACCAGCATACATGGAAACAGCCACAGCCAGTACACAAAGTGCATGCAGCCAGCCTACAAAGCACCGGTGACTGGAACACCGAGATGTGGACCTGGGGAGACACAAACACAGGCAACAGTTCACACACAACACCGTAGCCAGCATACACAGGTGTCAGCCTGCAGCCAGTAGGCGAGAGAGCCTGCAGCCAGTAGGCGAGAGAGCCTGCAGCCAGCCTGCACGGCCACAACTGTCACAGTGAACCGCACCGTGACATGATCCTTCTCTGCCGAGAATGATACATTAGGTCATGTGTTAAATTGGGTGACTGGTGAGGTCAGTACAATTTTTTTTATTTCTTACAGCATTTTTAATCTATTGTATATAAATTTTATTGCAGGTTTCTCTGGGATATTAGACCATAGTAACCAAAGCTTAGAGGCTTTTTGACCTTCAAAAAAAAGTCACCCACATACAGCTTTTCCCCATGACACAAACATAACCCTGCCCGTATGTAGCTAGAGCGGCCACACCTGACCAGTAAACCATCTGCCTAGCCAGTATTTGTGGCCAGTGTCAGTATTTTAGTTTTACCTGCACATTGAAGTGCCAGTATTGTTCCTGCACTTCTCAGGAGTCCCCGCTCTGCTCTCCTAGAGTCCTGTGCTTTCACTCAGGCTGACTCATGACAGCTCTTGAGAATGCCCCTGTGTATTTTATTTTTATTTTGTCTCCTCTTTCAATGTTGGGTCTTGAACCTAGGACCTTCTGTACAGAAGAGGGGGGATTTATCATGAGGTAATATCTGAAGTCAGTTGTGCTCGAATCTATGTTGGAGTACTTTATGCCCCATTTATCAAATGTCCCATGTTGTTTGATAAATTTTTCTTATCCTTAAACCTACTACTTTTGTCTAGAAAAGCTTCTCTACTCTCCTCCTGGAGTGAGATTGCAACTTTTTAAAAAATACTCTGGAGTGAAACTCACATAGCTAATCACACTCACTTTCCCACACATATTCCAACACTTTGCAACTTTTTGAAGCCAGAATTCCGTAAAGAAGGCATGATAAATCAGAGCCAGAAATCCAAATCAATGAGCCACAGAGCCCAGTGTTATTAATAGAAGGATTTTCTCTGGCTAAAAATCTCAATAGTATGTTTCCTATGCACAATGTACTGGTATATACAGATACATCTCTATATACAGTTGCAAGAAAAAGTATGTGAACCCTTTGGAATGATATGGATTTCTGCACAAATTGGTCATAAAATGTGATCTGATCTTCATCTAAGTCACAACAATAGACAATCACAGTCTGCTTAAACTAATAACACACAAATAATTAAATGTTACCATGTTTTTATTGAACACACCATGTAAACATTCACAGTGCAGGTGGAAAAAGTGAACCCTTGGATTTAACCACCTCAGCTTCCCTAGCTTAAACCCCCTTAATGACCAGACCACTTTTTACAATTCTTCACTACACTACTTTCACGGTTTATTGCTCGGTCATACAACTTACCACCCAAATGAATTTTACCTCCTTTTCTTCTCACTAATAGAGCTTTCATTTGGTGGTATTTCATTGCTGCTGACATTTTAACTTTTTTTGATATTAATCGAAATTGACCGAAATTTTAGCAAAAAAAATAAATTTTTTACTTTCTGTTGTAAACTTTTTCAAATAAAACTACATTTCTATATAAATTTTTCTTTAAATGTATTGTTCTACATGTCTTTGATTAAAAAAAATGCAATAAGTGTATATTTATTGGTTTGGGTAAAAGCTATGGCGTTTACAAACTATGTACAAACTATGGTGAAAAAAAATTAATTTACGCACTTTGAATTTCTGAGCACCTGTCATGTTTCCTGAGGTTCTACAATGCCCAGACAGTAGAAACACCCCACAAATTACCCCATTTCAGAAAGTAGACACCCTAAGGTATTCGCTGATGGGCATAGTGAGTTCATGGAAGTTTTTATTTTTTGTCACAAGTTAGCGGAAATGACTTGTGACAAAAAATAAAATTTTACATGAACTCACCATACCCCTCACGGAATACCTTGGGTTGTCTTCTTTTCAAAATGTGGTCATTTGTGGGGTATTTATACTGCCCTTGCATTTTAGGGACCCTAAAGCGTGAGAACTAGTTTGGAATCCAAATGCGTAAAAATGCCCTGTGAAATCCTAAAAGTACTCATTGGAATTTGTGCCCCTTTGCGCACCTAGGCTGCAAAAAAGTGTCACACATGTGGTATCGCTGTACTCAGGAGAAATAGGGCAATGTGTTTTGGGGTGTATTTTTACATATACCCATGCTGGGTGAGAGAAATATCTCTGCAAATTGACAACTTTGTATAAAAAAATTTTTAGAAAGTTATTTACAGAGATATTTCTCACACACAGCATGGGTATATGTAAAAATATACCCCAAAACACATTGCCCTACTTCTCCTGAGTACAGCAATACCACATGTGTGACACTTTTTTGCAGCCTAGGTGCGCAAAGGGGCCCAAATTCCAATGAGTACTTTTAGGATTTCACAGGGCATTTTTTACGCATTTGGATTCCAAACTACTTCTCACGCTTTAGGGCCCCTAAAATACCAGGGCAGTATAAATACCCCATAAGTGACCCCATTTTGGAAAGAAGACACCCCAAGGTATTCAGTGAGGGGCATGGCGAGTTCCTAGAATTATTATTTTTTATCACAAGTTAGCGGAAATTTTTTTTCTCTTACAAAGTCTCATGTTCCACTAACTTGTGACAAAAAATAAAATTTTACATGAACTCGCCATGCCCCTCACAAAATACCTTGGGGTGTCTTCTTTCCAAAATGGGGTCACATGTGGGGTATTTATACTGCCCTGGTATTTTAGGGGCTCTAAAGCGTGAGAAGAAGTCTGGATTTTACGCATTTGGATTCCGTGAGGGGTATCGTGAGTTCATGTGAGATTTTATTTTTGTCACAAGTTAGTAGAATATGAGACTTTGATAGAAAAAAAAAAAAATCTTCTATGAACTCGCCATGCCCCTTAAAAGTGATCTTTATAGCGCTGCAGCGATTTTACGGTGTTTTTGCAGTGATCAGAAAAAAAAAATTCTGTCACTGCGGTGGGGCTGACCGAACGTAAGTGTGCGCACAAGATCAGGCTTGATCGGGCGAACACTGTGTTTTTTGTAGAGCCTATAGCAATTGCGGACAAGAAAAGGCATTTTCTATATAGTTCTGGCAATGTGCGGATCCGCTAAATGCAGAAAGCACATTGCCAGTGTCCGTGTTTTGCGGATCCGCGGTGTCCGTGTTTTGTGGATCCGCAAAACACATACGGACGTCTGAATGGAGCCTTACAGGGGGGTGATCAATGACAAGGGGTGATCAGGGATTCTATATGGGGTGATCAGGGGTTAATAAGTGACAGGGGGGGTGTAGTGTAGTGATTGGTGCTACTTACAGAGCTGCCTGTGTCCTCTGGTGGTCAATCCAAGCAAAAGGGACCACAAGAGGACCAGGTAGCAGGTATATTAGACGCTGTTAACAAAACAGCGTCTAATATACCTTTTTGGGGAGAAAAAAATCGCATCTACAGCCTGGCAGCGAATGATCGCCGCTGGCAGGCTGTAGATCAACTCGTTTACCTTCCGATCCTGTAAAAGCGCGCTCCTGTGAGCGCACGTTCATAGGAAATCTTGCGTCTCCCGAGATGACGCGCTGATGCGTCTACGAGGAACAAATCGACCGCCCGCAGGACGCATCCCTGCGTTAGGCGGTTGGGAGGCGGTTAATAACTGGTTGAACCTCCTTTGGCAGCAATAACTTCAACCAAACGTTTCCTGTAGTTGAAGATCAGACGTGCACAACGGTCAGGAGTAATTCTTGACCATTCCTATTTACAGAAGTGTTTCAGTTCAGCAATATTCTTGGGATGTCGGTTGTGAATCGCTTTCTTGAGGTCATGCCACAGCATCTCAATCGGGTTGAGGTCAGGACTGACTGGGCCACTCCAGAAGGCGTATTTTCTTCTGTTTAAGCCATTCTGTTGTTGATTAACTTCTATGCTTTGGGTCGTTGTCCTGTTGCAACACCCATCTTCTGTTGAGCTTCAGCTGGTGGACAGATGGACTTAAGTTCTCCTGCAAAATGTCTTGATAAACTTGGGAATTCATTTTTCCTTCGATGATAGCAATCCGTCCAGGCCCTGACACAGCAAAGCAGCCCCAAACCATGATGCCCCCACCACCATAATTCACAGTTGGGATGAGGTTTTGATGTTGGTGTGCTGTGCCTCTTTTTCTCCACACATAGTGTTGTGTGTTTCTTCCAAACAACTCAACCTTGGTTTCATCTGTCCACAGAATATTTTGCCAGTGTTGCTGTGGAACATCCAGGTGCTCTTGTGCAAACTGTAAACATGCAGCAATTTTTTTTTTTTTTTTTTGGACAGCAGTGGCCTTCTATGTGGTATCCTCCCATGAAATCCATTCTTGTTTAGTGTTTTACGTATCGTAGATTCGCTAACAGGGATGTTAGCATATGTCAGATACTTTTGTAAGTCTTTAGCTGACACTCTAGGATTCTTCACCTCATTGAACAGTCTGCACTGTGATCTTCCAGTCATCTTTCCAGGATGGCCACTCCTAGGAAGAGTAGCAGCAGTGCAGAACTTTCTCCATTTATAGACCGTGGACTGATGAACAGCAAGGCTTTTGGAGATACTTTTATAACCCTTTTCAGATTTATGCAAGTCAACAATTCCTAATCATAGGTCTTCTGAGAGCTCTTTTGTGTGAGGCATCATTCACATCAGGCAATACTTCTTGTGAAAAGCAAACCCAGAGCTGGTGTGTTTTTTTTATAGGGTAGGGCAGCTGTAACCAACACCTCCAATCTCATCTCATTGATTGGACTCCAGTTGGCTGACACCTCACTCCAATTAGGTCTTGGAGATGTCATTAGTCTAGGGTTCACATACTTTTTCCACCTGCACTGGGAATGTTTACATGGTGTGTTCAATAAAAACATTTAACATTTATTTATTCGTGTGTCATTTAACATTTATTTATTTGTGTGTTATTAGTTTAAGCAGACTGTGATTGTCTATTGTTGTGACTTAGATGAAGATCAGATCACATTTTATGACAAATTTGTGCAGAAATCCATATAATTCCAAAGGGTTCACATACTTTTTCTCGCAACTGTATACTGAGACCTTGTGCAGCAGTTTTTTTTTAAGTGGATAAAAGCAGAAATATACTTTTTTTTTAGTAATTGCAAAGAAATTGAATTGTCCAATATACATTATAATCACAAAACCGTCCATAATAGAAGGAGAATAATTAAAATAATGGAAGCGCTGTCCCCATGAAATGGCGGAAATAAGCTCCATCTGGCAGAACGCACTGACTATACTGGGATCTGGTTTCAATTATAAAACAACCACCAATAATTGAACAAAATACAAAACAATATGTGTGGAAACATATAAAAAACTCCTAAATAATTAGAGCCACACAAATGACAATACAAAAATACATCTTTATTAAATCATCCAAAAAGGACATCATATACATAATCATAAGCAATAATGATAAAACCTTTGCGAAAAGTGCTATGAAATGGAAGAAAGCCCTCCCCACATAAACTGGAGTCAATAGGGTAAATATGCTGCCCCCAATGGTTGCTGTAATTAACAAGGTTTAACACGGGGTTCCAAATACAGTATATACCAATAGGCTGAATGAGCCGTACATAGAAAATAACACCCAGATCCACCAATTAAACAGTATATTAAGCAGCCAGCAGTAGGGGAGACAGTAAATATGCCATACCGCTAATATGCAATCAGTATATAAATACCATGATGTTATCATATGTTATAAAATGTGTTCAATGGGAGATATGAAGCTGACATTCCAATAATGGAAGTATCATAAAGTGGGAGATACACATGGTGTAAGAACACACCATATAACAGCACAATCAACAATCCAGCAGCAGTCCTGAAGCCATAGCAGGGCAAGCAATAGATCAAGACATAACTATACGGACCAGTGTAAGGAGAGCCAAGACCCGACGTACATTTTGCAGACGCACTTCTTCTATGGGCACCACGGTGGCTCAGTGGTTAGCACTGGTGCCTTGCAGCGCTGGGGTCATAGGTTCAAATCCGACCAAGGACAACATCTCCTCCGGTTTCCTCCCACACTCCAAAGACATACTGATAGGGACTTTAGATTGTGAGCTCCATTGGGGACAGTTAGATGCTAATGTCTGTAAAGCGCTGCAGAATATAGTAGCGCTATATAAGTGCATAAAATAAATATTGCTCACCATGGCTTCAGGACTGCTGGTACATGGTGTGTTCTTACACCATGTGTATCTCCCACTTGGGATTTATGATACTTCCATTTAGGGCTGCAGCTAACGATTATTTGAATAATCGATTAATTTCTATGATTAATCGGGAAAAACGACAAAATTACAAAACAGAGAGGTTTATATGATCTTACTTGAAAAATTATGTTCAAAGGCCATATTAAAACAAATTGTGGACGACACTATTATGGGGGATCTGTGGACGACACTATTATGGGGGATCTGTGGACGACACTTATGGGGGATCTGTGGACGACTGTCATGGTCTTACCTTCTTGCTGTTCTCCTTCGTTTGACATGTGCTGGCGGCCATCTTGGTTTCTGGGTTTCTTGTAGCCTCCCACCCTGCGGCTTCTCCTTCCCACTGGGAGGAGCTGGATGCCTAGCTCATATATATATAGGAGGTCTGTGGCTTCAGTTCCTTGCTTGGTCCTCCTGTGTTCACATGCTTCTAAGACTGCTGCCGCTTCTGGTTCCTGATCCTGGCTTCGTCTGACTACCCTTCTGGTTCCTGATCCTGGCTTCGTCTGACTACCCTTCTGGTTCCTGATCCTGGCTTCGTCTGACTACCCTTCTGGTTCCTGATCCTGGCTTCGTCTGACTACCCTTCTGGTTCCTGACCTCTGGCTTCGCAAGACCCTGCTTTGGTTTAGCCATCCGTTTGGACTTTTGCCTTACAGCTTGGTTTTCAATAAAGCCTTCTTATTTCCACTTATCTCTTGTTGTACGTCTGGTTCATGGTTCCATGACATTAGGACCAAGCCATGAATTCTGACGGTACAGGGCCATCCTCGCTACCTACGCTGGTTGCCAGACTTGATCAGCAGGATCACCTGTTGGGTCGGTTCGCTGTGGCGTTGCAAACCCTGCTTGAACGCACGGCTCATTTAGCTTCCGTTGCCGATGGGTCGGTTGTCGCTCCTGGGCCCGCTCCTACTGCCGCTCCGGTTGTTGCGCCAGAGTCTACCCCGACACCTGTTGCTGCGCCTGCGGTGTTTCGGGGTATGACCGGTTCTGCCCCCCTTCCACAGCGCTTTGGGGGAGAGCCAACTCAGTGCCGAGGTTTCCTTAACCAGGTGGGCATTTATTTCGAGTTGCTGCCACATGCCTTTCCTACTGAGAGATCAAAGGTGGGCTTCTTGATCTCGCTGCTCTCGGACAAGGCCTTGGCCTGGGCCAGCCCTTTATGGGAGAACAACAATCCGGTGGTTGCCGAGTTTTCCGGTTTTGTTGCTTCTCTTCGGAAGGTATTCGATGTGCCGGCTCGTGCCACCTCTGCTGCGAAGCTCCTTATGTCCATCAGACAGGGTTCACGATCCGTAGCTGAATACGCCATTGAGTTTCGTACCCTGGCAGCAGAGGTGGGCTGGAATAATGAGGCTCTGGTCGCTGCTTTCTCTCATGGTCTCTCGGATGCCTTGAAGGATGAGGTTGCAGCTAAGGACCTACCAGTGGAGCTCGAGTCTCTTATTTCTTTCCTGATTTTGATTGACACCAGACTCAAGGAGAGACCTTCCTTTAAGGAGAGCCTGCGGAGGTCTCCTAACAGATTGGCGCCTACGTTTGCTGTCCCACCCGTGCCTCCCTCTCCTCCCACGCCTCCTGGGGATGATTTGTCTGGGGGTGAACCCATGCAGCTGGGGTTTGCTCGCCTGTCCGAGGGGGAGAGGGTACTCCGGAGACGCGAGGGCCGATGCATGTACTGTGGTCTCGGTGGGCATTTTCGGTTGGCATGCCCGAACCGTCCGGGAAACGCTCGCACCTGAGATCCTGTCGGGGGCAGATCTTGGGTGGAGTCTCCTCGTCCCCGGTTTCCCGTGTTGACAAACCACTGATTACTGTTGTCCTCTCCTGGGTCGGGGGCTCGGTGACGACCCAGGCGTTGGTGGACTCTGGTGCTGGTGGTTTGTTCATTGATAGTGTGTTCGCTGCCGCCAATTCCATTCCTCTGCAGCCTCGAGGTTCCCCACTGGCTCTTGAGGCGATAGACGGCAGACCCCTTCTGCCGCCACACGTGACTCAGGAGACCCTTCCAGTGGGGATGGCCATTGGTGCCGTTCACAGAGAGTCGGTCTGTCTCCAGGTTATTTCGTCTCCACACTACTCGGTGGTCTTGGGGTACCCCTGGCTCCAGAAGCATAATCCGACTTTTGATTGGAGATCGGCCGAGATCCTCTCGTGGTCACCGCAGTGTGGGGCTAGTTGCATCCATGGGCCTGTCAAGTTGCTGTGTACTTCCTAGGACTCTCTGTTGCCTCCTGAATACGAGGAGTACCGGGATGTATTCGATAAGGTGCGTGCGGTTGCCCTACCTCCGCACCGCCCATACGATTGTGCCATAGAGTTACAACCTGGTGCCGTTCCTCCTCGTGGCAAAGTCTATCCACTGTCGGTAGCGGAGAATGAGGCCATGGAGGAGTACGTGAGGGAGGCGCTTTCACGCGGACACATTCGCAAATCCTCGTCCCCGGCAGGGGCTGGATTTTTCTTTGTGAAAAAGAAGGGCGGTGAGTTGATGCCTTGCATCGATTACAGGGGTCTAAATCGCATCACGATCAAGAACGCTTACCCGATACCCTTGATTTCCGAGCTGTTCGATCGCCTCAAAGGGGCCACGGTCTTTACCAAACTCGACCTGAGGGCGGCATATAACCTGGTAAGGATCAAGGCGGGCGATGAGTGGAAGACCGCGTTTAACACCAGGACCGGTCATTATGAATCCTTGGTTATGCCCTTTGGCTTGTGCAATGCGCCCGCAGTCTTCCAGGAATTCATCAACGATGTTTTCCGTGACCTGTTGCAGCAGTGTGTGGTGGTCTATTTGGATGAAATCTTGGTTTATTCTGAATCCATGGAGGCCCACATTCTGGATGTCAGACGAGTGTTGCAACGGTTACAAGAGAACAAGCTGTTCGGTAAGCTTGAGAAATGTGAATTTCACCGATCCCAGGTAACCTTCTTAGGTTACATCATTTCCGCTGAGGGGTTCTCCATGGATCCTGAGAAGGTTTCGGCTGTCTTAAAGTGGCCCCAGCCCAGTGGTCTTCGTGCCCTGCAGCGCTTTTTGGGCTTCGCCAATTATTATCGGAAGTTCATCAGGGACTTTTCCATGCTAGCCAAGCCTCTCACGGATCTGACCAGGAAGGGCAGTAATCCCCAGGTCTGGCCGCTCGAGGCCATCCGAGCTTTTGAGGCTCTAAAGTCCGCCTTTGTGTCGGCTCCGATTCTGTTGCATCCCAACCCTGGGTTGCCTTTTGTCCTCGAGGTGGACGCGTCTGAGACGGGAGTAGGCGCCCTTCTGTCTCAGCGTAGAACACCAGAGGGTCCTCTGCTTCCTTGTGGGTTTTACTCCCGGAAACTGTCTTCCGCGGAGTGCAACTATCAGATTGGTGACAGGGAGTTATTGGCCATCGTGCAGGCCCTTAAAGAATGGAGGCACTTGCTCGAGGGCTCGGTGGTTCCAGTTCTCATCCTGACGGACCACAAGAATCTGACCTACCTCTCTGAGGCCAAGAGATTGACGCCACGTCAGGCCAGATGGGCTCTGTTCTTGTCACGTTTTAATTACGTGGTCTCCTACCTACCCGGTTCCAAGAACATCAGAGCGGATGCCTTATCACGGCAGTACTCCGAGCTGTCCGGGGAGGAGTCGACTCTGACTTCGGTCATACCTCCGAATCAGATCCTGGCCGCCATTCGCACCAGCCTGACCTCTCCCCTGGGTGAGCAGATTTTGGCGGCTCAATCTGGTGCTCCCTCTGGGAGACCCAACGGCAGATGTTTTGTGCCTGAGGAGTTGCGCACTCGGTTGTTGCGAACCTACCATAACTCCAAGGCCGCGGGGCATCCTGGAAAGAATCAGCTGTCCTGGGCTGTTTCACGTCTGTTCTGGTGGCCTTCTCTACGTTCCGACATCGCCGCATATGTAGCGGCATGCTCCGTTTGTGCCCAGAGTAAGTCCCCTCGGCACCTTCCGTTGGGCCTTTTGCAACCCATAGCCACCGGGGAGCGTCCATGGTCACACCTGGGGATGGATTTCATTGTGGACCTCCCTGCATCCCGAGGCCATACGGTCATTCTCATGATTGTGGATTGGTTTTCCAAAATGTGCCACTGTGTTCCTCTCAAGAAGTTACCCTCTGCACAAGAGTTGGCCACGATTTTTGCCAGGGAGGTCTTCCGGTTGCACGGTTTGCCCAAGGAGATTGTGTCGGATCGGGGGAGTCAGTTTGTGTCCAGGTTCTGGCGCGCCTTTTGCTCCCAGTTGGGGATTCATCTCTCTTTCTCCTCGGCCTACCACCCTCAGTCCAATGGGGCCGCAGAACGATCCAATCAGGCCTTGGAGCAATTCCTTCGTTGCTATGTCTCCGATCACCAAGACAATTGGGTTGACCTCCTGCCTTGGGCTGAGTTTGCCAGGAACACGGCGGTGAACTCTTCCTCTGGGACGTCTCCCTTCATGGCCAATTATGGGTTCCAACCTGCCGTGTTACCGGAGGTATTCTCTCCCCAGGATATTCCGGCTGTAGAGGATCACCTTTCCGTCCTACGTGCTTCTTGGGTACAGATCCAGAGGTCCCTTGAGGTCTCTGCGCAGCGCCAGAGACTCCAGGCTGATCGCAGACGAGCGCCCGCTCCTTCCTACCAGGTCGGAGACCGCGTATGGTTGTCCACCCGCAACCTCAACCTTCGAGTGCCCACTCCCAAGCTGGCGCCTCGCTTAGTTGGTCCCTTCCGAGTGCTTCGCAGGGTAAACCCGGTAGCCTATGCCCTTGCGCTTCCTCCTGGCATGCGGATCTCCAACGTGTTTCATGTCTCCCTGTTGAAGCCACTGGTGTGTAATCGTTTCACTTCCTCGGTTCCTCGGCCTCGTCCGGTCCAAGTGGGCAATTGTGAGGAGTATGAGGTGAGCAATATCCTGGACTCACGCCTGGTCCGCGGTCGGGTGCAGTTTTTGGTCCATTGGCGTGGTTATGGTCCAGAGGAGCGTTCCTGGGTTCCCTCCGCAGATGTCCATGCTCCTGCCTTGCTCCGAGCCTTCCACGCACGCTTCCCTCAGAAACCGTTCTTTACTCCGCGGAGGAGGGGCCCTTGAGGGGGAGGTACTGTCATGGTCTTACCTTCTTGCTGTTCTCCTTCGTTTGACATGTGCTGGCGGCCATCTTGGTTTCTGGGTTTCTTGTAGCCTCCCACCCTGCGGCTTCTCCTTCCCACTGGGAGGAGCTGGATGCCTAGCTCATATATTTAGGAGGTCTGTGGCTTCAGTTCCTTGCTTGGTCCTCCTGTGTTCACATGCTTCTAAGACTGCTGCTGCTTCTGGTTCCTGATCCTGGCTTCGTCTGACTACCCTTCTGGTTCCTGATCCTGGCTTCGTCTGACTACCCTTCTGGTTCCTGATCCTGGCTTCGTCTGACTACCCTTCTGGTTCCTGATCCTGGCTTCGTCTGACTACCCTTCTGGTTCCTGACCTCTGGCTTCGCAAGACCCTGCTTCGGTTTAGCCATCCGTTTGGACTTTTGCCTTACAGCTTGGTTTTCAATAAAGCCTTCTTATTTCCACTTATCTCTTGTTGTAAGTCTGGTTCATGGTTCCATGACAACGACACTATTATGGGGGATCTGTGGACGACACTATTATGGGGAATCTGTGGACGACACTTATGGGGGATCTGTGGACGACACTTATGGGGGATCTGTGGACGACACTTATGGGGGATCTGTGGACGACACTTATGGGGGATCTGTGGACGACACTTATGGGGGATCTGTGGACGACACTTATGGGGGTTCTGTGGACGACACTATTATGGGGGATCTGTGGACGACACTATTATGGGGGATCTGTGGACGACACTATTATGGGGGATCTGTGGACGGCGTAGTTATGGAGAGGGGGATCTGTGGACGGCGCAGTTATGGAGAGGGGGATCTGTGGGTGGCGCAGTTATGGAGAGGGGGATCTGTGGGTGGCGCAGTTATCGAGAGGGGGATCTATGGGCGGCGCAGTTATGGAGAGGGGGATCTGTGGGTGGCGCAGTTATGGAGAGGGGGATCTGTGGGTGGCGCTGTTATGGAGAGGGGGAACTGTGGATGGCGCTGTTATGGAGAGGGGGATCTGTGGGTGGCGCAGTTATGGAGAGGGGGATCTGTGGGTGGCGCAGTTATGGAGAGGGGGATCTGTGGGTGGCGCAGTTATGGAGAGGGGGATCTGTGGGTGGCGCTGTTATGGAGAGGGGGATCTGTGGGTGGCGCTGTTATGGAGAGGGGGAACTGTGGATGGCGCTGTTATGGAGAGGGGGAACTGTGGGTGGCGCAGTTATGGAGAGGGGGATCTGTGGGTGGCGCTGTTATGGAGAGGGGGATATGTGCACTGTTATGGGCATAACAGTGCACAGATCCCTTTCCTCATAACAGTGCACAGATCCCCCTTCCCATAGCAGTGCCATACACAGATCCCCCCTCCTCCCCATAGCAGTGCTATACACAGACCCCCCTCCCCATAGCAGTGCCATAGACAGATCCTCCCCCCTCCCCATAGCAGTGCTATACACAGACCCCCCTCCCCATAGCAGTGCCATAGACAGATCCTCCCCCCTCCCCATAACAGCCCCGGCCCCGATGCTTATAAGTCGGACTAATCACTGCATCTTTATTTTACCTTTTTACAATGACGCTCCTGTAACAGCCAGGCAGAGCGGACGGCGGCGTAACGTCACTCACTCACGTGACGCACCTGCTCCGCCCACTTCATGAATAAAGGAGGCGGAGCAGGTGCGTCACGTGAGTGAGTGACGTTACGCCGCCGTCCGCTCTGCCTGGCTGTTACAGGAGCGTCATTGTAAAAAGGTAAAATAAAGATGCAGTGACCGCCCGCCCGCCCGCATAGCAACGAATCGGCGATTATTCGATAACTGGATTCGTCGACAACGAATCCAGTTATCGAATATAATCGATTACATCGATTAATCGTTGCAGCCCTATTGGAATGTCAGCTTCATATCTCCCATTAAACATATGTGATAATATCATATTTATATACTGATTGCATATTAGCGGTATGGCATATTTACTGTCTTCCCCTAATGCTGGCTAATATACTGTTTAATTGGTGGATCGGGGTGTTATTTTCTATGTACGGCTCATTCAGCCTGTTGGTATATACTGTATTTGGTACCCCGTGTTATTTACAGCCACCATTGGGGGCAGCATATTTACCCTATTGACTCCAGTTTATGTGGGGAGGGCTTTCTTCCATTTCATAGCACTTTTCGCAAGGTTTTATCATTATTGCCTATGATTATGTATATGATGTCCTTTTTTGATGATTAAATAAAGATGTATTCTTGTATTGCAATTTGTGTGGCTCTAATTATTTAGGAGTTTTTTCCAATTAAAATACCCAGCATTTACCTGATAAGACAATGCAGTCTGCTGCTCTATTCTGTCCTGTATTTGATGGAATCTGCAACAGAGGCTCCTGATGGATTCTCTAATACAGATGTGGACGAAACCTACGATAGACTTCTGGGCCTGTAATGAGTCCCCCTATCAGTCAGAGCATACCTGCTCTCTGTCTGTCACATATCAGGGGGGTCAGGGGGGATTGACAATAGAATCACTCGCCACATAATCCCCTTTGTGACGCCACGTTCCAAACATTTACCAGCATCCAGACCACATCTTCTAATTTGTTGTACAAACACAAAGACATCAGTAAAGTTCACATTACACTGTCCTCCTGTCCATACATGATCTAGTAAATTCTGTGCAGCACTCCTCTAGCGATGCCTGCTGCAGTAACAGCGACTATCACTAGAGAGGAAGCTCTAATCGGAGAAGGCTTGTGTTAGAACGGACACTGTACCCATAAACCATTGTATTCAATTCAAACCAAGGAAACTGGGCTCCTGCACAGGGCAGCACGGGTCAGGGGGTTGCAGTGATATAGGCGGAGGGGATGAATTTTTCATTCATTACACCTGTTCACACATGAGGCCAGGACAGCATTTTCTATTAACCCCTTAAGGACCCATGATGTACATGTTCGTCATCTCTGGCTGTGACTTGAGGACCAGAGAAGAACATGTACCTCATGGTGATCGGGCGGGTGCAGGAGCTGCGCCTGCCCGATCAGTGGCAGGGGTCCGGCAGTCACTGATAGCCGGACCCCTGCTGCATGCCCATCAGTGAAATCACTGATGCCGGCGCATTAACCCCTACCCCGCACATGCGATGTCCGTGTAGGGAGAAAGCAGACATCGGGTCCCCGTGCTGCTGTGACGGGGACCAGATGGCATGGAAGGCAGCACAATGCTTTCCTTAGACATCGTGGCTGCCTTCTGGGAGAGCCTGTGAGATCCAGGCCCCTGGATCTCACAGGCAGGAAGCTGTAAGTGTATTACACTGTGGAATACACTTATAGCCAATGCATGAAAATACAGAAGTATTGTCATGCATTGTAAAGACAATAGGGTAATCATATCAGACCCCAAAAATTTAAGTCACAGAGTGGGACAAAAAATAAAGTGAAAAAAAAAGTTATAAAAATAAAGTCTTCCCCAAAAAATAAAATATATATATCCTTTTGCCAAAATAAAGGGAAAAAAATTTGTATCCGTATCGACCGGCTCTATAAAACTATCACAAGACCTAACCCCTCAGGTGAACACCGTCAAAAAAGTAAAATGAAAACTATGCAAAATAAACAATTTTTGGTCACCTTACATCACTACAAGTGCAAGACCAAGCGATCAAAGGAGTATACCCCCCAAAATAGTACCAATCTAACAGTCACCTCATCCTGCAAAAAATTAGCCCCAAAAATCGCACAAAAAATGAAAAAACTATGGCTCAGAATATGGAGACACTAAAACATAATTTTTTTTGTTTTAAAAATGCTGTTATTGTGTAAAACTTAAGTAAATAAGAAAAAGTAAACGTATTAGGTATTGCCACGTCCGTAACAACCTGCTCTATAAAAATATCACATGACCTAACCCCTCAGGTGAATACCCCAAAAATAAAAACGGTGTCAAAAAAAGGCATTTTTGTCACCTTACATCACAAAAAGTGAAATAGCAAGCGATCAAAAAGTCATAGGCACCCCAAAATAGTGCCAATAAAACCGTCATCTCATTCTGCAAAAGTTATATCCTACCTAAGACAATTGCCCAAAAACTGAAAAAACTATGGCTCTCAGACTATGGAGACACTAAAACATGATTTTTTTTTTGTTTCAAGAATGATATAATTGTGTAAAACTTACATAAATAAAAGAAAATGCAGACATATTAGGTATCGCCACGTCCGTATTATCCTGCTCTATAAAAATATCACATGACCTAACCCGTCAGGTGAACATCGCAAAAAACTAAAAACGTGTCAAAAAAGCAATTTAATGTCACCTTACATCACAAAAAGTATAATAGCAAGCGTCATCTTATCTCGAAAAAAAATTTGCCCCTACCCAAGACTGTCGCGCAAAAAATAAATAAAACTCCGGCTTTCAGAATGTGGAGAAACTAAAAAATCATTCTTGTTACCTTGCCTCACAAAAAGTGTAATATAGAGCAACGAAAAATCATATGTACCCTAAACTAGTACCAACAATACTGCCACCCTATCCCGTAGTTTACAAAATGGGGTCACTTTTTTAAGAGTTTCTACTCTAGTATGCCACACACAGCTCTGCAGTGTACAGTATACCACACACAGCTCTGCACAGTGTACAGTATACCACAGACAGCTCTGCACAGTGTACAGTATACCACACACAGCTCTGCACAGTGTACAGTATACCACACACAGCTCTGTACAGTGTACAGTATACCACACACAGCTCTGTACAGTGTACAGTATACCACACACAGCTATGCACAGTATACCACAGACAGCTCTGCACAGTGTACAGTATACCACACACAGCTCTGCAGTGTACAGTATACCACACACAGCTCTGCACAGTGTACAGTATACCACACACAGCTCTGTACAGTGTACAGTATACCACACACAGCTATGCACAGTGTACAGTATACCACACACAGCTATGCACAGTATACCACAGACAGCTCTGCACAGTGCACAGTATACCACACACAGCTCTGTACAGTGTACAGTATACCACAGACAGCTCTGCACAGTGTACAGTATACCACAGACAGCTCTGCACAGTGTACAGTATACCACACACAGCTATGCACAGTAAACCACACACAGCTCTGCACAGTGTACAGTATACCACACATAGCTATGCACAGTGTACAGTATACCACACATAGCTATGCACAGTGTATACCACACACAGCTCTGCACAGTGTACAGTACATCACACACAGCTCTGTACAGTATACCACACACAGCTCTGCACAGTGTACAGTATACCACACACACAGCTCTGCACAGTGTACAGTATACCACACACACAGCTCTGCACAGTGTCTAGTATACCACACATAGCTATGCACAGTGTACAGTATATCACACACAGCTCTGCACAGTTTACAGTATACCACACACAGCTCTGCACAGTGTACAGTATACCACACACAGCTCTGCACAGTGTACAATACATCACACACAGCTCTGTACAGTATACCACATACAGCTAGGAACAGTGTACAGTATACCACACACAGCTCTACAGTGTACAGTATATCACACACAGTGCTGCACAGTGTACAGTACACCACACACAGCTCTACACAGTGTACAGTATACCACACACAGCTCTACACAGTGTACAGTATACCACACACAGCTCTGTACAGTGTACAGTATACCACAGCTCTGCACAGTGTACAGTATACCACACACAGCTCTACACAGTGTACAGTATACCACACACAGCTCTGCACAGTGTACAGTATACCACAGACAGCTCTGCACATTGTACAATATACCACACACAGCTCTGCACAGTGTACAGTACACCACACACAGCAGACTGGCAACACTGGTGTTTTTCCAGTTCACCTTGCTCACAACTCACAGAACATCCTCACGTGATCACGCAGTCACTCCTCCAATAGCTCAGCCTGACTCCTCCTACACGTGTGACTGATCACGTGACCAGACATCATCAAAGGTCCTTTAGAGCCCATCGATATTACGTCTACCTTCCGGCTCCAGCGGACCCGCCCCCTGGTGACGTATGATATTATTGCAGTTGCTGTCATGGCGGCTCAGAAGATCAATGAAGCTTTAGAGCATCTGGCTAAAGCAGAGAAATGGTAAGAGGAGGCCGGTGGCGGGTTTGTGTGAGCACAGACTGCCAGCTGTCGGGTGATGCCCTGCTCGGGGGGGGGGGGGTTCACTCAGTGCTGCATCATCTGTCCCATGGTGGCACACTGCTGCCATCATACCCACTGTAGGGCTGGCAGAGCGAATGTATTTCCTCTTAGCTCCTGTTTGTCTTGTCACCCAGCTTTCCTAGGGTCCTGCACAGTGAATCTGGTGGTGCAGTCATCCACCCATTACTCCTGTAGAAGTGCCATTCAGGGGCCTGGGAAAGCTGGGTGACCACCTCCGTGAGCGTAGTCTACCAGCTCTCCTGGGAACAGATGCCATGGGCATAGGAGCGCCCATTTACCCCGTCTTGACTAGGTACATACTCAGTTTTTGCTAAGCCCCAACATTCTTTTTCCACTCAGTTATATAAAGTTTGCGTAATTTTTTTGTTATTCTATACTATATCTTTTTTATAAAATAGTCTTTTTTAAAAAAAATCTGGTTTACAAAGAATGAAACTGAAATCCATTTACACTTTGTGCCGCCCATACACAACCTTTGGGGATGATTTTGTAGAGATTTTCTGAGATTTTGGTATTGATGACCTATCGTCAGGTTAGCTCATTCATCTGATCAGTGGGGGTCTGATACCTGGGACCCCCGCCGATCAGCTGTATGAAGAGACTGCGGTGCTCCGGTGAGAGCTGCGACCAAGTGAATGGGGCTGAGCTGCGGTACCAAGCACAGGCGCTGTGCTGTGTGAGCTGTAAGGAGGCCGCCGTGCTCAAACAGCTGATCATGGGGGTGATATTGATTGATGACCTATCCTGAGAATACGTCATCAGTATTAAAGAAGACCTTTCACCAGTTTGTACTTAAGAAAAGCGATACCTCACACTGTAGCCCATGTTCAGTAGATGTCATATCGCATTTTTCTTCTTGATCGGCTCCTCCGTTGCGCCATGTGCCCCTTGTTCTGTTTAGGCGCGCTGTATGCTAATTACTAGCATCGGAAAACCGGAGAGCAGACATCAGCTTTTCTCCGTGGGCGTTTCTTCTATCTGGCTGTGGCGCTTTCCAATCACAGTGGAGCGCGGAGAAAATACATGGGCTACAGTGTGAGGTATCGCTTTTCTAAAGTACAAGCTGGTGAAAGGTCCTCCTTTAAACACCCGGAAAAGTCCTTTTTAAGGGTTTTTCGAGATTTTGATATTGACAACCTATTATCAGGATAGGTCATGAATATCCTATCAGGGGGGGTCCAGCTTTCGACATCCCCGCTGTCAGCATTTAAAGCTGCACTGAAATACATTGTCAGGACTGCTGTGCATGCGCACAGGAGTCCTCTCCATTATGTTAGCACAGCAGTCCGGACTGTGTATTTCAGTGCAGCTCTGACAGCGGGGGAACAGGGGGCGGTAGGAAAATAAAAAATGGAGATCTGGACTACTTATCTGCAGTACTACGCGTGTGTTACCTCCGATAATAGCCCAGAATCATGATGACAGAACCCCTTTAAACGACCTTCTATCTATTTACTATGAACTGTCAGATTATGTTTGAGGGTTTATTTTGTTAATGTATTTTGCATTGTTTTATAGTTTGAAAACTGGGTTTTTAAAGTGGAAACCGGACTACGACAGCGCAGCTTCAGAATATGCCAAGGCAGGTATGTACAGAGATGATCGCAGCTCCTGTGGAAACTTGTAGAAATGGATGACATTTCTGGGGGAACACCCCCTCCAAATGTCAAGACTGATGAGTACAGGTGTGATCAATGCTCGAGTCACCCATAGAAGTGACTGGAGCAAAGCGCACTAGCCTTCTATTCACACAGGGCACCCAAAGAATAATGGTCCTGGCCATCACAGCCCCAGCGATCATACTTTTATGATTATGATAAATGTTAACGGGGAAAACGCCTTTAAAGAGGTTATGCCATGACTGATGTAAAAAATCTAAATAAGACCTCATATAGTACATGCCATCCTCTTTCTAAGGGCTTGTTCACACGACCAAATTGCGGATCCGCAAAACATGGATGCCACCCGTGTGCCTTCCGCAATTTGCGGATCGTAATGGACGGCCCTTTATAGAAATGCC